>NC_134544.1:77531836-77840624 GCF_050624435.1 Tenrec ecaudatus
GCAAGGTCTGAATGCAATATCCCAGCGTGGAGTAGGGAACCAGTGGAGAGGTCTGGGAGGCTGGCCCCTGCACCATAAATTAAGAGTATTCTGCCCCTCTCCCGAAAAGAATTTGTTCCAAAGGACAACATTGACCCTGCAGCTCCGGGAGATGGACATATCTGATCAGAGCACATGGGAGCAGATGAAGGGGCAGGAGGAGAGAGTGGAACACAGCCTGGTCCACCAGGCCGTGAGGATGATGTTCCCGAGTAGAGCAGCCAGTCCACAGAAAGAACAACATGGCTGGCCCCACTATGAGAAATGATGACCCTCAGTGACTGAGGGCGATACAGGGGACAGCACCAGAGACACAGTGTGGGAATTGCACCTGACCTGATCCCACCACACCGAGGCAAAGCACTGGGGAAGTGAAGCGGAACCGCAAGGGAATGGAGTGTCAAGGTCCCCAGGGAATGCTGAAAGTGGACTTTGGGGCCAGGGCGTGTTGCCCCAACAGACTGCACTGGAAAACGCTCCTAAGGGCCAGCAAATGATCCCTGAACTAACTACAGGCTTTTCTTTTGTGAAGTGTTTTGTTTTGCTCTTTGTCAGTGGTTTGTCTTTGTTGTTTTGTTGTCTGGTTGTATACTATTGCTTTGTTTTCCTCTGTCTTGTTTTCGTGCATGTTAGTGTCTCCACAGGTCTGTCTGAACAGGACAGGCTGGATGAACTATCTGGAGGAAAAACAATGGGACTGACAGTTCCGGGGGGGATTTGGGGTGGGGGTGGGGTAAGGAAGCGGTGTCAACAAACACAGGGACAAGGGAACAACATGGGACCCAAAATGGTAGACAGAGGGGAGTGACAGGCCTGGTGGGGAATGATCAAGGGTAAGGTTGCGTAGAGAAGAGGTATAGCTGTAGCCCAGGTGGTGACGGAGCATGGTAGTAGGGCAGGAGGAAAGTCAAGGGAGATAGAGGAAAGAGCTAGGAGTCAAAGGGCATTTATGAAGGTCTAGACAAAGACATGTACATGCAAATATATATATATGAGGATGGGGAAATAGATCTATGTGTCTATATTTATAGGTTAAGTATTAAGGTGGTGGAAGGACCTTGGGCATCTACTCAAACAATCCCTGAATGCATGAATACTTTCTTTTATTAAATTGGAACTCTATGATCCTCATTCTCCCGACAAAACTGCTGAAGCCAAAGTGGGTGAACAAGTAAGTGTGTTGAAGAAAGCTGATGGTGCCCGGCATTCAAAAGAGATAGTGACTGGGGTCTTAAAGGCTTGAAGATAAACAAGCGGCCATCTAGCTCAGAAGCAACAAAGCCCACATGGACGAACACACCAGCCTGTGTGATCGAGTGGTCCCGAAGGGATCAGTTATCAGGCATCAAAGAACAAAAAATCATATCAATGGTGCACACCTCCATGATAGGGTCGCTGAACACAAATGGGTGCATGAGCAAATGTGGTGAAGAAAGCTGATGGTGCCCGGCTATCAAAAGAGATAGTGTCTGGGGTCTTAAAAGCTTGAAGGTGAACAAGCGGCCATCTAGCTCAGAAGCAAAAAAAAGCCCACATGGAAGAAGCACACTAGCCAGTGTGATCACGAGGTGCCAAAGGGACCAGGTATAAGGCATCATGCAAAAAAAAGATATATATATATATATCATATTGAATGAAGGGTGAAGGGGGAAGTGCAGAGTGGAGACCCAAGGCCCAAGTGTGGGCTACTGGAGATCCCCTCATAGAGGGGTTTAGGAGAGGAGATGGGTCAGTCAGGGTGCGAGGTAGTACCAATGAAGAACACAGCTTTCCCCCAGATCCTGGATGGTTCCCCCCCAAATACCATAATCCGAATTCTACCTTGCAGGACTGGATAGGGCAGAGGTTGTACACTGGTGCATATGGGGGCTGGAGGCACAGGGAATCCAGGGTGGATGATACCTTCAGGACCAAGGGTGTGAGGGGCTATGCTGGGAGAGTGGAGGGTGAGTGGTTTAGAAAGGGGGAACTTATTACAAGGATCCACATGTGACGTCCTCCCTGGGAGATGGACAGCAGAGAAGGGGGAGAAGAAAGACTCTGGATAGGGCAATATATGACAAAATAACAATGTATAAATTATCAAGGGCACATGAGGGAGGGGGGGCGGGGATGAAGGGGGGGAAAAAAAGAGGACCTGATGCAAAGGGCTTAATTGGAAAGCAAATGCTTTGAGAATGATTGGGGAAGGGAATGTGTGGATGTGCTTTATACAATTGATGTATGTATATGAATGGATTGTGATAAGAGTTGTATGAGCCCCTAATAAAATGATTAAAAAAAAATGAAAGTGCGGTGAAGGGTGAAGGGGACCAGCTATCGAGAGCTATAGTATCTGGGATATTAAAGGCTTGAAGGTAAACAAGCGGCCATCTAGCCCAGAAGTAACAAAACCCATATGGAAGTAGCACACCTGCCTGTGTGATCACAAGGTGTTGCAGGGATCAGGTATCAAACACCAAAGAACAAAAAAAGCCTATCACTGTGAATAAGGGAAAGTGTGGAGTGGGGACCCAAGACCCAGTGTAGGCAACTGGCCATCCCTAAGGAGATGAGCCAGTTATGGTACAGTGTAGCATTCATGAAACACACATCTTTCCTCTAATTCTTAAATGCTTCCGCTCCCCCATCCGCAGCTCCCACCCCGAGCAATATGATCCCAATTCTAACTTACAATCCTGGCTAGACCAGAGGATGCACACTGGTGCAGATAGGAACTGGAAACACAAGGAATCCAAGACACATGATCCCTTCAGGACCAGTACTGAGTGGTAATACCAGAGGTTGGAGGGAAGGTGGCGTAGAAAGGGGGAACCGAATACAAGGATCTGCATATAACCTCCACCCTTGGGGATGGACAACAAAAAAGTGGGTGATGGGAGACTTTAGCCATTGTAAGATATGATAAAATAAAAATTTATATATTACCAGGGTTCGTAAGGGAGGGGGAAATGGGGAGGATGGGGACAAATGAGGGAGCTGATACCAAGGGCTCAAGTAGAAAGCAAATTTTTTGAGAATGATGAGGGCAACATGTGCTTGACACAGTGGATTTGTATACGTATTGTGATAAGAGTTGTACAAGCCCCCAATAAAATTATTTAAATAACAAAAAAGACTGAGAGCCCACGAATTGGTAATTTTTTTTTTTAACCAATGACACACTGGAAAAAGAGCTAGTTACAAAAATATACAAAACTCTGTATTCCCTGTGTTTCCAGTTACCACTTGTATCAGTGTACAACCACCTGTTCAACCAGACTTTCAATGTAGAACTGGGATCATGATAGTTGGATGTATGTATGGATTGTGATAAGCATTGTATGAGCCCCCAATAAAATGATTTTTAAAATATATCCTTAAATATATATATACAGAACTCTACAACATATCAATAAGAAAACAAGACCCAACGAAAAAATGGGACAAACATATGAACAGACAGTTCACCAAAAATGAGGTACCTATGATTAACATATAAAAAATGCTCACAATCACTAGCCTTCAGGAAAACCACAATGAGATAGCACTTAAGTCCTACAATGCCAGCCCAAACCAAAGAAGCAAAACAACAAATGCTGGAGAGGATCTGGAGGAATTGGGATTCATATATACTGCTGGAAAACATAAATGCATACAGCCATCATGGAAAACAATGTGGCACTCCTTAAAACAACCAGAACTTGAAATCCCATATATCCAGCAATACCAAGATTAGGCATCATGGAATTCATAGAAATATATTTTTAAAAGCAGCAAAGTAAAAGAGATAAAGCTCAATCGAAGAGAAATATTAAAAACTACAATAGATTTTAAATGGGTCAAAAAGTATCTCAAAGGATAAAGGGTTATATTTTAACTTAACTGCATCTGCAATAACCTACCTTCCAAAGAATGCTGCATGAGAGCAAGGCTATTCGCATCTCTATTCTATGGCCACAGTATTTCTCCAGTTAATGTAGTTAACATGCGTCAAAAAAGAGATCAAATGTAAAATCAGATATTGGTCTTGATATCAATGCACATATGCACACAGCATCAGTCATTAGGCTTTCCCAGTCTCTGTGTTCGTAGGATTTCCTGCAGGATTTACACTGCAGTCATACAATGTGGCAGACATTTCGTTCAGCCTTTCTAGGCAGTTTGTGCATCAGCTTAGCCTGAGCTTTGCGGAACATTAAAGAAAATGTAATTGGATACTGGAGGCACCGTCAGTCACTAAATGCATACGTACTGCCACATTCCCTGTATTCATGTGGTTTCTCTGCTGTACAAATCCTCTATTGTCACATGACACCATTTGGGCTAAAGGCCAGCCAACCAGGACTACATTGGTTAAAATCCTAATGTAGTTTACTGACACACTGAGAGAAACCAAGGAGGGTATTTGCAAAGTCACTATATTGCCAGAGCTTTCCTTCTCATTGAGATCACTGGTATGTGATGTCACCTGACTTCCTGTGGAGAGCTTTTCCATCTTGATTGAACTTAAGGTTTTTAAATTTTGTGTATTTGTCAAGAAGACTGAGAAACACAGGTAAAAGTTTGTTACCCACACTCATTACAGCTACATGGTAACTATCCTACATGAAATCATTGATGAGACATGAGCTCTTAATTTTTTAAAACTTTATGATTTAAAACTTTACAGAGTAAATTGGTTTCAACAATTCATACATTAATGGCAATCCCCAAGACATACCAGCATTCTTCCCACTTCAGCCCTCCTTGTTTTTATATTATTTATCCTTCTTTCCTATCCCTTCTTGCTTTCAAGAGTTCTTATCCATAAGCAAACGCCGTTCTTTTTATTTAGTATGGTTTATTGTTCTAAGGAGTATACCTCAGATGTTAATCTTCCCCTCCTAGCTTATAGATTGTTGGGCTGAAAGCTGAGTTAGAGGCGTGAGTACAGCTGAAGTCCATAATTTGGGGATTCCAAGTCTCCATCAGAACAGTGATCTATTTTAGGATTTTGGTTTGTTCTTTCTTCTCCCACTCAACTCAGTACCCTCTTTTGTGATCACTTTCAGAGTAATTAGTAGTGGAAGATGGGCACCATCTAGTTCTTCTTGTCTCAGGGTTATAGAGGCCGAGGTTTGCTGTGGTCAATTCATCTTCAGGATGAATTGTTCCCACACATCTTCTATTTCCTTTATTCTTATTTTATGGTACTACTCTGCTGTCTGGGGAGGGAGGGTAAACAAAGAGCATGCAAGTGTGGCAGGCACAACTGGCATCTGGGTGGTTACTATACTGGTTGGTACATCTGTGATCAAGAAACACCAGGTTCAGCTCTCTTTCGGGCACTGAAAGAGCAATGAGGTACCCATGCACTGTGGAAGTCTGGAAGGTCATCTGCCCCCAAAATGGTGGGCCATGTTAGTAGAGGGACATCAACACAGAACATGGATACCCATATGGTAAATCACAACTGTTTCCACACATGGCCCAGGGCAAACTCTAGCACCTCTTCCTTTGTTTTGAAGGTTTTGTTATACTAACTCCAATGAAAGGTTTTCTTGTTGAGAATTTTCTCGTGTTTAATGAGACCTGACTTCCACAAAGAAGATGTTCCATATTTAATTCATGCAAAGGGCTTCTTTCATTTGTGAAATCTCTGATCTGCTGTAAGGCATCACAGCTGGGTGAAAGCTTTACCACACTCAACACATAAAATGTTTTTCTCCGGTATGATTCCACAGATGAGTTTTGAATAAAGCCTTTGCCACCTTCACTATATACATGGGTTTTCTCTCTCTCCAGGATAAGTTTGCTGATTAACAATGAGCTTATTCTTCCTGAGAAAGGATTTGCCACATTCACCACATACATGGAGTTTAGATCCTGTATGAAATCTCCAATATGCTAGTAAGGTATGGTTTATGGCTAACAGCTTTACCACACTCAATACATACATAGGGTTTATCTCCTGTATAAATTCATAGATGTGGGAAACAGAAAGCTTTCTCCCAAGTCATCTCCCCCAAACATGTTAAGACTTAGGACACTGCTTACAGCTAATGGTAAATGATTGTCAAGTTACCTCCCTGAAGGCAGTCAGCTGTCAGACTACTGTCTGGTCCCACCACAAGTAGGGTCCACTCCCTGCTGTTAAGAACGATGGGCAACTTCTCCCTAAAGGTTTTCAGCCATCACTTTGATCCCTGCAGGGTGGGTTTACACCCTACTGATAATGGTTTCTATTGTGATCCAGAGAACAGGTCAAACTGGATCAGTGAAATCCAAAATTAGGCTGCCATCCTGAACCTAGGATCCACCCATCTTGTCACCCAATCCCTCCTCTTCCTATTGCGTATATATCCCTATATCACACCCCCCCCAACCCCACCCATTACGGTATTACCTATAGCACAACGCTTTCTTGTGACATGTCTTCCCCTGTAATTGGGGAGTTGCACGTCCCCAGAGAATATAAAAGCCTTGGTTAGCAATAAATCTATCTCCACGTGGACTACCAAGTGAGGCTGAGGTGAGCATGCTACCATGAAATGCGTCCGACTCCATTATTTCAATTTCTCTTCTATCTCTCATGCTCTCTATAACTTTATTATAATCTTTACTTATTATCATTGTCCAATTGCGGCTACCGGACCTATGATGATGTGTTAGGGGCTGGTATCCCTCACACATAAATTTTGAGATTTCCTTTCTGAATGAAACTTTTGCCATATTCACTACATTCTCGGGGTTTCTCTCCTGTATGAGTTCCCTGATAAACACTGAGGTCCTTCTTCCTGATAAAGCCTTTTCCACCTTCATCGCATCCATTGGACTTCTCTCCAGTATGAGGTAACTGATGTTAAGTGAGGGAATTCTTCCTGATAAAGGCTTTTCCACATTCATCACATACTGGGTTTTCTCTAGAGCAGGGGTGTCTAAATTAAAATGAACAACTTTGATTTTGTGATTTCACTCATCTTCAGTAGTTAAAGCGTTAATGAAGGAATTAGGTGTACAGCATAGCCTTGATCTTCCCTAAGTGCTATTTCCTTCATAATAATTTTTCTATTTACATTTTATTTCAGATTTTACCTCAGGGGCCACACGTGGCTTACAGGCCACCAGTTTGACAACCCTCCTCTAGAATATGAGATCGCTGATGAACAGTGATGTCTTCCTTCCAAATAAAGGCTTTGCCACATTTATTACATACATAGGGTTTCTCTCCAGTATGAATTCGCTGATGGTAAGTGAGAGAAGTCTTCCCGATAAAAGCTTTTCCACATTCACCACATTCATAGGGTTTCTCTCCAGTATGAGTTCGCTGATGATAAATGAGAGCAGTTTTCCCAGTAAAGGCTTTGCCACATTCATCACATACATAGGGTTTCTCTCCAGTATGCGTTCGCTGATGGTAAGTGAGAGCAGTCTTGCTGATAAAGGCTTTGCCACATTTATCACATACATGGGGTTTTTCTCCAGTATGAGTTCGCTGATGATAAGTGAGAGCAGTCTTGCCGATAAAGGCTTTGCCACATTTATCACATACATGGGATTTTTCTCCAGTATGAGTTCGCTGATGATAAGTGAGAGCAGTCTTCCCAGTTAAGGCTTTGCCACATTGATCATATACATAGGGTTTCTCTCCAGTATGAGTTCGCTGATGAAGAGTGAGCCTGCTCTTCCAGTTGAAGGCTTTTCCACATTTATCACATACATAGGGTTTCTCTCCAGTATGAGTTCGCTGATGATAAAGGAGAGCAGGTTTCCCAATAAATGTTTTTCCACATTCATCACATACATAGGGTTTCTCTCCAGTATGAGTTCGCTGATGAACAGTGAGCTCGTTCTTCCAGTTAAAGGTTTTTCCACATTCACCACATACATGGGGTTTTTCACCTGTATGAGTTCGTAGATGAGTTTTCAGATGTACTTTCTGAATGAAGCCTTTGCCACATTCACCACATACATGGGGCTTCTCTCTAGTATGAGTTTGTAGATGAGCTTTAAAATGTATTTTCTGAATGAAGCCTTTGCCACATGCACCACATACATAGGGTTTCTCTCCAGTATGAGTTCACTGATGAAGAGTGAGCCCATTCTTCCAGTGAAAGGCTTTTCCACATTCATCACATAAATAGGGTCTCTCTCCAGTATGAGTTCGCTGATGAACAGTGAGCTTGTACTTCCAGAGAAAGGCTTTTCCACATTCATCACATACATGGGGTTTTTCTCCTGTATGAGTCCGTAGATTTGTTTTGAGATGTGTTTTCTGAATGAAGCCTTTCCCATATTCATTACATACATGGAGTTTCTCTGCAGTATGAGTTTGCTGATGAGCGGTGAGATCACTCTTCCTGGTGAAGTCTTTCCCACATTCACTGCACACATAGGGCATCCCTGACCATGAGTTTCACGATATCCCTTGAGATATGATTTACTGTGATAAGTTTTGTCACATTCCAAGCATTTATATCGCTTTTTTTCTTTCATGAGCTTTTTGATAAAGTTCATTGAGTTTGAACACTTTATTGAATTCATGCCCACAATGACTGCATTCATAGGTCTTATCTGGTTTATCAATGATCTCATGCTCATAGAGCAAAGACTCCTTGATGAAGGCTGTCCCACATTTATCACCTGTGTGTGGTTTCTCAATTTCATCAGATTCCTGGTGTTGAATCCACTGTGACTTCAGAAGCCTGGATTGTTCACACTCAGGAAATTTCATTTCATTAAAAAATTGCTCTTGTTCAATGTGGAGGAAAGTTTCCTCATCTTGCTTGAGCACAAATGACTTCTGTGTTTTGTTGCTTCTGTCCTGATTTAATTTCAGAATCATTAAATCTGATTTAACAATTCTTTCATATAAACTGAACATCTCATAAGTTTCCTTTGGTAGGAAATTATTTTTGTGCTGATAAACAGTACTTTCCAATGTATTAAATTTATAGCATTGTTCCATTCTGTCCATGTATCTTTCACATTTCAAGTGCTCAAGCAAATGATCATCATCTTTCTGGACATCTATAAAAGAACAGAAAATTGACTCTTTTCAACATCTTGATTTACAATGGACCCCTTAAAATATGCATTGACACAAAGTAGATCTTTAGTAATAACCCTCTTATATGAATATAAATAAACACTATGCTTAATGCTTATTGTCCATTGGATGAAATACAATTGTATAAATAATCCAAATGTTAAAAATAGTTCTTGTAGAAATCAGGGTTGATATGAAAGTGATGCATGGATACAGATTAGGTATTTGCTTAAAGAGGTACATGAAAACATACAACAAATGTACTAGAAGGAACAAATTGAAACCAATAGACTGAAGGTGTGATAAGGCTTGCTAGTTCCAATTGGTAGAGGTTAGATGTATTCATTTCATCAACCTTTACTGAAAGACAACTAAATACTAGATAAAGTAGTGAATGTGAAAAATGCCAAATGTTCTACTTGGGAGAAACACATTTTTACAGGTATATAGGAAAGGTATTATGGTACAGAAACATATTCTTAATGTTTATGGAGTCTGTATTCTAGCTTACACCACTTATCTTACAGTGTTGTTCTGTGGTGGCTTGCAAGTTGTTTTGATGCCAGAAGCAATGCCACCCAGTATTTCAAATACAAGCAGGATCACCCTTAGTAGAAAGGTCTTAGTAGACTCTCCAGAAATAGGGATTGGGGGAAGACATAGTGATCTACTTCTGGAACATGCAGCCCTCAGGTTTAATGGCAATGAAATAACAATGAACAAGTACTAAATCCTCAAAGTACAGTCAACAATAATGATGCAGATAGAAGAAGAGCTTTGGGAACCGTCAGTACTTGACATGACATGACTGAAAAGGAAAAAAAATAGCTGTAAACATCCTCTAATAATTGGAAAATGGCATACATGAAAATCATGAAAAATTTGCAAGTTGTCAAAACAAAATGGAATGTTAAAGATTGATAGTTTATGCATTATTCAAATTTAGTAGACCGGTACTGGCTATTTTTAATTAGATAATCAGGTGGTTTATAAAGTTGAGATTGACAAATTCAAGAAGATTGGCATCATATTCATTATCCAAAAGCACATTGAAAGATCTTCCCTGAAGGATTGGTTTGTCAGTGGTAGGCAAGACCACTTACTACCAGTGTTATTTAGATTTGTGCGCCAATTAAAGCAAACATAAAGTGAGGGATCCAGCCCAATGTGGAATGGACCCTTAGTAGTTGCATATGCAATTAAAGAAGATAGAGCAGACAGCAAAAACGGTAGAGTTGCCTCATCTCTGGTGCCGGAATAAGAGCGCCAGGACGTTTAACAGTGAGTTCATATGGTAGCGAGGTATGCAAACCTCCAGAAGGCAAGACACAACATAACAGACAAGTGTGAATGTGGGAATATCCTGAATTTTTATTATAATCTGCCGAGAACACTTCCAACAATGGGCCTTGACAAAGTCAGTGCATGGAGGAGCATTTAAAGAAGGCTCCACCAAGGAAGGTCCCTTCCGCAAACCCCGTGAACACTTTGGAATTACTGGTCTGATATCATTATTGAAAATTGTAGCTGATGTCTGGTTCCTGATAATTTTGATCACTTACCCTTTTAGGAAACAACAGATGTCAACTGAGGAATATTCCCCAGAAGTTGAGGTTACTTCCCTTCCTATGGTTTGGAAAGATCCATGTCCTGACTGCGAGCAAAGTGTATTGTATAATAAAACTAGAAACTGGATGCCAGAAACCCCACTTAAGGAATTTATGTTCGATCCTGAGCATGCTGAGCTAGTGCAACCAAAACTCACAGAAATCTCAGAGGCTCGTTTGGAAGCTTCTGTGTAAGACTTTAAAAAAATTATCATCCTCCTCCCACAGTTTTTCCCTTTCCTTATATTGGTTACAGCATAGGGGTTAAAATACGGCATCCCCCTCCAGGAAATAACCCAAAGAGAAATAGAGCTCCTGACCCTGATTTACCTTATACAGGGGCTTGTAATGAAAATGGCATAAGAATGGTTAACAAAGAAGGTGTACAAGTTCATTTTAGTAGTTTAAGTTTTATGGAAAGGTTAGCAAGAGGAAGGTCCCCGTGGTGTTTGAAGTCCACTAAAACAAAGCTCCCTATTGTGAGGCAACTCATATCTTGGTACAGAAAGACTTTTGGGAGTTTAATTTATGGGAACTTAGTGGAAAAGAAAGAACAAGAAATGAAAACCCTAGAGGAACAGCCCAAGAAGGAACATAAAGAACAGCCAAAGCCTGTCAAGTAATTTTTGATAATGAAATGTATTAATGCTTTAATGATTTCATAGTTAGAACAATGCACCCTAGTTGGATGAAGTGTGCTCAGTTATTGTTAGAAGGTTTATGTCTATCACCCTTGTAGTTGAGAAAGTTGTAGTTTCAAGATGTACTAATTTTTAACCAAGAATCACGATGTGATTTATGTAACTTGTCATGGTCTTGTGGCCTGAGAATTTCCTGATGAATGATCTCAGGCCATAAGCTTTAAGGCAAGAAAAAGAATATATATGCTGAAGCTTTGCATGAATAAAATTGGAACAGTCACCCGCAACCTTTGAGTCGTGTGGTTTCTGTCTCCTCGCCGATGTCATTACCCACCTTGAGGGACCCCCGGACCTTGCTGCAGATAGACTGCAAAAATAATCGTTTTATTAGGGGTTCATACAACTCTTATCATAATCCATACATACATCAATTGTGTAAAGCACATTTGTACATTCACTGCCCTTATCATACTCAAAATATTTGCTCTCCACTTAAGCCCCTGGAATCAGGTCCTCATTTTTCCCCTCCCTTCCCGCTCCCCTCTCCCTCATGAACCCTTGATAAATTATAAATTATTATTTTGTCATATCTTGCCTGTCCAACATCTCCCTTCACTCACTTTTCTGTTGTCCGTCCCCCATGGAGGAGGTCACATGTGGATCCTTTTAATCGGTTCCCCCTTTAAAACCCACCCTCCCTCTATGCTCCCAGTATCTCCACTCATACCACTGGTCCTGAAGGGATCATCCACCCTGGATTCCATGTGTTTCTGGTTCCTATCTGTACCAGTGTACACCGTCTGGCCTAGCCAGACATACAAGGTAGAATTCGGATCATGAGAGTGCGGGAGGAGGAAGCATTTAGGAACTAGAGGAAAGTTGTATTTTTCATCGTTGCTACATCACACACTGTCTGGCTGATTGCCTCCCGAAGAACCCTCTGCAAGGGGATATCCAGTGGTCTAATAATGGGCTTTGGGTCTCCACTTCGCACTCCCTCCCTTATTCACTCTGGTAAGATTTTTTGTTCTGATGATGCCTGATACCTGATCCCTTCAACACCTTGTGATAACACAGGCTGGTGTGCTTCTTCCATGTGGGCTTTGTTGCTTCTAAGCTAGATGGTCGCTTGTTTACCTTCAAGCCTTTAAGACCCCAGATGCTACATCTTTTGATAGCTAGGCACCATCAGCTTTCTTAGCCACATTGACTTACGCATCCATTTGTCTTCAGTGATCATATCATGGAAGTGAGCACACAATGATATGATTTTTTGTTCTTTGATGCCTAATAACTGATCGCTTCGGCATCTCGTGATCACACAGGTGTGCTTCTTCCATGTGGGCTTTGTTGCTTCGAGCTAGACGGCCACTAGTTTACCTTGAAGCCTTTAAGACCCCAGATGCTATATCTTTTGGTAGCTGGTCACCATCAGCTTTCTTCACCACATTTGTTTATTCACCCGCTTTGTCTTCAGTGGTTGTGTCGGGAAGGTGAGCATGATAGAAGAAAATATTTTTTCATTCAGGATCTGAATTCTTTTAGACTACTTCATGATAAGTATCAGGATGTGGGAAGGTGAGGGCCAAGAAGAATGGTGCAGACAAATTATTTATTCTCAGAATGAAGGAAGACTACAAAGCCTGGTATCTAGGTGGAGAGGCATTCACAATTGTAAGCTGGAAGAGTCCCAGTTACATTCTCCTAATTAAAAATCATCCCCACAATATCCTCTCATTATAGTGTTACCTTAATGATATCTCATACCAGCACATGGCTAATTACTATCTGCCAGTAGCTTTAACTACAAGAGCAGACGTGTTGTTATTGTTCGCCCTGCTAAGGAGACAGTTACTCTACTCCACCTGCCCTCAACACTGGTCTTAAATTGCTCATCCAATTAGTTCAGGCATCCCAGATTAAAGATCCTGCCTACCTTGTTAGGTAGGTAGGGGTCTGTGAGGTGGGGAGGGGGGCTGCATGCCCTGAGATTACATAAATTAGTGAAAAATACAAAGTCTTTTTATTGCTGTCCTTCAATTACACAACCTTTTATGATACATTCAGAGGGCATTTAAGAGACAAAGGGATAGTTGATTCCTTGAGTGACAGCAACAAAGGGAAGCTGATTGTTTTTATAGCTAGGCAACTTTTAGCTGAGTAGCAAGAAGTCAGCGGCCTGTAGGAGCTGTATACTAACATCTTACTGGAGGGCATTGTGGAGAAAACTCTGTCTGGGGATTGTGCATTTCAGCTCTAGCTTTATCCTTGGGGCTTGAGAAGGTTTTCTTCTAACACTAGTACTGGTCTTCCAAGCCCTGTGGTCAGGAGTATAGAGATAAGGCTGCTTTCATCCAGGTTCTGTTTTCCACAATAAAGAAATTGAGGGTGGAGGAGGGAGAGGATAAAGTGGAGCTAATACCAAGGAATTTAAGAACAAAACATTTCAAACTGTGGTAGCAATTGTATAGTACTCCTCCATGTAACTGAACTATGGGATGTTATGATATCTATAAGAGCTCCCAACAAAATATTGAAAAACATATATATTGAAAATTTCACATGAGTTTTGCAGCCTGATATTGATCAACCATACAATCATATACAGTGATGAATGTAAAATTTGGGGAAAGTATCAGTAATTGGAAAATGTAACAATAGTGACAGGACATACAAGTTTACTGATAAAATTTTGAGACTAATGATGAATTCATACCAAATTTCTTATTAAGCACCAGAAATGGAAACTATACATATGGATCTTTCGGAATGGAACAAATGAAAATCAAATCAACCACATCTATAGAAAGAAATGGTGGAAAAGCTCATTAGTCAAAACATGCCTAGGGGTTAACTGTCGAACCGAACAATTGCTCAAATCCAAGTAAAAGCAAGGAAAAGTAGCTAGATCACAGAGCTGAGAGACTACGTAAAAAATAAACTTGAGGAATAAAAGACTGATGACTGAAGACTAGTGACTGAGACCAGATGAGATGTGGGATGACACGAAAGACATCTTACATATGGAAACCAAAAGGCTACTCAAAAGACAGAAAAGAGAGCAATGTTGAATATATTACTCATTGTTTGAATAACAGCAATAAAATCTATTGGAATATACTGCAAAAATGTTCTTTAGAAGCAGCAAAGGTCATCGTTCGTGTATTGAAACCTGTTAAGAAGGGGTGGGCCTAAGGAAGGCACACTGCATACTAAGGAATACGCAGCAGACATGTGCATAATGATAAAAAAAAACATGCCCTTTCCACTTCCAAAATTATTGGAGGAACAGACAACTTAAAAAAAATCTTACAGGTAGAAAAAAATTTAAGGTATAGTACTAAAATATACTTTAAGCTGATAATTTTCTTGCTAGGAAGACAATTTTAGATACCTGAAAATAACAGAAGTCATAAACGTGTTTCACCAAAAGGAGTAAAATATGGAGAAACATGTCTGTTAAAGAATTCCAACAGAGAAGGCAATTTGACCATCTCTATAAGAAAACAGAAAGAACTTATATCACCTGCATGAAGAAAACTTTAAAAGAACAGGACAACAAATGAGAAAATGGACACCAAAACCTTTAGAGAAACTCCAAGGGGGGAAGCTAAGGAAGCCCAAAGGAGACCCGTTTATGGTGGGAGTTCAAGATCCAAGATGGTGCTGCATACTGCAAAGGGAAATCCATTCTTACCCAGTAGGGGAGGAATGTGCTGTGCTCAGAGGACAGTCACAAATTCAGAATTCTCTGTTTGGAGAGAGTCTAGCAAGATGGATTTTCATAGTAAAGTGGAAGCATGCAAAAGAGAAAATTTCAGAATGTTAAAGAAAGAAACTTATTCAAGCAAACATACAATAGTGTAAAACAAGTAAATGGAAATTTAATTTCATAAGAGCTACATGTCTACTTTACTCAACATCTAGAAGAATTCAAAGAAGTGTGCAATTTTATGCATTTTCTGACACCTATTATACATGTGAGCCTTCTACCAGTTGAATCAACTCCCCCAGTCAAATTGCCTTAAGGCATTTTGACCATGCATCTGAAAAAATTCCACTATAACTTGTTTCTAATACCGAACACATTTCTCTTATTCCAATTGAGAGAAAGCTTCTGAGGTGACACTAGATAACCTGTTTATGAGAAATTACAGCATCTTAGTCACACTAAAATTAACCTAAAGTTTGTAAAGCCCGAAGAATGTTGTATTTCTAGGAAAATAATGTTCAAAGGAACAAAGTAAATAGTGTTTTCTCAAGGGTAGAAGGCCTACCCCACTAATCTTGGACCAGAGAATGCAATGAGAATCTATCGCTTTAAGAACACCACAGACACAGCAAGGATTTAAACACTTAAGATAGTAAAAGTCAATGACAGAGCCAATGACTTGAGAATTCTCCTCACCAATGGAAACCAGGTTGCGATAGTTCTCCAACATCACATCCTGATATAGTGTCTTCTGAGCAGGGTTCAGGAGCTGCCATTCCTCCCAGGTGAACTTTACAGCCACATCATTGAATGTCAGTGATTCCTGTAGTAAGAGGAGTCTATTTAATGGTGTATTTTCCATTTGAAGATTTAAAAATATATATCTTACAGTAAAGAAATCAAAACAGTAATAAAAACTAACTGAGGACTTGGTTGAAAATATTTGACCTTATTTCTATATTCGCAACCATCAGCCCAGAAAACTAGCCCAATTTTCAGAAAGATCTCCATTGTTCTGAGAAATAAATGTTTTCAAATACACATTCTCCAGGCCAGCTAATGTGCCCCCACCCCCTACAATAATTCTCCATTAAGGAGCAGTCTTAAAGAAGGTACCATAGTAGATGAATCATTTCTGTATGGGGCTACTTCACAATGCCTGAAGGTTATCTGTAGATCAGAGCAATCAGGTTCTGTAGCCGGCCCAACATAAATGTAGTAAATGCCTGGGGAGGGCTCAGGGCGGGTTTGCAGTCAAGTAGCACTAGCTCAAGATGGTAACTCACACTTTCCTTATTTATACTGTTACCCGCTGATGCTATTACCCATTGACTATGCATATGCTGACGGCATGACATGCACGCCTTATGGAAAGATCTGTAAGTTCCACTATATGTACATCCATTGGAAAATACATTCACGCTCAGTCCTGACCTGGGAAGAGAGTCCCTGTGTCCTACTGTCTGCTCTCTGTCTTTTAATATTTGTCACAATTGCAATGTCACTCCAGAGGATCACTTTTCGAGTGTTGGGGACCTCCATGCCCCAAAATAATGCACCCACTCATAACATTAAAATTTTGAGTTCCAGTGAAATTGCTCAGCGTTATACTCCCACAAAGTAGATAAACACCTGTTTATTATGAAATGGAATTAGGGCTTCTACTGGTATCACCATTATAAGAGGCTTGGAACCTTCAGTGGCAATAAGTATCAGGAACATTTCAGATGGGGGAGGTCAAACATACCTCAGCTCTCCAACATTTTTTGTCAACTCTTACACAAGTCATTCCTCTCACATGACTCTTTGTCTCAATTCTGGGTCTAGTAATCTGCTGCTGTGGCCACACAAAACTCAATAGAACAAAGTGTCTATTCATGAACAAGGTTCAACTTGGGATCAGGAACAAGCAGCTTTAACCAGAACCAAGATCACAATGTTCATGGGCAATATCTCCCTTCCTGAATGCAGAACAACTTTCTAAGTTATTAAAGGCCACTTTAGGACAAGCTCCTCTTGACAACCCTAAGACAAATTCTTCTCAGCCACCTTCAGACCGTATTGCCTTAATTTTAATTGCAAGGTCCTCTTGAACCTGCCATCTTTCACCACATGCTCTGCAAGGGCCACTCGTAGTTTTGTTGGGTGGACCTCTGGAGCCCTCCTTACCTTGCCTAGGCAGGGAAGGTGGTAGGTTAACCCAAGAAGCCATCATATCAAGAGGGAGAGAGAGAACTGCAGGCATAGTTTAAGAAGAGAGAGAGACATTTCCTGTCATCTGACTTGTTGATTTGGTTTTGTTAGCCCCTGTAGCCACACAGTTCAGAATGAACCCATGGATTAGGGATTTGCAGCTTCCAGAAATTCATGAGCCATTTCCTTGAATGACAACTGCAAGCCGCCTGTGTGAGCTAACTGGACAGCTCAATACACTCACTCTATGAGTCAACAGCTTGCTGCCTGACCTTCCCATTTGGGTTCCTCAGTCCCTGCAACCTATTATCTGACCAGATTCAACAACTTCACTTTGTGAGGCAGTGGACTGTGGTCTGACCTGGTGAGCTGGTTCATTAGCCTTTGCAAACACATGGATGAGGAGAACCTTACAGATTGATCCCTGACCTCTACACTGATTAGGGACTCACCAGCTTCCACATCATAAAGAGGGATTTATTTACTTGATGACTATTTAGTTTTGTAAAATGCTGGAGAGCAAATCATGGACCATCTTGAACCTCTACTTCATAGGGACCGGTCTACTGCTGCTCCTGCAAAATGAACCATAGTATTCACAGATCAAGAGCTGTGTAATGGAGATAAAGACAAGGGCAGATGGGACACAGTGAGAGAGCCAATGGTGACAGGTCCAGAAAGGACTTTTCAGCCAAGAAAGTGGCAGTCAAGATCAACAAGAGGATATCCCAAAGAAGTTGAGAGGATGCTATAAAGATGGAATTAAGAAATGAACCAACCTATAGAAGGAAAAATGTCTGACAGAGGACAGGGAAAACAGGCCTGCCCTGAAGAAGAGCAAATGTGCTTACATGATTCTTTAATATGAAAGCCAATGTGTAGCCTATTGATTCTGATATCAAATTACACCCTGTTATCTGTGACTCTGAAGTGTAATTAGCCCATGGCAACTGCAAAAAAAATTACTGAGCTGAGTAGGAGAGGGCTGTGGCAAAGATACTGGTGTCATAACTGGAAATCTACTGGAGGGTACAGGTCTGTCTAAGCTCTGCCTCATACAAATCCAAGCTGATGTTGATTCTCTCTCCTGCTTCCATAGTGCGAGGAGGTGAGCTGCTGTCAACCATTTTTAAACCACTACTGCTACAGGGTCCATGTTAGATGCATTGATGAGAATGCTGCTGTTTGGGAGATTATCTAATATATAACCTTCAGAAAGAAGCTTTAAAGGAACTTACCCAAACAAAATCCCATGGAATAGTGAAAGTGAACTCTCCTAAAAAAGTGATTTTATTTCTCCTTAAAAATTATGCATAGTATATCATTTGAATGCTTCTCAGGAGCTGGCCATAGAATAATAAACTATGAGTTGGAAGATAATGTCATCCAAAGAATTCTCACTGATATATTATGTTCAATGTCAATAGTTTATGTTAATCCTATGATCAATATACTCCTAAACTTCTCCAGCCAAATATTGAAGTCAGAGTCAAAGTTTATCTCTAACTTCTAGTATTTCAAATCTCCACTTTTCCAATGAACTGAATCAGTATTACACAGGCTCCTACAATTCCAGTAGGAAATACAGAAAAGGATAAAACACATCAAAATCACCTGAGCTTTGGGCATTTTCTCTGATCCTTATAACACTGCCGGCAACTGGGATGCTCTGTTTATTTTATCTGGATCAGCTAATGATGCTCACAAATTTCAATCTCTCATGAGGACATCCCCAAAATAATAATACCAGGCGCTTCTTCCTCCTTCCTCTAAGCTGCTGGTGATGCACCATCTGCAAGCTGATGGGAGAATACAATGTGAGTAACACATAACCTGTAGGTCCAGATGCTGTTCTTTCCCTCTTTTTTTTTTCAGCGCCACGTGGGTTTATTTGTACAACAAACAGCACAAGAAGACACCAGCGCCATGCAGGCAGCAGCCCAGGGCTCACACCAGTCCCTCTCGCCCTCACAAAGAACTCTACTTTGTGGGAGCCTGGGGGCCTTTGGGAGCTTGAGCTGGAGCAGGGGCGCCTTTGGGAGCTTTTGCTGGTGTCGTGGCCTTGGCTGGAGCATCAGCTTTGCTTTGTGCCTTGGCCTTGGGCCGGCAGAGCCTCAGACCCTTGGCAATACGTGCACGAGCCCACTTGCCAAGCTTGGGGTGGGCAATGTAGGCCAGTCGGCTGAGCTTGCGGTTGACGCCCATTGGGATCTTGGCCTTGACCTCTGTGGGCTTCACAAGATCCTTGATGGCCTCAGCGCGAGCAGCCGCAGCCTTGGCGTTGTTTGCCTGCATTTTCTTCAGGCCCTTCTTGTTGTGCTTCTTGGCGAAGCGCATGTTCCTCAGGAACTTGGGGTCCACCCCCTTAAGAGATTCGTATCGTTGTGACCGGGGTTTTTTGATGCCGTTTCTGTGCCATTTCCGGGATTGGTTGTACGTGGTGTGGTTCTTGGATTTGGCCATGTCTACACCGACGCCTGCAGCTCCCGGAACGCCAGGGACCGGAAGAGAGAGAGAAAGTCGCGGTGCAGCCCGTTCTTTCCCTCTTAACACACAAAGTTCCCAATACTGTTAATGGTCCCCTCAATGAGTATTGGGAAGCATGCTTATAACATGAGCAAAAAAATATAAAACTCATTAATTTTAAAACATGTGAATAAAAGATTACTTTATAACAAATAGAGATTGGGCAATCAAATATAAATGTCAGAAAGAAGAAACAAAACATTTGAATCCCTACCTCACAGCACACAGAATTATCAATTCCTTACTGTGTGACTCTCAAGGAGAATAACAAATGAATCTTTAAGATAAATATGTTAATTAAAGCATCTGGAAACATTTTAAATGGGCTATATAAAGAGCTATTATAAACTAATGATTATTTTATAGAAGAACTATAAATTGTATAATCACTTTAGAAACACTTTAAAACTCACCATCAAGTAGAGTTAGACGTATAATCTGCAGATAGGACACAGGAGAACTGGTGTACAGAGCTTTCAAGACTTTAAAGGCATAACACGATGCTAATGGCTGTGTACCTCTGACCTTGAAGATAGAAGTCCAACTCTTAGCATATGTTAAAACCAAGGCTCCATAATAAACACTTACATGACATCTATTAGATTGAAATTTATATTTATATATATATGAAAAAGTATACATTCCCCAATAGTGAGTCCATTTTTGAATCCCAATATAGATAACGTTTTTAATGTAGCATTATTTGTAGTACCTAATGCAGTTAAGATTGGCGGTTTTCAATCTATGGGTTGAGACCACTTTGGGGGTTGAAGGACCCTTTCCCAGGGGTCGCCTGATTCACAACAGTAGCAAAATTACTGTTATGAAGTAGCAATGAAAATAGTTTTATGGCTGGAGGGTCACCACAACATGAGGAACTGTATTAAAGGGCTGGGGCATTAGGAAGGTTGAGAATCACTGAGTTAGACAGTTGGCCTATACACATATAGTCTTTCTAGCTATGTCCCCTTAACTTCTTCCAAATCATTTACGTGGGTTTGTCTCCTGCCAATGCGAACGAGGCAAAGAAGCCCTGGTGGCACAGTGGTGACTGTCGGGCTGTCCTGCAAGTTCAGCAGTTGGAAACCCCCAATTTCTCCTCAAAAGCAGGATGGGGCTTCTATCAACCACAAGTGACATGGCTTTCTACTCCGCCAGAGTTACAGTCTTGGAAACTCACGGGGGCTGTTCGACCCTGTCCTAAAGGCTCACTATGAGTCAGTGTTAACTTGATGGCAGTGAGTTTGGTTTTTTTTTTTGCTTCAAGAGGACTGGGCATCTTGCCCAACAATACATCGGTACTTTGTGCATTGTGGTTACGTAAATAAACTATCTAAAATCTAACCTGAAGATCAGTCACACTGGAAATCGTCCTAGGACTAATTGAGTCATTTCAGAGACAAAAACTGGGATCTCACTACCATCAAAAAAGAAGAGCCAGAAGTAGGGGCCTTTGGATCCTACATTCTAGCACTAAAACTCTTCAATCCAGAAGACAGAGAGCTGTGACACAAGAGAGGAAGTGATGGGGAGAAGCAGCAACAGAGACATGGTGGCAGCAGAACCAAGAGACTGAGACAGACCAGTGGGATTCTCAGGTCACAGAACAAGTGACGTAAGTGCCTTTGGGCAGGAGGTTAGGAGGTGAAATAGGGGTACATCTGAGTACTTATCTGGGCCACTTGATTTGTCAACCTACATAGAGCTGAGTGTGTTTGGTGTGAGGCTAAGGTGCAGAGTGAGCATTTATCCGCAGAATGAAAAGACCTTTGTAACATTTGCCCATTCAGGACAGAAGCCAGGGGGTTGCAGGGCCTGACCTCACCTGCAGGGTGGCTGTCAATATGCTGTCCCAAAGAACTGTACCTTGTGTAGAAAAGTAACCCCTTTGTCAAATATAATTTAAGGAGGACATTTATTAAACTTTAAGAGACAACAAAAGACACACACACATAAATCATATGGATAAGGGAGGCCATCAGTAGTTCAAATGCAACTGAGGATTCAGTCGAGACCCTGGATAATAGGGCACAGAACAAAAGATCATGTCACAGATCATGATTGGTGGCAGATCAGTACATCACAGCTACAGGTGGGACAGTAAAGCAGCAGGAATGGGACCATAATTGGGACATGCACATTATTAGATAGAAGGATTTACACGAATCGTCCAGGCCCTTCAAACTGAGGAAATCAATTACTGTGCTGTCCTCAGTAAGGTGAGCTCCATCAAGGACACATGTAGGCAGGCCCTGGGAAGGGGCTGGCTAGAGAGGAGTACAGGCAATCTATTTTCTAAGGCATTCTCCCCAAAGGGAAGATGATCTACATTCTTGGTTAATGATCAGAATGAATTCAATGGAAGCTTAATCAAATTGGGGTTGCAGCAAATGGACAGAGTTGTCACTGTCATCAGCAACGAAAACCTTAAACCCAACTCAGTGCCAGCGAGTGGATTCTGATTATAGCAACACTTTAAAAGGAGGTGGACCGGCCCTTTGTCGATTTCTGAGACTATAACTCTTTACAAGATCGGAAACCTTGTCTGTCTCCCCAGGGGTGACTTGTAATTCTGAACCTCTGACTGGCAGTTAGCAGTCCAATCTGTAACCACTATGCCAGCAACCTTTTGGAAATTGGAGTGCTCACAATTTAAGTTCTAATATAATTATAAATGGTTTCATAACAAGTGAATTCTATCTTTCAGGGAGATGCTCAAATTGCTCAGACCCTGACCAATGGGGCAGCCTGGATCCTTGTACACTGGTGCTTTCCTGGATTCACACTCCAGGAAGCCCAGATCCCTCCTCCTTTCCCTCAAGTTCCTCTGCCCAGTGCTGCCCCCAGGAACCTCAGGGATGCTCACCCTGCTTGGAGTCAGGTGAATGGATTTGGTTTACAACCCAGTCAGAAGTTGAAATCCTTCCTTGTGATGCTTCAATGTGCAAGACAGTAGTACCAGATTTCTAGCTCCCTAGACTGGACCATATTTCTCTGTGGCAAATCTTTGATCTGAATCAGAAGAGGAGGCAATGCTGAAAAAGGCATATCAGGTTCTTGGCCTGTACTTCTTGGGCTAAATAGTGACCCTCCCCCACCAACTGGGATCCAGATCACACTCCAAGCTGAGGGTGTTTGCATTAAATAAAAGCCCACTCTCTTTACACAGCATTTTACTAATTTCTCAAATATCATCATCAACTTTGGATTCACATCCTATAAACACAATATTCCGTTTTAGAATAAAGCGCAAGTATTTAAGGCCTCAAAATTCTCAAGCTCCACTGAAGGTAAATATCTTCTTTTCATCAGCAATCTAACTGAAGAAAGGAATATTTTATGAAGAATGTTCTTTACCAGCCCATAGTGCACCTCAGACTATAACCCTTGACATATCTAGTGAAAGTGATCAAGCTGAATCATGTTCATAGATGTCACTCCAACGTAGGCTGAGCTTTTCATCAAGTATAACCTGCCCCAATCCCCTTGCATCCTGGGTATTCTTTATGATATCTATTGTGTGTGAAGAAATGCCTATGTTGGGTACCCATTTATGCATCATAGTGTGGAAAGTAGAGAAAGTTGTACAGGTGGACAACAAGAGACAGAGGGACACTACTAGGACATCCTAGACGTACCTTGGCCAACACAGAGATATCCTAAACAAGAAAACCTGCCAGGGGAATCCTTACTTGCTACTCTCTTAAACTCTTGTGTTTATGGATGTCCAATTTTAAAGCCTTTGGGAAAGACTGCAGCCTACAGTCAAGGAATGGCAAGGGCTAAGGTAGATGGGCCATGGCAAGAACCAAGGTGTGGGCAGAAGCTTAAAAGTACAAGATGGATCCAGAAAAGAGATGACTGCTCAACCATTTTGTCATCTTGGCCTAAATTCTGGATTCCAAACTTTCTAGGTAATGCTGACTGATGGCAAACACACACTGGGGGAGTGGGCTTATTGGCTTGAGTTCAAGGATGTCCCATCCATAGTCTCAGGTGTGAGTGACGGGTTAGCTGCAAGACTAGAGGATCCAGCCAGAGCAAGTGATCCATGAGCGTTGAGTGGGTTTCAGGATGTTCAGAAGGTCTATAATCAACTGAATCACAATTAAATTCCATGAGAAACTTCAAGGCTAACTGGAAGACAGATTAAATTTGAAGATTCTGGCAGCTAGACACCAGAGTATTCACACAGTATGAATAAACAATTTATGCGTTTTGTCTAAGTTCACATTATTGGGTGAAACATAACAATGATTGTGAAAGTACACTTACTAAAATTTTCTATGAGACCAGTAATAACCTGTTAACAAGGTCAGATCATGAAACTTCAAGAAAACTGGAGACTAATATTGATAATGGATCTACATGAAGAAGTTCTTGAAAATATTGGGAATTGAGTCAAAAACACATGAAAATAATTACATATGATGAGTACTTGGAATCTATCCTAGAATTCATCTAACATGAAAATAAGCACTGTAATATACCAATTAATGTAAAAAAAGGATAATCTAAATAGACAAAGAAACATACTAAGCAAAGTCAAAGGCTTTTAATGCTAAGGAAAAAACCTCTACAAATCCAACATAAAGCAGATATAGTTCAATATATTAATATGCCAATATACATTCCTAAAAAGATAGTCAAAAACATCACCCCACGTCTGAAAAAGGACAAAGATAAATGTCCAGTTTTACCAGTAATATTAAAAATTGACTGTATGTTC
Source organism: Tenrec ecaudatus (assembly GCF_050624435.1). NCBI lineage: Eukaryota > Metazoa > Chordata > Mammalia > Afrosoricida > Tenrecidae > Tenrec > Tenrec ecaudatus. The sequence goes on from NC_134544.1 coordinate 77,556,294, forward strand.
TAACTAGAGCAATCAGGTTGACATTCTTTTAAATAATAATTTTATTGGGGGGGGTCTTGCAAATATTATAAAAATCCACCATTCGATGGTGTTAACCACACTTGTACATATGTTGCAATCAAAATTTCCAAAACATTTTTTATCATTTTATTGGGGGCTCATACAACTCTTATCACAATCCATACGTACATCCATTGCGACAAGCACATTTGTATATTTGTTGCCATCATCATTCTCAAAACATTTTCTTTCTACTTGAGCCCTTGGTATCAGCTTCTCTCTTTTCCCCTTCCACCCCCTTAACATTTTTTTAAGGAAGAAGAGCCTACCAAAAAGAAATAAAAATTCCTCTAATCATAATTTAATGATAATATCTATAAAATATTCACGATATGCCATAAATAGCTAATAAATATTAAAGATGTGGTAGGCTACATTTAAACACGCTGAAATAACTCTTGGTACTTAACTCACTAATTATTAATTGCTAATCAGGAGGATGAGGGGAAGGTCAGGGAGAAAGAGGGAACAATCACAATGATCTACATATAACCCCCTCCTAAGGGGATGGACAACAGAAAAGTGGGTGAAGGAAGACATCAGTCGGTGTAAGACATGAAATAATAATAATTTACAAATTATCAAGGGTTCATGAGGGAGGGAGGGAATAAAAATGAGAAGCTGAGACCAAGGGCTCAAGTAGAAAGAAAATGTTTTGAGAATAGTGATGCCAACAAATGTACAAATGTGCTCAACACAATGGATGGATGTGTGGATTGTGATAAGAGTGTATGATAAAAAAAGTGTATAATCCCACAATAAAATGATTTAATAAAAAAGATAAAGAAAATACAGCATGATCAAAATTACAGCATTTATCTTACAGAGAAGGAAATGCAAAATTATTCAAATTAGAACCCTGAAACAGAATTTGTTTCGACCCATTCTATGATGAAAGTCATGGATTTAGAGTCCTGCAGTTTTCTGTAGTGTTGAAGGTCCTCATATACTGATGAATTAATGAACTAAAGCAAGGGATTTTAGGCACATATAATATTAGAGTGACAATATAGTTACATATATAGACACACATAAATGTATATGATATACACACACCTATATTAAGCTGGACAGCAGAAAGGATTGATGTTCATCCAAAAATTGAAGTTTGAGGACTTGAACACACTGAGCCATGGATGTTCCAGCTAGAATTGGACCCACGGGCTTCAGTTGGACTGGGCTGGGATATTTTCTTGATAAAAAGCTCTTTCTTATGTATATGTTAGTGTCTATAGTTGTATTTTTCTAGATACTCCAGCCCAAGGCAAGTCCCCATCACATTAGTGACATATGTGGGAAAAAGAGTGTATCTGACATGCTGCTCTTAAAGAAAGACACATCACAAGGAAAGTGTGAAAAGATAATCACCAATTCCCTGACACCAAGTCAGCCCTATGTTCCTCTAAGTCTGTGGATTTTGGGTGGGTGAAAATCTATTTATAACAACAGTATCTGAGGGGCCAGCCTCAATCCCAACTACGAGGACATTTGCCCCCTTCCCCCCCTACCCCTGGAAAAATTTACTTCAGAGGACAACACTGAAGCTACAGCTCAGGGAAAGGGACATGTAGCACACAGGAGAAAATGAAGAGGGAGAAAGAGAGAGTGGAGCACATCCTGGCCAATCAAGCCTTGAGGACAATATCCCCCGCTCAGCGCAGCCAATGCAAAGGGAGGACCTATGGCTGGCCCCACTATGAGACATGACATCCCTCACTGACCCATAGTCCTACAGCGGACAACACTGGAGACACTGTGTGAGAATTGCATCTAATCTGACCCCACCACACCAAGGCAAAACACTAAGGACATGCAATAGAACATGGGGAGCAGAGTGAGGAAGTCCCAAGGGAGTACGCAAAATAGACTTTGGGGCCGGGGTGTGGCAGCCTATCAGACTCCACAGGAAAACACTCCTAAAGGTCAACAAACACACCTTTAACTTTTTACGGTTTTTCTTTTTTGTCATTGCTTTTTTTGTTGCTGTTTTTTTGTTTTCTTTGGTCACTTTGTTTTGCTGTCTTTGTGTGTGTGTGTGTGAACATATTATCTCTGCATGTCTATCTAGATAAGATAGGCTGGACAAACAATCTGGAGGAGAAAGCAATAGGACCCATGGTTGGGGGAAGGGGGTGGACATGGGATTGGGGGAGGTGGGGGAAAGGAAGGAAGTGGTGTTAACCAACCCAGGGACAAGGGAACAATAAGTGATCTAAAATTGTGGGAAACAAAAAGATTTCTCCCAAGTTGTTTCCCCAAATATATGTTAGACTTAGGACACTGCTCGCAACTAATGGTGATTGTAAAGTTACCTCCCTGAAGACAATCAGTTGTTCCACCACAAATAGGGCCCACTCCCTGTTGTTAAGGATAATGGGTTACTTCTCCCTAAAGGTTTCAGTTTGATCCCTGCAGGGTAGGTTTATATCCTACTGATAATGGTTTCTATAGTGAGCCAGAACAGGTCAAACCTGCTCAGTGACATCCAAAATTAGGCCACTATCATGAATTTTGGGTCCCCTCATCTTGTTACACGTATACCCTTATTCCCTCCTCTTCCTATAGCATATGAACCCCTAGATCATCCCCTGCCATAACTGTATAACCCATAGCACAACCCTTTCCTGTGACGGATGTCTTCACCTTTAATTAGGGGGCTTACATGTCCCCAGAGAATATAAAACCTTGGTTAGCAATAAATCTCTCTCTCCATGTGGACCAAGTGAGGCTGAGGTGAGGATGCTACTATGAAATGTGTCTAACTCCATTATTTCAATCTCTCTTCTATCTCTCATGTTCTGTGACTTTATTATAATTTTTACTTATTATTGCTGTAAATTGCACCTACAGGACCCATGATGATGTGTTAGAGTGGCAAGGAGGGTGTAGGACGCCTGGTAGGCATTGATCACTGGCAAGGAGGGTGTAGGACGCCTGGTAGGCATTGATCAAAGGCAATGTAACTGAGAGGAATTACTGAAACCCAAATGAAGGCTGAGCGTGATAATAGAACAACAAGAAAGTAAAAGGAAGTAAAGGAAAGAACTAGGAAGCAAAGGGCATTTACAGAGATCTAAATACAGGCATGTACATATGTAAATATATTTTTATATGATCATGGGGAAAAAGATTTATGTGCATACATTTATAGGTTTAGTATTAAGGTAGCAGATGGGCATTGGGCCTCCATTCAAGTGCTCCCTCAATGCAAGAACGCTTTGTTCTATTAAACTGGCATTCCGTGATGCTCACCTTCCCAACATGATCACTGAAGACAAATTGGTGCATAAACAAATGTGATGAAGAAAGCTGATGGTGCCCAGCTACCAAAAGATATAGCATCTGGGGTCTTAAAGGCTTAAAAGTAAACAAGTGGCCATCCAGTTCAGAAGCAACAAAGCCCACATGGAAGATGCACACCAATCTGTGTGATCACGAGGTGTCAAAGGGATCAGGTATCAGGCATCAAAGAACAAAAAATCAAATCATTGTGAATGAAGGGGAGTGCAGGTTGGGGAACCAAAGCCCATCTGTCAGCAACGGGGCATCCCCTTACAGAAGATGAGCCAGTCAGGACACAATGTAGCAACGATGAAAAACACAACTTTCCTCTACTTCCTAAATGCTTCCTCCCCCGCCACTATCATGATCCCAATTCTACCTTACAAATCCAACTAGACCAGAGGATGGACACTGGTACAGATAGGAACCTGAAACATAGGGAATCCAGGGCAGAAGATCCCTTCAGGACCAGTGGTGAGAGTGGTGATACTGGTAGGATGGAGGGAAGGTGAGGTAGAAAGGGGAAACCGATGACAAGGACCTACATGTAATGCCCTCCATGGAGGATGGACAACAGAAAGTGGGTGAAGGGAGATGTTGGACAGTGTAAGACATGACAAAATAATAATAATTTATAAATTATCAAGGATTCATGAGGGAGAGGGGAACGGGGAGGGAGGGAAACAATGAGAAGCTGATATCAAGGGCTCAAGTAGAAAATAAATATTTTGAGAATGATGAGGCAACAAATGTACAAATGTGCTTGACACACAATGGATGGATGTATGGATTGTGATAAGAGTTGTACAAGCCCCCAATAAAATGATTTTAAATAAATGAAGCTATCATGTTAACCTTGTAAAAAACACAGAGCTCTTACAAGGCACAATGCACACATACTCTCTGCACAAAAGGTCAACACTCACATTTATAACATGTAAGGAAACTTAGTAGACTCATAGTCACACTTGATATAAGAAGTTACTATAACACTAAGCTTTAGATTCATGGGGGGGAAGCATGACATGCATGCTCCTGAGAGGAAATTCCTATACTTGTTCATATAACAAAGTATTCCCATTACTCAGCCCACATACTGCAGTAGCATCAATGAGTATCACACACACATTTTGCTTTTTTAATGAAAATATTCATACCGACTGAGGTCAGGTTTCTAAAAGTTTCTGTCATCACATGTTGTCTCTATAGTTTGCTTTAAGAAAGGTCCAGCAATGCCCATTCTTCCTAAGAGAAATCCACAGCCACCTCTTCAACAGCCACAGTGTCCTAAAATATCCATTATATTCGGGTTCAGCAAGGTGCCATGCATTCCACTATATGAAAGATGAAGATGACAGTCCTGGGAAATAGAGACTTCATTTCACATGGATTAGACACAGGGGTCTTGTTCTACTAAAGATTTCCAACAGGGTTTAGCTAACCCACCTCACCCACTAGATCAGGGGTTCGCAACCTGTGGGTTGTGACCCCTTTCGGGGTCGAATGACCCATTCACAGGGGTTGCCAGATTCACAACAGTAGCAAAATTACAGTAATGAAAATAATTGGGGGTGACCGCACATGAGGAACTGCATTAAAGGGCCGTAGCATTAGGAAGGTTGAGAACCACTGCACTAGACACACTTCCTGACTAATTACATGCTATCCCAACGACTGCATGCTTCTAGCATAATGAGTTTATCTCTGTACAGTTTGTGACCAACTGCAACCTTATTCCTATCTCTTTTTCAGAATAGAGAACAGTCAGAACACACAAATCAGACGAATGACCAAAATAAAAGTCTCAATTCCACATTCATATCCTCTCTTCCATTGGAGGGAGGAGACAAATTCACCTCCTTGCACAGGACCAACCAGAATATTTATTAGAAGAACATGAAGCACAGGGCGAAGGCAAGATAGCAACCAGGAAACAGTGCAGAATTTGTGCTTCTCCCTGTGGCCCCTCCTTAGCCATTGGAGAGCTACTGATATGAACTAACAAAGTAGCAACCCATAGCCCTGCATTCTTGGAATTGTCTTGGAGAATTCTACATGATCAAGAGCGGACATATTACCTGCTGATAGAGATGATTATTTGGGGAATTATGAAGTTTTCTGAGGTGTATCTATGTTACTCTCCTACTTTCCAGTCACTGCAGTTGCACTCTTGTGTATTTTGTACTTTCATGGAGATAGAACAAGCTATTGAACAGGGAAACACAGCAAGAGTGAAAGGTAGCAATAGAATATAGATACCCTCTGTACACTGGTACAGATAGGAACTGGAAACACAGGGAATCCAGGGTGGACGATCCATTCAGGACCAGTGGTGAGAGTGGTGATACTGGGAGAGTGAAAGCAGGGTGGTTTGGAACCAACTACCAGCATCAACATGTGCCCTCCTACCTGGTTGATGGACAACAGAAAAGGGGGTGAAGGGAGACGTCAGACAGGGCAAGATATAACAAAATAATAATTTATAAATTATCAAGTGTTCATGAGGGAGGGGGAGTGGAGAGGGAGGGGAAAAACGAGGAGCTGATGCCAGGGACTTAATTGGAGAGTAAATGTTTGAGATTGATGAGAGCAATGAATGTACAAATGTGCTTTATACAATTGATGTATACGTGGATTGTGTTAAGAGTTGTAGGCACCCTAATAAAATGATTTTTAAAAAAATGAATAGTGATATCCTCAAAAATTTTCCCACTCTGAGACACAAAGCTACTGTCATGCAATTATTATGGACTACTCCCCTAAAAAACCAGTGGACACTCACACATAAATATACACTAAGCCCATAAGATATACTGACAAAAAAGCACAATCTATGAAATATCATTATAGCATGTCCGTCTGTTTGCTGATTGGGAAAATGTAGTTAGATTCCAATTTTCGTATAAGTAGACTGAACTTCAAAGCATTTGACTGGTAAACTGTCTTAGGATCCTAGTACTTATACACCAGGCTTTGAGATGTTTTCACATTTTAGATTTTTTAAAGATGTTTTCCCATTTGCAGATCATGGAAGGCAGACTAGCTGAACATGAAGACCACTAGCATTCCCTCAGCTGTGGGACTGGCCTCTATGACTTGTCAGACTTTTGTTCCCACATTTTTTAAGGATAGACCAGTCCCTGGAGAAGGCCATCATGCTTGGTAAGGGAGAGAGAGGCAAACAGAAAGGCCTTCGACAAAATGGATCAACACAGGGGCTGTCACAATGGGCTCAAACATGGGAACATTTGTGAAGATGGTGCAGGACAGGGCAGTGTTTCATGCTGTTAAATAGAGGGTTTTAGGGTTGCCATGGACACAATGCCACCTAACAACAACATAGAAAAGGTTTCACTTTCATGATAAAATTTCACAGCATCACCAACTAGCTATAACATAAATGTCACATGAGCTTCACCGGTCACTCTACAAATCTGCTACAACAATGTAACCTAATGTCGATCCAATAAGCCTTTCAAAATCTCATCCACAGCAGTGCATCAGGTGCCATGTTTTAAAGCCTTCCCATTCTTTTATGAAGAACCAAACCAAATGTAGTGCTGTCAAGTACATTTTAACCATATAACAGGGAGTGAAACTCCTCGTTAGCGTTTCCAAGTCTGTAAATCTTTACGGGCCCATGTAGCCTCATTGTCAAGAGATATTCTGTGTAGTACAAAGAGGAGACGAAGAAAACAATCTATTCAATTCAGGTAACTGGAACTCATTTGCCTGGAAGAGTCCATGAGTCTCAGACAATACTGCTTACCTCAGGCCCATATAACTGGCTCTTGCATTTACTCAACTGATTGAGGAAATATAACACCCAGGCAAAGCAGACACAGCATTGAGCAAATCAAAACAAAACATGACCAATCTTTCTGAGAGGGCACGCCATTCTAAAACCAACAGTTCTACCCTGGACACATGAGGTGGCTATGAGTTGAAAATGAATCTACAACAACTAACAAAAACAAAAGCAGAAGGTCAAATGGTAATAACTTGTATGAGAAATGCAACAGAGGTGGAGCCTAAGCAGTAACACATGCATACTTACATTTCATGAACTAGCACAGGGAGAAATAAAATGATCACTTTAGGAAACTAGCCAGTGAACCTTAGCATGATAAGGAAATTCGAACAATGTAGGGGGGTTCTGTGATGAGTTTGCAAATACTTAGCTTGATTTCCTTTCTCAAACGTACAAGCAAAGGAGTTGAAGAGCATCCAGGTCTTCATGGCCAGGAGAGGGAAGCTCCAAGGTCACCCACCAAATGAAAAGCTCATTAGCAATAAGTATTCATGGAAATCCCACACTGGAAAAATAAATGGAGCATGAAGAAGCACTAGCAAGAAAGTAAAACAAAAAAGAGGCAATAGTTACAAGAAATGCAAATGAGGACTTTCAGGTTCATTACCAAATTGAGATGAGCCCAAAGTCACCATTTCCGTCTCAGAGAAAAAAGTTGACCATGTTGAACTCAGAGTACGGAGGTCACAGGGCAAGTTTTTTTGGGTTTGTTTTGTTTTTCTGTTGTACATTAAAAATAAAAATCACTGTCATTGAGTCAATTCGGACTCAAAACACTCTTATAGAGCAGTGTAGAACAGGTCAGGTGCGTTTCTGAAACTGCGAGTCTTTAATGGAGTAGAAAGCCTCATCTTTCTACTGTGGACCAGTTAGCAGTTTTGAAAGGCTGAACATGTGGGTACCAACCCAACACATAGCGTACTACATCAACATGGGTGCACATTGTTGTTATAAATTGGAGAAAACTAGGTGGCAACTAACAAAAAAAGGCATTCTTTTCAATGCCTCTAATTAATTAATTTAATTAGGACCCAGAGAAAGCATCTTTCCTGAAAATAGAAGGGAGGTGAACATAGGCACTCTGTCAGCTGATTTCCATTCTGAAATCATTCTGTGTACCTGCCTATCCGGACCTTTTGTTTAGTGGTGGTTTTCGTTATCTGCCCCTAGTAGACTAATTAATTGAATCCATTGAAAATAGTGATTTGAAGGCTGTAATGGGAATTAACTAATGGATAGCCCAAGAGTTTGTTCCTAAAGGAGAAAATACCAGACGACAGGATATCAGGAAGGAATGTTCTTGTTATGTTTTAAGGATAGTCAAACCCCAGGTTGACCAAATAAATTTAAATAAGGATAAAGGATGTCAGAAAGGTGTGTCATTGAGACTTCAGTGAATAAAAAAAAATTGAAATAAAAAAGTAGCATATTCCAAAAAATCATACCATTGTGTGCTCACCTTCCCAATATGATCGTTGAAGAAAAATGGGTGCAAAAGCAAACGTGGTGAAGAAAGCTGATGGTGCCCAGCTATCAAAAGATATTGCATCTGGGATCTTGAAGGCTTGAAGATAAACAAGTGGCCATCTAGCTCAGAAGCAACAAAGCCCACATGGAAGAAGCACACCAACCTGTGTGAGCAGGTGTCAGAAGGATCAGGTATCAGGCATCAGAGAATAAAAAATCAAATCATTATGAATAAGGGTGAGTGCAGATTGAGTACCGAAGACCCATCTATAGGCAATTGGACATCGCCTTACAGAAGATCGCAGGCAGGAGATGGGCTAGTCAGGCTGCAGTGTAGCAATGATGAAAATTATACCTTTCCTCTAGTTCCTAAATGCTTCTCCCCGCCCGTCCAACTATCATGATCCCAATTCTACCTTACAAATATGGCTAGACCAGAGGATGCACACAGGTACAGATATGAACCTGAAACACAGGGAATCCAGGACAGATGATTCCTTCAGGACCAGTGGTGAGAATAGCGATACCGGGGGTGGTGGGGGGATGATGGAGGAAAGGGGGTGGTGGAAAGGGGGAACCGACTACAGGGATCTACATTATAACCTCCTCCCTGGGGGATGGACAAGAGGAAAGTGGGTGAAGGAAGATGTCAGACACAATGGATGTATGTATGGATTGTGGTAAGAGTTGTATGAGCCCACAATAAATGATTTTTAAAATAGCATGTTCCAAAACAACTCTCCTCCACAAATGGATCAGTTCTCAAAACTGTCAGCAACAATTTTTTTTTGCACTTCACAAGAGTCCACAAAAATGTTAATCTAAGTGCATTTAGCCTCAAATAGTGAATAAGTGGACAAGAATAAGGTCTGGAATTGTCCACATGTGACTCCCTGCCCTCACATCTGGCCAACTCGCAGCAGAGCTATCAGACAGTGTAGAATTCCCTTTAGGACTGCCACGCCTGTATAGCTTTACTGGAGCAGGCAGACTCATATTTCTCCTGCACATTTCTGGTGAGTTTGCACAGCTGCCCTTGTAGTCGGCAGCTCATTTTATAACCCACTGTGACAAATAGGTTCCTTTGTTCATATATCCCACATACAATAAAGTATCATTACAGGAACACATAAAAGACCAACAGAAAAAGAAAAGCAGCCCCAGAAAAGGCCCACCAACTTGTAAGGGACATTAACTCATGACACATCTGGCAATGCAGGGCTCTGACTGCAAGCACTCACACTTCAAGGTGTAGGTGCTTAAATGAAGTCTCTGTGTAGTGCAAATGACTGAGCATTCGGCTATCAAACAAAAGATTGCAATTGAAGGCAATGTAGCAGTACCCTACAAGAAATCAACCAACTTCTGAAGTTAGCCACTGAACATCTTATGGAGTATAGTTTTACTCTGAAACCAAATACAGTCACTACACCATATGGAATCCAATGGCAGGCACAATGATTAATATTTATCAAGTATTATCTAATTGAGATACAAGGAGCTCATTGGTAGCCAATCCTTTATGCCATGAATGCACAAGGACCTTTCAAAAAGGTCATGGAAAAATGGAATAAAGACAGTGGACTTTATCCATGAACCTTTTGAAGCCACTACATATCTGTTCCTAATAGATTATGCTAGACAGTTCAAGATTAAGCTAATTAGAATGTCATAATTTTTTAATTTCTCAAATATTATACATCTTAAAAATCTTTAGGATACCTGTTCATCTTCCAATCTTCCACGAAAACTCAGGAAGACTATTAAGCTATTTACATATACCATCTCTCTTGAAGATCTATTAAAGTTGATATTAATTTTATTCTCTAGCTATGGTAAAGAGGCCAGTTAGGATACAGTATATCTACAATTCACATAAAAACTTGATAGCTGAAAATTAATAATACGACTTTATTTTTCTGGGTCCTGCAAAGGTTACAAATTCAACCGTGTGGTTTCTCATGTTATAGTTAGAAACTCAACCTCATTGTATAGTTTTGAGTTTTCCTTCAATGAAAAATTTCCAACTTATATAGGTTCTGGCTTTTCTAAGTGTGTGTACTTGCTCGCATGTGTGTCTTGCTTCATTTTTGATGTCCCTGAGCATTATAATGGTTACCATGGATAGGTGTTCATGGAAAGGCTGGAAGTGTGTGTCTACTCAGAGTCTCCAGGGAAGAAAGCCTGGGTGATTTACTTTGAGAAACCAGTCACTGAAACCCCTCTGCAACATCCCTGTGCAATGACACACATGGAGTCTCCAGGAGCTGGTGTGGGTTTGACAGCATGTTTGGCCTGGTTCATTTCTAAGGGAAAAATGAATTCTGGCTTCATTTGCTACCCTCAAAGCTGGCAGTTCAACCACACCAGCACATCTGCAAGAGGAAAATGAGGCTGGTTGCTCCTGTACAGATTTTGATCTCGGACACCTATAACAGAACACTATGAGAGAGAATTGACTTTGTGGCATTGAGTTTGTTTGGGGAGGTTAGGGACAATGAAAGATTCTAGGTGGCACAAATAGCTTTTACTAGACTGTTTCACTGAGGCTTGATCGGGTAAACAGCCTGCATTACTGTGGAAGCACAGGAGATCTGCTTCCACAAATATCATGCTCCAGAAACACTATGGAACTCACATGACATAGCCACAAGATGGAATTAACTTCATGGCACCTAACCAAAGGGGAAATTGAACACAATGATCGCATATTCATGTCTATGTATGCACATGGATAGTGTGTTGGAAATATGACTAAATCAGAATAACAAACATAATTCCCATTAAGAATCGCCATGTCTATAATGAAAAACATGTCAGCGTGGCCCATCTAAATTAGCCCGTGAAGAAGCCCTCTTGCTCCAGTGGTTAGAGGACTGGCAGCTCCATGAAATGAACTGTTTCACTGAGGCTTGATCGGGTAAACAGCCTGCATTACTGTGGAAGCACAGGAGATCTGCTTCCACAAATATCATGCTCCAGAAACACTATGGAACTCACATGACATAGCCACAAGATGGAATTAACTTCATGGCACCTAACCAAAGGGGAAATTGAACACAATGATCGCATATTCATGTCTATGTATGCACATGGATAGTGTGTTGGAAATATGACTAAATCAGAATAACAAACATAATTCCCATTAAGAATCGCCATGTCTATAATGAAAAACATGTCAGCGTGGCCCATCTAAATTAGCCCGTGAAGAAGCCCTCTTGCTCCAGTGGTTAGAGGACTGGCAGCTCCATGAAATGAAAGCAGTTGTGTTCCATGAGGTGGCCATTGGTAACACATGGACTACAGCCTAGAAACCCTAAGGAGGAGTGTAAGGTGCTATGGCATCACTCACAGAACCCACTGTAGCGCAGTGGACAAAAAAAGCCTCTTATCAAGAACACGTGGATAAAAGACTATAACATTCAAGCACTACCATGCAGTGGGGCACAGAGAAAATGGTAGCTTATTTTAAATAAGATCCTATCTTACTATATACAGAGTTATATATCTGGATGTTGCCTTGAATTAGAAATAATTGAAACAATTTTTAAAATGAGGAGCTATTAGTAGGACACAGTTCGTGCACAGTAAATTCAAACAAAATGAAGAAACAGTTAAAATATGAGAAGAAAAACCAACAGGATAAAACGAATTTACATACATAGAATTTGGTTCCAAGAAACTGTTGTATGCAGGTCTCAAGGTTGGTTAATCAGGGCCACGCCCAAAGGGATCAAATGAAAAGTGTACTGGAGCTGGCTGCATTCCAATGCTCTCTGCCTGAGGCCATGTTACCTACAACCTTGGTTCCTGGAAAGAAAGCACTCAATGGAGGTTTACTCTATGTGGGACTCTGCCATCCAAGTGAGGACTTAATCTATGCTGGGATTTGGGGCTGTCGCTGCTATTGTACCCTTCTGCAAAGCAAGAACTTAACCAAGCTCTAATACAGGCTTCAGTCATCAGTGGGGTGGCCTGATGATTGCAAGGCTCGCTTCTCCTTTCAGTAAAGGCCACTCTGGGGTCCCCATGCTCTCATGCCCGCGACCTGACAAGGAAGGACGGGGCCCAGGCAAAAAACACCCCCAATCGCGCCTTTCTGGAGCGAGGGGTGAGGGTGCAGGAGGAGCTCTGAGCAAGAAAAGCGCCCTGAGTATTCCCAGGCCCAAAGCCTGAGGCCTGCAACCAGTTCAGAAAGGATTTAACTGGAAATGTCCCAGGTCTCGGCGACCTTGAAACACTGGCAGACAGGGTGTGGCAAGTGTAATGTCCACAGGAACCCGGACCCAGCTAGGGACGCCATGCCTGCGGGGGATTCCGCGCCCGGGATCAGCACAGAAACACAGAAACTCACTCACCCGCAGAAACTCATGGGACGCTCACCTGGATCCTTCTCAGTCAGAAGTGGGTTAAGCAGGAAATTGCATCACCTGGGGAGGGGAGAGGGTGGAGTCTGTGAGAAGGGGCGGGGCCTAGAGATAATGAGGGCGACCTGGAAGGAGGGCCCTGGAGGTGAGTCTCTGGGCCTCAAGTGGCTATGGATTCATTCTTAGTAGTTTCTTCTTTATCTGGAAACCCTGGTGAAACCTGTTCACTTTGGGTGGCCCTGATTGCATTTGAAACACATTTGCATTTGAATCACAACACAGAAGCCCAGATAGAAAGACAACCTGAAAGAAAAATGGTGGGTGGAAGGCATGCTTCCCAGGGTAAGACAGATAAGGGATGGCTAGAAGAACCCCTGTACTGTCTTCAGTTTGGTGACCTCCATCAAGGACACACAGGCCTGCAAGCCTCTAAGAAAGACTGCCCCTTCCAGGGCTGCCTGGGAAAAGGTGCAGGTCATCCACATTCCAAAGCCCTCTGCCTGAGGGCCAGGTTACCTTCACCTTTGCTTCCTGAGGAGAGAGCACTCAATGGGGGCTTACACTATGTGGGACTCTGCAATCCAAGTGAGGACTTAGTTTATGAGGGGATTTGAGGGCTGTCACTGCTATGGTACCCTTTTGCAAAGCAAGGTGCTTACAAGTTAAGCGCCAATACAGACCTCGGTCATCAGTGGAGTGCCCTGATGACTCCAAGGCTGGCCTCTCCTTTCAGTAAAGAACATTCTGGAGTCCCCTGCTCTCATGCCCAATAACTGACAAGGTGGGCAAGAACCCACCATCAATTGGGCATTTCCGGCATAAGAGGTGAGGGTGAATGAGGGGCTCTGAGCAGGTAAAGGGGACCGGCATAATCCCAAGCTGAAGGCAGAGAGGCTTGTAACCAGTTCAGAAAGGATTTACCTGGAAATATCCCATGGGGTCGCGATGACCTGGAACGCGGGCAGATAAGATGCAGGAACTGTAATATTCGTGGGGATCAGGCCACAGCTGGGGATGCCGGGCCTGTCGGAGCCACCGAGCCTAGGAACAGCATAGAAACATAGAGACTTACTTACCCTACTAGGACCCTCGCACTGCACATTCTCAGTCAGAGGAAGTGGGTTCGGCAGGAATTGACATCACGTGGGTAGGGGTAGGGTCTTTCCCAAGAGGCGGGGTGTTACGCTTAATAGAATAAAATAATTTGTCTTAAGTTACTCCATTTTGAAAAGCTTAAGTGCCACCCCCATTCTAAGAGAGGTATGTTATCTTGGAAAAGCAAGTCACTGTGACCTTACAACTATCCACTCATAAATGTGAGCAAGAAGTTTTGCAAAATCATCTGGTCCAAGATAAGCTGAGCAGGACGTGCTGAACTACCCGCATCCCTGTTATCTTGTGTAAACACCCTTTCCCATTCTTGCTCTACCAGCTCGCCTTGCTGGTTTTAAGTGTATAAAAGGGAAAGCAAAATTTGGCCGGACGCTGCAGTGTTGGACCCTGCTTGGCCATGCTGTAGCCCAAATCCGGATTTGTCTTTTTGTCTATTTGTCTTTTTGTCTTTCTGTAATAAAGTTTTGCTTTGTTACTTCACAACTGCTTGTGGGTCAGTGGTCTATGTTGGGCGCAACTCCGTAACACGGGGCATGGAGGTAATGAGGGACTCCTGGAAGTTCTGCTAAAAACTCTTCACTTTGGGTGACCCTGCTTGCATTTGAAACACATTTGCATTTGAATCACAGCAACACAAAAGCCATGAGACAAAGACAAAGTGACAGAAAAGTGGTGGGTGGAGGGCATGCTGTTCAACTTCTTAGACTTTTGATAATTAGCAATTCAGGAAGAAAGTACATATTAAAAACAAACAAAATTGAATGGTCTAAGTCTTTCCTTTAAGAACAGTTCTAAGTAGACCGAGGTAATAAAGTGAGCATAAACCTGATAAAAATGGGCCTTGTCTTAGTGACAACTGACCACATCATTGATTGATTGAAAACTAGCAATTCAGAGAGAAAGAACACCTCAGTAACTTAGCTGAGGAAGTTTCTGATCTATTTCATTGTTTCACCTAAAATAACATGGGCTGCAAGTGGTTTTTCTTAATCTGAATCCATCTAATGTCCCATTAAATACCTTATATACATTGTTCTGTCCTTGACGGTCAATGACCCACAAGATTTTAACCTTCCCAAACTCTACTGTGGCCAGACTTGTTTATCATTGCTGTTGAAACAGCTAGTGAAAAAGCAGAAGTTGGGCTCACAATGAAAAGTGGTCAGGGATCATCAGGCAATCATGGAAAATGACTTAAAAGGCTTTTGACAGAGGACAATTTCTGTCGGACACTGATATGGAATGAATTTCTCTGCCATGGAAATGTGTTCCTTATCAACTCTGGAAGAAAGCATATTGCAATCTAAAGACCAGCAACAACAGTTTCTTCTCTCTTTCTCTTGTCCCGAGTCTTAGTCTGCTTCTTTACTTACGTCTGCCTATTTGTCTAAGCATTTTACTAGACTGCATTCAGTTTCCAGCACAATGGATTAATAAAGTAAGTGATTCTTAGTAGGTTGGGTACCCATAAAACATTTTTTAAAAGCCTTTACTGATTTCTTTTGTCTTTTTTGTTTGAAGTGAACTTTTTTTCTATAGTTAAAGACCAGTTCAGTTTGATTTTTGGTTTTCTATTTTTTGTTAGTCACTTAGACCAATATTTAGATTGAAAGAATAAGAAATCTTGAGGGATTTAAAAATATATGTACACTGCATATATTTACACCACCCATCTCTCAAGAAATGGAAATCAAAAGCAGTATCATTTTAAACACTCCATGCAAATAGTTCTCTTTCTTTTCTCTGCCCCATCCTCCTAGGCTTGGATGTTTCTCAATATACAATTGCTCACTATTGCTCTCCTATCCCTGTTCCCTCCCTGTCCTTTGCCTCCTCACAGTCATCAAAATCTTATCCTTTCAAGTATAATCCAAGTTCATTTCATAATGCTAGTATTATTAAACATTTATGTTTCTAACATTGACTGAGTTTGCTAAGCATAATGTTCTCTAGTTTTTCCATGTGATAAGAGTTGTATGAACCCCTAATAAAATGTTTAAAAATTAAAAAAAAAAAATAAACAAGTGTGCATATGTCTGTTCATATTGTATTATTTACTTCTTTAGGGTATATATAAAAATAAAGAGACTACTAGATTTCAAAATATGTGTGTTTGCATTTGTTTAAGGAAGTGTCGTACTGATTTCCACCAGAAATGTATGAGCATTTCAATTTCTACTCTTTGTCTTTAGTATTTATTATTTTGTCATCTTGAATTTTGATAAATGTGTGGGTGTCAGGTGGTATTTCCTCATTGTTTTAATCTATTTTTCTCTTCTTGCTAGTGAACGTTAACATTTCTTCATATGGTAGTTTGACACCCAGATGTCATCTTTAACAAATTGTCTATTTTTGTCTTGTACCTATTTTTTCGATTGGGTTATTTGTATTTTTCTGGTTAAATATTTTAGTTGCGTACAGATTTTGGAGATTTGCCCTTAATTTGATGTATTATTACTGAATGGTTTTCTCAATTTGTGCGTTTTCTGTTAATTCTTTTGATGAATTCTTTCAATGTGTATAAATGTTTATTCTTTTTAGTATGTCTCAGTTCTTTACTTTTCGTTTATACTGCTGATATGTCATTATGTTCAGAGTGTGACCTTTAGTTTGTCCCTAAACTTTAATTGTTAGCCTTTATGGTTCTGGGGTTTCTATTTAGGTCTCTGATGTATGGTGAGTTCATTTTTGTACATGGTGTGTAGTATGGGTCTTCTTATTCTTTTTTGTTGTTGCAAGTAAAGACCCAATGTAATTTGGATTTCTTAGAGAAAAGGTTATCTCTGCCCCTACTTACTCTGTCTTAAACCTTTATTAAAGATTAGGTGTCTATAGGTATTTGATTGTATTTCCGGTGTTCAATTATAATCCACCAGTCTTCATATCAATTGTTGTACCAGTACCAGGCTGTTTTGTTTGCTATGGCTATATAATATGTTTTAATGTGTGGGTGTTAAGACTGCCTACTTTGTTTCAATTTATTAATAGTGTTTTATTTATATCGTTTCTTTTTTGAATCACTTCTACTGATTTCAGAGGCTTATACCTATTCTCTTAGGAGAGTGTGGCAAAAACAATTACATTGCACATTTTTGGGGACTGTTAAGTAGGATGGTATCTGGACGGCTGTGTCATAAATGCAGGTGGAGGTCACAATGGACAGTATTTTGGCTTATTGGTTAATCTAAGAATTCAATAGGGGTTGCTTTCATAGCTATGTGTTAATCCACGTAGGCTAGAGAAAAAAAACTCCTGGATAGCTTGATTACCTCATTTGGAGTGCAAAAGAGATAAATAACTTACTGGAGGCCAGATACACTCACTCCCTGTAAGACATTCCTGTTGAAAAGGCACTTGTATCTATACTGATGCACCCAGAGCCCTGGAACTGGAGGAGCCACATGGAGACCCATGCCAGCACTTAAATGCTTCCACTGCCCCTGTATCCACAAGAGTTTCCACCCACTGGCCAGTGGTCTTCCTGCATTCAGCATTATTGCATAGCTCCACAAGTCTAAAGAGGAACTTATTAACCAGTATTGGACGTATGGGCTAATATTGGACTTATGGACTTGACCTAGACTGGGCTTGGATGTTTCTCAATATATAATTGCTCTTTTATATAAAGCTCTTTCTTATACATATTTGAGTGTCCATGAATTTTGTTTCTCTAGTCAACCTGGACTAGCACAGGTGGGTTTGGGTTTTGTCTTTGTTTTTTTTTGCTAATTCTAGCTCCACAGACATTGTTATCTTTGATGAATCTGAATCCACCTGATGTCTCATTCAGTATCATGTATCCATTGGCTGTCTTCTGTGATCTACATCCCACATTGCGATTTTACCTCCCCAAACTGAACAGACTTCTTGAATAAAGCCTTGTTATCTTGAAAGTTTGGAATATGACTGTTTGTCATCACCATTGAATAGCCACAGACATTGCAGAAGTAGAGGTCTCAAGGGAACCTGGGCTGATTCTAAATTGTCAATCATGAAAAAAATGATTTAAAAGTATATTTTCTGTGGGCAATTCTCATTGTACCATGAGATTGAAGAACTTTTTATGAGAACTGTGATAATTGGGAAGTTGGAAAGAAAACATACAACAAAACAACTCTAATATTTTGGCAACGTGTGATACTCAATTGCTGATGACAAAATGGGTATATATGTAAATGTGGTGAAAAAAACTGATGGTGCTCGGCTCTTAAAACATATAGTGCCTGGGATCATAAAGCCCTGAGGTTAAACACAGGACTGTTTAGCAGGGAAACAACAAAGACCACATGAAATCATAACAGCCTGTGTGATCATGAGGTGTCAACAGGCATCAGAAGAGTTCAAAAACAACCAATCAAATTGATGTGAACAAGCATGACAAAGTTGAGACACCGGTAAGACAATTAGACAGTCCTTTACAGAAGGGCTATATATAAAGGATGATATATCCAGGGTGCAGTATAACTCTGATTAAACACATAACTGTCCTCTAGTTTCTTTTAAATATTTCCTTGTCTCACTATTACACCCTTAGATTTACCTCACTAATCTTAATAGACCTGCATGTGTATAATTGAGACCATTTGATGCACGAAATCCAAGATAGATAAACCCCTAATAAACAGTAATGAGAATAATGATTCCCTGAGCGTATGGAAAGGAGAAGGGAAACTGATAGCAATGTTGACTGTACAACCCCAGTCGCAGGGAACTAACAACAGCATTGTAGGTGAATGCGTACACTAGATGGTGGAAAATAGGGCAATAACAATATATATATATATAAAGGGTTGATGGGGGTTGGGGGGGGATAAAGGGGAATTGATATCAAAGAGTTCAAGAAGAAAAAAATTCTTTGAAAATGATGATGGTACCAATTGTACAACTAGGCTTGATCTAATAGAATGATGAATTGCTAGAATATCTGTAAGAGCTCCTAATAAAATAATAAATCCAACTGCAATAATAATAATAATAATAAAAGTTTCTTCTGTTTCCTTCTTGGTACGTGAAGACTACAATAGGAAACAGAGCTGGGCAGGAGGAGGAAGGGGGTCCCCTTGACTGCCATTCTGACTCATCACATACCACTCATCCAGTCACTCCACTTGATATCTGGTAGCTTGCCTTGCAGTGTCCTCAATGGAAGTGGTCTCAAATGCTTGGCCAGGGAGTGTGACTGAGGAAAGGTATGTATCCACAAGCAATGCTGCAGCAGACTGGTAGCTGCCAGCAGAGAACCCTAAGCCTTTCTCTGAGGCCCGAAAGCATACTCAGTGTAGGCATAGAGTATCTGGGATAAGGTCTTGGGGAACAACATTGGCATGGCATGTTTCAGACTGTGGATGTTCAATGCAAAAAAAGGACAGTAATCATGGAATATTTGGTTTATTTTTTAGCCAATTTGTGATTCAGCTGAAAGGAGAGGGCCAGGAGTAATTTCAGTTCAATGATTAGAAGGTATCTCTGGGCAGTAGCTCTGCCTGTTTATTGCACCTGACTTTTTGCGTTTTGTTGTACACTTTTCTTCCATTCCCCCATGGACCATCTACTCTGGAAACTGGGACCGAATGTTCTGTGTAGTCTTCAGGTTGTATCTACTTTTTTTTTTTTTGTGGTAGTTCGTTCAAGGATTGTTTGTTGGCCTTTAGGAGTGTTTTCCAGTCCAGTCTGTTGTGGCACCACGCCCTGGCCCTAAAGTCCACTTTCAGCATTTCCTGGGGACCTTGCCACTCCATTCCCTTGCTGGTCCGCTACACTCCCCCAGTGCTTTGCCTTGGTGTGGTGGGATCAGGTCAGGTGCAGTTCGCACACTCTGACTCCAGTGCTGTCCCCTGTAGCGCCACTGGTCATTGAGGGGTATCATGTCTCATAGTGGGGCCAGCCATGTTGTTCTCTCTGTGGTCTGGCTGCTCTAATCAGGAACATCATCCTCACGGCCTGGTGGGTGTATCTACTTCTTATCCTCTCTGGTTGGGAGATGAGTCACTTTGTTTTTAATGTATCTCATACACAAAAGTGGTTTCCAAAATATGTTTTTTAAATTTTAAACAGTTTTATTGGCATATAATTCACAAACTATATAAATCAATAGTTCAATCATATTTTAACAGTTTTGTTTCATATTATTCACATATCATACCATTCAATAGTTTGATCACATCATGAAGAGTTGGAGAAAAAAAGAAGAGTTGTACAATCATCACCACAATTAAAAAATCATTTTATTGGGGCTCATACAACTCTTATCACAACCCATACATACATCAATTGTGTAAAGCACATTTATACATTTGTTGCCATCATCATTCTCAAAATATTTAGTCTCCACTTAAGCCCTTGGCATCAGCTCCTCATTTTCCTGCTCCCTCCCTGCACACCCTCCCTCATGAACCTTGATAATTTATAAATTATTATTTTGTCCTATCTTGCATTATCTGATGTCTCCCTTCACCATTTATTTCTTTTTATGATACACATTGAAAACAACAAATTTAATGAACACAGATTAGATATCCTTGAACCCCAAATAAGAACGGACTCCAAGGGGCAAAGGTGCAGTTTCTACATTAGCAGTTGCTTGGTTAAATTAGTAGAGTGTGTTAAAGGTGTGGGGTTCATTAGAAGAAGTAGCTATGTTCACTGGTAGAAGATTGAGTCAATTTTTCAGAGTGCAAATGAATTAAGAGTCTCATTCAGATAATCAACATCATTCAATGTTGGTCCAAATTTTTTGTGGGGGCTAAAATGTGACCATTTGGATCCACATCCTGCATTATCAGATAAAAACCTGGCAGGTTGCCTCCTTAAATGTCACAGAGTCACCTTTGAAAGAGTTGATCTTGATACTTGATGATGCCATGTATCAAGACACCCTGGAAAACAGTGGGCTCAAGATTTCCGGACAAGAGATTTCTTTTCCAAGGACAGCACCAATTCTTGTTCAGAAAAGACACATAAGTCTTTCCAAATGCTCGGAGAGTTCAAACAACATAGTAGTCATTGAGATGGGGAGGTCCACAGTAAAATATTGGGAGACCTAGAATTTGCATTTCTGAGGGTGAAGTAAATGGGTCACCATAGGGCACCACTTTCCAAGTTGAATATAGGCTGGGGAGACTGCTGTTCCTGGGGCTGAGAGCATGAGAGGCACACTCACATTTGACAAGAACTTCAATTGAGCTGAGCTCAAAGAGAAAGAAGAACCTTGGTAGTGGCCCTCTTTCAGGATTTAGGAGATGCAGCTCCATTATTCTGTGCCCAGTGATTGGTCAAGTTGATTGTTGATATCATTGAAGGCAGGAATTTGCAGGCGTCAGAGTGGTACATAGCAAAAACTGAGTAGGTTACAAGGGACATGAAGTGCACAGCAACTTGGCTTGAGAATGTTTTCGAAGGCAAACACTCACTGGTAGGACGCTGCACAACCATGACCATGTCCACGAGATTCCCTGAGATGTCCAGTGACAGCAGGCAAGGGCCAGCGTGCACGGGGAATCAGGATCAAGCGGAGGTTCCAAGGGCAGAAGATCGGGGTCACAGCAACACCCAGAAACTTTGACAGGATGCTGCATCTCAAAACTCCGAAGAGCAAGGTCATCTGTTGACGATCCATCAGCAGGCAGGGGCTCAGAGGGAAGGTGCACAAGTGTGCGTGCTGTGTGCCTCATGTCCCTGGACTTCCTGGACTGCTGATGGGCATTAGTCACGAGGACGCCTAGTGCGACTCCCCTTTGTGGAGGCTGGAGACACTGAGCAGATGGAACTAAGGTGGGAAGTGGGGAGACACTGGATCACACAGGACTGCTGACATTGAAGGCAGGGCCCTCAGGGTACACAGCAGAGCTGCCTGCCCAGGAGGGGTATGTGGAACCAGGACACACCCAAGCACAGCCCCCAAGCCCACTGTCTTGCAACTAGAGTCAGAGAGCAACGCCTGACCCTGCGTGGATTAAAGGACTGCAGATGCCCCTCAAGAGCCTGGGCTTCCTTCCAGGCCGTCCACTCCGGGCTGGTCAGTGCTGTGGGCTCCACGTGGTCCACAGAGGTGCAGTCCCTGCCTTGTTTCCACAGCTCATGGCGCTCAGGTTGCAGAATGAACGCGAAGGCGTCCATGGGAAAAGTGACCCTGGCTTCCCCGCAGCTGCACTGAGAAGCAGCTTTACCTCAATTAACCCAGTGCAGGAAGGCGAAACTGATGGATTCCGCACAGTTGAAACCGCGATGGAAGCCAGCGTGGGAGCCATAGGGGAATGTGACTATGAACGCGCCTGCTTCCTGGGTGATCGACCAAAGGGAATGCATTTTCCCTGAGGATGCTGGGTGAGATGAGGGCCACCTTGTGCCGCAGGAAGTTCTCTCGCAGACACTAGAACTGCCAGGGAGCTTTTCCAGGCGGGCTCCTTGCTCAGGGAGCACCGCATACCAAGTGTTGTGCTCCCTGAAGTGCAGGTGGGTGATGCTGTACAGGTCCTTGTCCTCCGTGTGCCAAGCGGAGGTGGTCTGCCACGGGCCAACGTACAGGGAGGGGTGTTGACGCCTTTGACAACAACTCCACACTCCTATTACAGGAGACCCTGGATCGTCCCCAGGTGTGTGAGGTTCTGATGCTCAGTCTTTTCACCAAACAAGGAGCCGCATACCTTAGCCCCATAAATGGGAGAATGGTACAGGCGGTCCTTCCAATGTTCACTCCAAATCCTCAACATCCCGGTGTGTGGGAGTGCAATATCTGTCAGTGTGAGCCAAGTGGCGATGCTCCTTTACTGTCATGGATTTCTTTATTTTATGGTCTTGTAAAAAGACACCTGCCTATCCCTTAGCTACTTGCTGCACAGGACTGGCTATGAGGGTGTCATCCACATTTTTATTTCTGTCGGCTGTCCACTCTTTGGTGGGATTATCTTTGCCAGGCCTGCATAGTAGGCACCTTGGTATTCCATAAAAACAATATATTTGTTGAAATCCTTAAATTCTTCCATAATAGGCCAGAAATTCATGATTTTTAAAACTTGAGTTCTGGCTTCAATAAATCTGGGACTTCAGGCTGCAAAATAAAGTCATAAAACCCTGTTCTCATGGCCGTTCTGTGTATCTTGGAATTCTGTGCTTTTGTTTCTTTATCTCTCTGAAAATTTCTTCCAGTGCATTGATTTCTCCATGAGAGCAAATGTACTTTCTCCAGGCATGTTGATTCACTAAGGGAATTCTACTACGGAGGACAGCTATTTTTTTCTCCCAGAGACAGGACTTGTCCACATGGAGCAGGTTTTCCCAGACTGCCCCTGCCTCAGTATGCTGCTCTGGAAGTTTACTCAGTTGGAAGGGTATCTGTATTAGCTGATACATAATTTCAGTTGCAATCATGTGAAATCTCCAATTCCACTAACAAGAAGTGCCTCCAGGGATTTTTTAAAAAGTAAATCTAAAGACAATAATTCAGAAACCTTCAACATAAGTGAATGTTTCCAGAAATGCTAGTAAATAATCTGGTAAAGAAAAATAGCATGAAGATGGTAATATCAAAAATAACACTTAATGTAAAATATGAACCAAGAGAACTAGCCAAACAGACTCAATGACATCAGTTCGACCCTATAGGACATGGTGGAGATGTCCTTGTGCTTTTCTCTGGCTGTAACTCTTTTTTAAATTTTATTTTAGCCCATTATGGTTTGTTCTCTACAATATTTTGTTGGAGTTCAACGATTTGCACTCGTAAGCTATATAGCCAAGAGGCAACAGAGTGTAACACAGAGACTTATTCTGAAGTCTTTGTATTGTATGCCATACAGTCTGCTTCGGGGAAACAGGTGTAACGAAACAAAACAAACACATAACTTTCAAGGTTCCAGAAACCCAGCAGAAAATAACAATTTAGTGTATTTGCGGGTGTTCACATATGGAAAACAGATATTGTGCAAATCTTAAATTGACGCCCAGTGCTTCTTTTGTATAGATATTATAACAATATGCAGTACTTCACATACAAAACTTTCTTGTTGAAAAGTTCTCTAACATGAGTGGCTTTATTATGCAGAGACAATGTTTGTAGAAACTCACAGTGGAAACAATCCAGTATCGACAAACCCTAGTGATCAAACACAATCCTTTTAATATAAAGTGAGGGCAATGTATACAGTATGTCCTAGCTGTGGGTATTATGAAACAACCCAATTTTTCAGACCAAAAGGCACTCACAGCTAAGGATGACATAAACTATGAACCAAGCCAGCAGTTAGATTGGTTCTGTGAAATCTGATTACCTACTGTTCAGTTTATGCAGCTCAAGGACAAAGGTAACACTAAGCAGAAAACTCACTTCCTTCCATCTACAAATCATATATGTATCTGAACACCCTCATGACTGATTTGGTCAAGCACGTGGAAGGCAGTTCAGAGCTGTCATCTCCCTAGCAGAGCTGCCACATGGATAATCCAGGCTTCTGTTTTTCCTGAGAGCAACCTGCCATACGTGTTTCTGAGGTGTCCATCACTGTACACTTCCAGACCAGGCCCTGTTCCGGACTGACACAGAAAGCACCATTCCTTACGAGTATTTTCCTTGGCCAGCTCCCAAGTCCCCTTGGGCAAAGCAAAGGGGCAAAGAGCTTTTCCATCGCTGTCTTTTTGTATGGGAGCATGAGGAAAAGTGGAGGGAGCAAGGCTTCTTTACTCTAACAGCAGGAGGCCACTTCAGTGTGGTGCTGGGCTCAAACCAGCCTATTTCTTGTGCACTGATTTTAACATTTCATTTTCTTAAATGGCAGGTATCCTACCACACCCTCACCAAAATAAAAAATGAATTGTACACTGGTGAAGACAAATAGGTAAACATTTATACAAGAAAATATAGGCTTAAAGAGCATGGCACTATAAATGCTCGCATGGCCAATCTCACTGAGCGTGCTCAGGGGTGAAAGTTGAGCACTAGGTTTTTTGCTTTTAAAAAAAGCTTTAGAACCTAAACACAACTCTAACACAGAACATTAAAACATTGACGAATTTATCCCTATGTAGCAATACTGTTTTACAAACCAAAGGTGGATGGTTTAATTCAGAGCCGACCATCCATACATCAAACCATGGTGTAAGACTGATTTATTATTCTCAGCAGCAGGAAATCTTGATACAATCCCTTCATCTTCAAAAGGGTTTTGATCAACCTTACAAAGGGAATATGGCAGGATGTGAAAGCCCAGCAGTTAAGACAGGTGACATGACACGGGTTTCCCGTTTATCAGCCCAACCTTCCCCTTAACCTTTCTGCATCCTTGTCAGAACAGCAGAGCACAGTGTCAAGAAGATCCACTTACATTCTCATTGTCACCTAAAAACCAAAGACACTAATGCCTGGAACAGAATGTTCCTCAAATTGTACCCATTTGTACATTCCTGGCAGGAGGAATCTCAAAGGAGCTCCTTTGGCCCATTTCAGAAAGCCATGCCTTGTCCATATAAACTTTAATATACCAATCATTGTGTTCATTGGGTTGATATCCAATCCATTTTATGAATTCTCTAAATGTGTTGCTGAAAAGCAGTAATAATATCCTTGGGAATCTTTCTTCTGGCTAAATCTTCCCATCAATCAATTTAGCAGTGCCTCTGTTAAGATATATCCAAAGCATCTTCCAAGTCCCTTCATTCTATGAACTCTGCCACCAAATTACTGAAGAATAAGCCAGACAGGAGATACTTGCTGACAGACGTGGAAATTAGCAACAACGGCAACAGGCAATATGTCACAAGAAGGTTGAAATATCTTGAATGAGTTTAGGAATTTTCTCTGGTGCAGTGGAGATGTCCAATACTTTAGACAAGCTGAAGAGCCACCTTGTTTATTAACAGCTTTGTTTTAAAGTCCTTTAAGAACTAGCTTGTATAAAGGTCTTTCAGAATGCGTGCCTGAAAAGAAAAACCGCTTGGAGGCCCTGAATTCTTCCCTAGAACAAGGTGTCCTTACAAAGGTCAATCCAGCTGCTTCTTTGATCTCTGCTTTCTGAGAACCGAGATCCAGCTATAGGCAGTGCTCCCAGAAGAGGATTTGAGGTGTCCAGTTGCTAAGGAACAGACAACTCCTTCACACGTGTGCAGCAATGACATCAGGTCCTCCTTTCGGCATCTCCATTCCATTCCATTCTTCAGCAGGCTGCACAACACTCTAAATAAAGAATGCTACAAAATGCAACTCACAGTAAGATGAAGTTTCTTGAACACTGATCAGTGGACCTATGCCTCCCAAAAGGCTTCTGACGTGGCTGCCCTGTCCAGGAACCACAGAGGATTCATGGTGCCCACTTTCAATCCTATCAGGATGTCAGTGTAGGAAGTATGGAAGCTGTGATCAATTCTAGGTATGCAATTAAATGAAAGTTTTCTTTTTTTTTTTTTAAAAAAGAAAAAAAATTTTTTTAATATTCTCTGCTTTCTCTTAGATTGAATTCTTTTTTTTTCTTCTTTTACATTTTATTAGGGACTCCAACAACTCTTACCACAATCCATACATATACATACATCAATTGTACAAAGCACACCCATACACTCCCTGTCCCAATCACTCTCAAGGCATTTGCTCTTCACCTAAGCCCCTTGCAAGTTTTCTTTTATGAAAAAAGCTATTTAAAACCTATAATGTTTCTGATTAGTCTCCATTGCCTAGACTGCCTACTTGATCTTGGGAGGTGATAGGGATGTGTATGGTTTAAGCCTTCATGGATCTTCAATTTCAGCTTCCTTGTGTAGCCAATACACATGCAGCAAATCACCAGTGGTACCTGCATGTCACAGGTCCTCTGAACCAACATAGTAATTCTCACCAATCTTGGAGAAGCCCCAATCCAACTGAACCCCATAGAGGAAAGGCTGAGACAAGGCTTGGGCCCCTCAAGTTGTTTCATTCAATGCAACCCCATCATCCCTTTATTTAGCTGGAGCAGACTTGGCAATGGAAGCTAGCATCATAACATGGTGCAGTAATGGAAGCAACTGGACCAGGAAGAGGAGGGGTCTGCTCCAATGATGTCATAGCCATTGGCTGCCATAGGGGGTGAGATTGGTCATGCAGCCTTGTGTCAGGAGTCATGATTGTAGAGGGGTGGGGCATGAAGGGTGCCGTTCTGGAAACAGTGCTGATGAGAAGCAACATACTCTGCATAACTGATTGTCACCTTCTCACTTCGGTACCTGGTGAGTTTGATCGTTTTTCGGAATTCACTGGTAATTGGAGCCTTAAAACCACCTTTCCTGAGCAATGAGTCTATGGTCTGGATCTGATCCCAGTCTTGTTCTTTAGCAACCTCAGGTAAATATGTGGCTGTACATTTGATGCCCTTTTCACTGATGAATTCAATTAGAATTCCATTGACCCCTACCTCCCAGTCCAGGTAATCACTGGCAACCTTAAAGTTAGTAAGGAGGGAGACAGAGCAGAAAAGCTTAGGTAGCTCCTCTCGCGTCATTGGGGGAAATCGACTGTCCATAAGTGCACTGGTTAACGAGTATTCCCTGAGTCCTGGGTGAAGATTCACGGCTGAGAAGGTTCCAATGCAGCCCCAGAGACGCTTATCCCGCCATGTCTCCCATGTCACAAACAGTGGATAGGGGTCATTGGTGAATCTAGGAAGTCGTGGCTGTGGGAAGCCATAGAGGTGACAGTAGAGCACATCAAAGCTGTAGCAGCACATCTCTGCAGTCACCACCAGGTTCTTGGTGGTGTTGGCAGTTCCGTTGGGCCAGGGGAGAGGGCTCAGCGCTCCTGATGTGGGATTCATTCGTGTAATTGGATAATTTTCAGGCCCCAGCGTTAAGTCCGATACATTTTCCCGTCCATGGTTGCTGTCCACATGCTGTTTGTTTTTAGGAGGTCCTGAAATAGAGGCGGTCACAGTTGTGGACTGGTTCCCGTGACTGTGTGTTCCGCTTGCTGCTGCCAACTTGGGCTTGAGTGGAGAGACACACCGTCTTTTTCCCATCCTGATTCTGTGCCTGAGGTCTGGAATGCTGCAGAACCTGAAAACACAAAGTTTGTATTGTCAGGGGAATAGCTGTAATAGAGAAGAGGAGCTGTTTTGTCTCTGGAGTGAATTCTCTTCCATTCGATTCCATTCCTTCTTCCTGGACCTTTTCTTCTGGCCCAGTTGCAGCCAGGGTGGACGGACCTCTCTCGCTCGACCTTCTCATTCTGCTTGCTGGAGCCCTGTGCCTGGGTGGGTGCTCCCAAGAGAAGCGGGCCCACAGGTGGTCCGTATGCGAGATGAGCATGGAGTGAGCTGAGAAAGGACATGGGGGCAAAATGGAAGCGGTGACGGCAAGAACTGCTAGAGGTATTCCCCAAGCGACTGTAGACCAAGTGGAGCCGCGACACAAGTCCTCCGCTATCGCAGCAGGCACCCCAGGCTGTAACTCTAGACAAGCGCTAAAAGCCTTGTCTTTCAGCATGGAGCGGCGGGTTACTGGAACTGTTCACTTGGCAGCCCAATGGGGCTCCCACAGGGCTCCAATACGGGGCAGAAAAAGTGAAGATTTCACTGAACTTAGTAGGAAAAACAAAATTTGCGCAGGATGACTTCAATGGTCAACTTAAAAGTGGGTGAATCATCTTTAAAAAATTAAGCAGCACAAAACAGAGATAATTCATCAAGCACTTCAAGGGAAACATGCAATAGCCATCCTGATTAAAGCTAAAAGCTGAACCTTGGAAAAACCAGTAGAAGTACACAAAGCATTGGCTATGAAAGACGTTTGTGTAACTCTCCGTGTTAGGCATAAACCTGAAAGTAGTGAGAGCGCTCAAACATTGTGTTACCATTGGGGCGGTTGCATCTTAAGTTCATAGAATTTAGAAATAATGACCAGCAGATTTGAAACTCAGTGTGAACCACCATCACAGGCAGTCCTATCTAGTTCCAGCTTTCTCATCCTGCCTCCCATTCCCACGCCCCTAGAGATACCAGCAAAAGTAACCAAAAAAAGGGTTAAAGAAAACAATTCAGAAGTTGTGAGATCTAAGTTATTTTATAATTTGAGTCTAGTTCCTAAGTTATACAATCTTTAGAAACATTTTAGGATTAAATAAATATATATCTATATATACATATCCAATTTTTGTTATAAAAGTGAAAGCATAGCATAAGGAGCCCTGAGTGGGGTGGAGGTCAATGATCCACAGCTTTGTCTCTAACACAGAGCCTGGCAGTTTAAACTCAGCCTACACCACATAATTGAAAAATATACCCACCTCATTTTACTAAGACAAGCAAGGTAATCTTATAATAGAATAAACCCCCCATAGAATTCAGGAGCACTGCACCAGTGCATTCTCTTTAAGGCTGTAACCTTTATGGAATCTGACTGTGCCATCTCTCTCTAGGCATATCTTTCTCCTGTTTCTACAAGAAACAGCTGGTGAATTGGAACTAATGACTATTATTTTTCATCTAACATCTTAATCATTGCATTTTCTGATTTCATATGTATAAGAAGCAGAAAATTGAAACAGAAAATCAAATATGTCTATGTCACAAACAATCTGCATCATTGGATGCATTTATCCTCAGTAGGTGAATGTTAGAGAGAGTCAAATTAAGACCCAATTATGACTTGCATTCAGAGACAAAGCATATTTCATTGAACTCAAACTAAAAGCTTTTCTTAGAGAGAAAAAAAAAACAAAGCAAGAAAATACTGGCTTCTGATAGAAAGGACGTTGTTTTAATATTGTATGATTTGAAGGAAAAAAAATACCAAGGAGCAGGCACTGACCTCTACTAGATTAACATTTCAGTCCTTGGAAAATCGCAGGCTTGATAAACACAAGGTTCAGAGAAAATATAGGAAAATGTTCATTGAGATGAACTGACATGGTAACTGCAGCAATCAGCTCCAATATAACAATTGTGAGTATGATCGTGAATTGGGCAGAATTTATTCCACCTTGACATAGGCTAACTATAAGTCAGACCAGAAGGTCAGTATGATTCAGGACCAATTTCAAAGCCCTTAACAACAAGAACAGCCTAAAACATCCAGTCAAAGACACATATTTTAGGATCCATAAATAAAATTTATGAATTATGTATCTGAAAAAAATATTCTCACCATAGGAATGTAAATCTCTCAACACAATTTTTATTGGATTAGACCCACCCAGATTCCAAAGTGAAAATCCTATCAGTCTTTTACTTAGGCCTGTGTTTTCTTCACCCACCTTGTCATTGATTGATCCACTCTTATGCCACACCTAGTAATCATCTTAGAAACATCAGCAACAAACTAAATGCAATGCCTTTTTCCTAAAGCCTTAGAGAATTTTACTAGAAAATGGAACAAAACAGATCTAATTGCAAACCCAAATATCTTAAAATGAAGAATTTAATTAGAAAATAACTCTTTAGGGGTAGTATGAAAGAGACCAGACCAAAACCAGGGATGT
This sequence comes from Tenrec ecaudatus, assembly GCF_050624435.1. Classification (NCBI taxonomy): domain Eukaryota; kingdom Metazoa; phylum Chordata; class Mammalia; order Afrosoricida; family Tenrecidae; genus Tenrec; species Tenrec ecaudatus. The sequence continues at coordinate 77,586,826 of NC_134544.1, forward strand.
ACATGGTAGACAATGGTGGAGGAGGTGGGGAAAGGAAAACAAAAGGATAAATACAAGGAAGAAAAGGGTAGTGGGGTCATAGGGCATTAATCCACCCAAGGGGAGGGTATTGTTTATATCTCCACAGGGAAAGTGGGACCAGACTTCAACCCAGTGTCGCAAGGTGTGAACGCAATATCCCGGTGTGGAGGAGGGAACCGGTGGAGAGGTCTGGGAGGCTGGCCCCAGCACCATAAATTAAGTGGATTCCTGCCCCTCCCCCGAAAAAATTTTTTTCCAAAGGACGACATTGACTCTGCAGCTCTGGGAGATGGACATATTTGATCAGAGCACACAGGAGCAGATGAAGGGGCAGGAGGAGAGAGTGGAGCACAGCCTGGCCCACCAGGCCGTGATGATGATGTTCCTGAGTAGAGCAGCCAGTCCACAGAGAGAACAACATGGCTGGCCCCACTATGAGACATGATGCCCCTCAGTGACTAAGGGCGATACAGGGGACAGCACCGGAGACACAGTGTGGGAATTGCACCTGACCTGATCCCACCACACCGAGGCAAATCACTGGGGGAGTGCAGCGGAACAGCAAGGGAATGGAGTGGCAAGGTCCCCAGGGAATGCTGAAAGTGGACTTCGGGGCCAGGGCGTGGTGCCCCAACAGACTGGACTGGAAAACGCTCCTAAGGGCCAGCAACCGATCCCTGAACTAACTACAAGCTTTTCTCTTGTGAACTGTTTTATTCTGTTCTTTGTCAGTGGTTTGTTTTTGTTGTTTTGTTGTCTGGTTGTATACTGTTGCTTTGTTTTCCTCTGTCTAGTTTTCGTGCATGTTAGTGACTCCACAGGTCTGTCTGAATAGGACAGGCTGGATGAACTATCTGGAGGAAAAACAACGGGACCGACAGTTTTGGGGGGACTTGGGGTGGGGGGGGTAGGGGGGGGTAAGGAAGTGGTGTTAACATACCCAGGGACAAGGGAAAAACATGGGACCCCAAATGGTAGAGAAGTGGGAGTGGCAGGCCTGCTGGGAAATGATCAAGGGTAAGGTTGCTTAGAGAAGAGGTATACTCTAGCCCAGGTGGCGATGAAGCATGGTAGTAGGGCAGGAGGAAAGTCAAGGGAGATGGAGGAAAGAGCTAGGAGTCAAAGGGCATTCATGGAGGTCTAGACAAAGACATGTACATGCAAATATATATAGGAGGATGGGGAAATAGATCTATGTGTCTATATTTATAGGTCAAGTATTAAGGTGGCGGAAGGACCTTGGGCCTCTACTCAAACACTCCCTCAATGCATGAATACCTTCTTTTATTAAATTGGAACTCTATGATGCTCACTCTCCCGACACAACGGCTGGAGCCAAAGTGTGTGAACAAGTAAATGTGGTGAAGAAAGCTGATGGTGCCCGGCTATCAAAAGAGATAGTGACTGGGGCCTTAAAGGCTTGAAGATAAACAAGCGGCCATCTAGCTCAGAAGCAACAAAGTCCACATGGAAGAACACACCAGCCTGAGTGAGCGAGTGGTCCCAAAGGGATCAGTTACCAGGCATCAAAGAACAAAAAATCATATCATTGACTGCACACCTCCATGATAGGATCGCTGAAGACAAATGGTTGCATAAGCAAATGTGGTGAAGAAAGCTGATGGTGCCCGGCTATCAAAGGAGATAGTGTCTGGGGTCTTAAAGGCTTGAAGGTGAACAAGCGGCCATCTAGCTCAGAAGCAAATAAGCCCACATGGAAGAAGCACACCGGCCAGTGCGATCACGAGGTGCCCAAGGGACCAGGTATAAGGCATCATGCAAAAAAAAAAAAAGATATAAGTGTGTGTATGTATGTGTATATATGTGTATATGTATATATGTATGTATATATATGTATATATATATCATATTAAATGAAGGGGGAAGTGCAGAGTGGAGACCCAAGGCCCAAGTGTCGACCAATGGAGATCCCCTCATAGAGGGGTTTAGGAGAGGAGATGGGTTAATTAGGTTGTGAGGTAGTATCGATGAAGAACACAGCTTTCCCCCGGATCCTGGATGCTTCCTCCCCCCAACTACCATGATCCGAATTCTACCTTGCAGGGCTGGATAGGACAGAGGCTGTACACTGGTGCATATGAGGGTTGGAGGTACAGGGAATCCAGGGTGGATGATACCTTCAGGACCAAGGGTGTGAGGGACGATGCTGGGAGAGTGGAGGGTGAGTGGGTTGGAAAGGGGGAACTGATTACAAGGATCCACATGTGACCTCCAGCCTGGGAGAGGGACGGCAGAGAAGGGGGGAAGGGAGACTCCGGATAGGGCAAGATATGACAAAACAACGATGTATAAATTACCAAGGGCATATGAGGGAGGGGGGAAGGGGGAGGGAGGAGGGGAAAAAAAAAGGACCTGATGCAAGGGGCTTAAGTGGAGAGCAAATGCCTTGAGAATGATTGGGGCAGGGAATGTATGGATGTGCTTTATACAATTGATGTATGTATATGTATGGATTGTGGTAAGAGTTGTATGAGTCCCTAATAAAATGTAAAAGAAGAAAAGAGAAAAAAATGATTAGGGCAAAGACTGTACAGATGTGCTTTATACAATTGATGTATGTATATATATGAACTGTGAAAAGAATTGTATGAGCCCCAATAAATTGTTAAAATTAAAAAAAAAAAGAAGAAGAAGAAAAAAGAAAATAACTCTTTAAATTCTCCAAAATAAAAACATCATGATGTATGTCATTTTTTTCTTGAATAAATGTGAAATTCACAGTTCACTTCTTTAAACTTGGAACCCCCTAATAACACAAACAGTTAGAATGTTTAGAAGCTAACTTAGAAGATGGATAGTTTCTTCTCAAAAATACTTTAAGAGACAGGCCTGGTGACTTACTTTTGACAAAAACCTTTGAAAACACTGAGCCACAGTTCTCCTTTAACAAACACGGGCCACCGTAAGTTAAAAACAACTGGAAATCAAATTACCCTAAAAACTCTTGACACTGGAATGTATGGATGTGCTTTATACAATTGATGTATGTATATGTATGGATGGTGATAAGAGTTGTATGAGTCCCTAATAAAATGTAAAAAAAAGAAAATCGGAGAAAAAAATGATTAGGGAAAAGACTGTACAGATGTGCTTTATACAATTGATGTATGTATATGTATGAACTGTGGTAAGAATTGTATGAGCCCCAATAAATTGTTAAAAAATAAATAAACACAACAACAACAAAAAACTCTTGACACTGCGAATATGAAGACAACTATCTCTCACAAGCTTTAAAAGATGTCCTCTGAGATTGTCACTAGAACAACGAGCGGGGGGGTGAGATGAAGGGTCAGGTCTCCACCATGACTTTCACTGCCTCCCTCTCTCTCCAGACAACAGCTGCCGTGAACAAGGGTGGGAAAACTCTATGGACAGCCACGCCAGAGAGGCCATGGGTGAAGCCTCATGTTGCAACATCACTCTGGATGGCAAGCTCCAAGATGCTGAGTGGGTCCCTGCCCTCATTCTGACAAATCTGCTCCAAATAGAATCCTGACATGGGAAGGTTAAGCAGCATCTGCTCAAACCTGAGGGAGAACCAAGTGGGTGACCCCAGCCCTCTGCAATCTTGGTTCCAGCACCTTTAGTCATTGAAAGACATTGAGTCAAGGCTGACTCATAGAGACCCTGTAGGATAGGGTAGAGCTTCCCTCGTGAGTTTCTGAGATGGTGCCCTTTACCATAGTACAAACCCCATTTTTTACTCCCATCGTGCCACCCTGTCAGAAATATATAGGGAAAAGTCCTAGTCACACTACTTACCTTTTCAATTCACAGTTGTAGAGGCTGGCAAATCTCAGATGTCACTGTGAACCCTTCTCTTGATTCAAGTAGGTTGAGGGCTTGATGAATCCCAAATGGGCAGATTAGATGGTAGGCTCATTCCTCACGGGCTGTGCAAACGATGAATCCAAGCTATGTAGGAAATATGGCAAGATTCTGCCTCACGTCTGGAGATCCACACTTCTGGTGAGTTTCTGGACCTGGCCAAAAGCTGCACAGCTTACAGAGAGGATCCACTTACATTTATACTGGGCAAAACCACACCCACCAGGATAACACCTCCCAATCCTGGCTGCTGACAACAAATCTCTTCATGAAAGTGATGGCATTATGTCAAGCATTGTCATGTAAGCTGACATTATGGCCGAGCCAAGTTGACACAGAACCTCAATCACACATGACTCACTGTACCATTAACCCATGTGATTTCAATAGCAGAAAAACTGTGAAAGGGAAGGCGGGATAAGCAATACACTTCCAGAAATAGCTTTATGAAACTGAATCTCATATGCCATATGGCTTTGACGTTTTGAATATTTATCAATCTTACTTCTGCACTTAGGACAAATCCCCTGATATTAAGTCTACTGTGACTCAGAGCCACTTTCTAGAAAATAGGAGAAGTGCCCCTTTGGGTTTCACAAACACACTGACTCACTGCCATCCAGTCGGTTCTCACTTGTGACAATCCTACAGGAGAGAGTAAAACGGGCGCTGTGAGTTTCTGAGTCTCCAACTCTTTGCAAGTATAGAAAACACTGTCTTTTCCCTCGGAACAACTGGCTGTTTGAAAGTGAACTTGGGGATCACAGCCCAACTCTTAACCACCACACCACCAGGGCTACCATTGGGTTTATGATACTGTAACTCATTCCAGGAATAGATGGCCTTTTATCTCTCTCCAGGGATTGGTTGGTAAATTCAAAGCACCTGTCATATGGTTAGTATAAAAGACCTAATCAACTATGTTTCCAGAGGTTTGTCTCTCCATAGTACAGGACCAATCACTTCATCCCACTGGATGGGTTTAGAGGACTGACCTCCAGGGAAAAGTCCAGGACTTTTTCTTAGTTCTTACGTGGGTTTAAGGAAGCATCACTAATTGTGGGTTTTCCATTCAACATTCATTTTCTTATACAGTCGGTGGGTCAAATCCAAATTAAGGGCATTAGCCATAGGATAAGGCCCTCTTCCTCTATTGAGTCAGAGGCAAGGTCCTTATCTGCTGGCAACATCTGTGGGCCTGACCTGCCTTAAACAGCACCTTGTATGTTGGCATCAGCATTACTTTGGGTCCTAAAGGTTTACTGAGTAGGATTTTTTGGTCCACAGAACTCTGATACAGCTCTCATTTCATGCTGTAGTCATGTCCTGCTTCTGTCTTCCCAATTCTCTCTAATGCTTTCAGAGACAAAAGTTTGTGGAGTCACACCTCAGGAAAATCCCCTTACCTTTATCTCAAAAAGATTATGAAGAAATAAAAGATATACTGCCACACCCTGAATCCTTGTACCATGGAATACCTTCATACATGATTCCATCATACCTGATCCATTCTGCAGTGCCACATTTATCATAAAAAATAAACCAAATCCAGTGCCATTGTGTCCATTCCCGCTCATAGCCAACCTATGGACAGTTAGAACTGCCCCCTAGTTCCCAAATGCTACCAATCACAGGCTCCCAAAATAATTGGTCCTACTGCATGTCCTCTTCTCAGGAAAGCAGAAAAATTACCCACAGCCTAGCTGTGAATTGAAAACGCTTCTATTATAGCACAGAATTCAGAATAAAATGGGGAAAAAATTTCTCACTGCCATTGAAAATGAACAGATTAATAGCAACTATGTAGGAAAGGGTAGAACTTCCCCTATGGGTTTCTAAGAGTGTAACTATAGGATTAGAGAGCCACAATTTCTCCCATAGAATAAAGTACAGTTACCTGCTTTCCACCACAGGACCATTCCATTTCCCCTCAAGGAGCAGTATCAGGTACTTTGGTAAACACTGCAATAAGTCTTTATGGGAGCAGAACTCTCATCTTTCTCAATTGGAGACCTGGTGCATATGAAGCCTCCAACTCTTGATTAATAGACCAACACAGCCTACTACTCGACCAGAGATCCAAATCTGACACTATTACATAACTGACATGCTACTGAGAATTATGATCCCAACAAATTCATACAGGTAATGAACCACTGCACACAGGGAAGATATTAAGACATGCCCCGAAGGCCCTGAAAAGATAATGAGGTGTCAAAGAGATAGTGAACAGTACACCTGAATCTGTTTGCCTTGTATATATTGAGTTGAGCAAGTAAATCCATATCTTTCAAAATACAATATCGAATACACTCAAGTCCTCCCCCCAAATAGACCCAAATGTGCTACATAGGCTCATTGTATAAGAAAGTGATACAACATATGTAAGGCTTTCAGAACAGAAAGTTATTCTCTCCCAGTTTGGGTGGGCGGAAAGATAAACTTAGGTGACTGGCTATAAGGGATGGCTTTAACTACAGTTGGTCCTAGGGAAAGGTCCTTGTCTCTATTAACATTTAGGGTCCTGGCATTCCACCTCCTTGTCCCTAGGAATGTGTCAAGTCCAGGGTGTTTGCAGAGAGTCTGAGACTTCTCAGATGAACCATCTGACCCAAATAGGGAGCAAAGCAGTTCAGATTGTGGAGATTCCAGGTATAATCCACCACCCCTTTTTGGATATATCTTGCAGCACCATTTTGAGGAACTGCACATCGATGGGAAGTCATGACACAAGAAATTCCAGCTTCCTACAACACAGGAATTGTGTGCATCATTACAAACTGTGGATATCCTTGATAACAATGAGCATTCCAGAACACTACATTGTCCTTATCTAGGACCTTTACATGGATTAAGAAGCAGATGTGGGAATAGAACAACTCAATATTGCATGGTTTTAAATCAAGAAGAGTGTGCCAAAAGGACAAACATATCAGTTTTGAAAGGAGTATGACCATAGTTCTTAAAGGTGTGGATGGTGAGACTTCCTCTTACATACTTTCAATCTGTTTTCAGAAAAGACCTGTCCTTGGAGAAGGACCCGGAAAAGAGCAAGGCCCTTGACATGATATATTGACACAGTGGCTCCCACATGGAACACTCACTCTTCTATGCCAGGAAATGTGTAGGACAATTCACTGGCCAACTGACTGGAAGAGATCCATCCTGGTACCCGCTCCAAAGAAACGTGACTAGATAAAATGCTCACCTTATAGAACGATATCATTGAAGTAAAATTTTGCTGTAAATCATGCAATGAATGCAGCAGGACATTGACAGAGAGCTGCTGGAGCTTTAGGCTGCATTCAGAAGAGGATGTAGAACAAGGGATCACCACTACTGCGAAGAGATGGATCTTGGCTGAAAGCAGAGTATCCCAGACTGTAAAGACATTTGACTGTGTTGATTATAATTTACTATGGGTAGCCTTGAGAAGAATAGGAATTCCAGAACACTTCATGGTGCTCCTGTGGACCCTGTACATGATTCAAAAGGCTCTTGTGGAAACAGAAGAAGGGGATACTGCATGTTTTAAAATCAGGAGTGTTATGTGACCTCTCCCCATACTTATTAATCTATATTCTGAAAAAATAATCAGATAAACTGGATATTTTTGCCCTTAATCATTTTTTAATTTAAAAATGTTATTGGGGGCTCTTACAGTCCTTATAACAATCCATACATCAATTTTAGGAAGCATATTTTTTCGTTCATATTTTACCAGCATTATTTTCTAACCATTTACCTTCTGAGCCCTGTGAGACAGACTAGGAAAAGAAGCTCGATTTTTTTAATCTGCTAAGTAATTTGCCCGTTCCTCCCTCCCATTTCAGAAAACTGACTGCTAGTTGACCAACCCATTCTCCCTCCGCTTATGGGAAAGTCTCTGCTGGTGATTAATTTTAGAATGTACTCCTATGTCCCCAGGTTCTGGACACTACAATTAGTTTAGATGATTCTCCAATATATCGTTGGTTCTGATTCAATATTGCTCCCTTGGATGTTGTAATGGTGTAGTTAATTTTGTTATGGTAACCAGGATGTTATAATCTATTTTGGCATTATTTCTTTTATGATAAGAAATGTACTGTGTAATGCATGCTCACTCTTCTTGAAGTTACAATTAACCCATTGATGTTGCTTTCTGCTTCTGTTTATGCTTGCTTGAACCCTTGGCAGGTGATAAATGAGTGTTTCGGCCTTAAAGATGGACTGAGATGTGGACTCAGAACTGCAATCAAAGAATCTCTTTTAGATTCTAGCAGTCCGGTTATAAATGAATAAATTATCAAGACATGATATTGGCTGGCATTTATTTGAATCTGAAACACCTTGGTATCAGGTCCTCTTTTTTCCTCCTTTCCCCCTCCTCCCTTGTCACCCCTTTTTAAATTATAAGTGATTATAATTTTCATATATTACACCAACCACTGTCTGCCTTCCCACATGGTTTCTGTTTTTCTTAACCCTGGTGTATGTGTGGGTGTGTGTGTGTGTGTTTATGTCTCTATCTTTTAGATTTGTTTCCCCTTCCGCTGCCCACCGTCTCCCTACCCTCCTGGTTTAGCTATCGCCATTACTGTTCCTGGATTCCGTGCATCATAAGCTCTTATCTCATGTCTGCCCTTGCACCCATTCTCCGCTCTAGACTAGAGTGAAAAGTAGGACTGGGGTCATGAGAGTGTGGGGTGAGGAAGCCTCAAGGAACCAGAGGAATATTGTGTGTTTTTATCGGACCTACACTGTGCTCTGGTTGACTCATCTCTTCCTAGTGATGTTTCTGTGAGGGGATGCTCCATTGTCTATAGAAGGGTGTGGGGTCTCTGCTCCAATCTCTTTCATTCTCAACAATGTGTTTTTATTTTGTGGTTCTTTGTTTGATTTGGGTCTTCTGATGCCTGTTACCTGATCCGGTAAACACGTCATGATCAGACAGGCTAGTGTGCTTCCTCCATCTGGGCTTGTTGAAGAAGCTGGATTTTATGAAGAAAAATGTGGCATTAGGATTGAAGGAAAGCATATTAACAACACTACAATATGCAAGTGACAAAACTTTGATGCCTGAAAGTGCGATTGACTTGTAACATTTGCTGATGATCAAGTACTGCAGCCTTCAGTAAAGAATAAAACTCAATATAAAGAAGACCCAACTCTTCACAAGTGCAACAATAATTAACATGTCAATAATTTCATCTTGTTTGAATGCACAATGAGTGCCCCTGGAAGCACAAGCCAAGAGATCAAGTGAACCATGGCCTTGGATAAATGCCCCTGGAAGCAGAAATCAAGAGATCTGGTGAACCATGGCATTGGATAAATCTGCTACAAAAGACCTCTTGAAAGTGCTCGGGGGAGTGGGGGGGGGGGGAGTATGTTACCTTGGAGATCTTAAGGTGTGCCTGCCGCCTTGGTATTTTCTATTTCTTTCTTTTTCCTCAAATCATTGTATTAGGACATAATCCAGACAACATATCATTCAATAGTTCAATCATGTAGTGTAAACGACTATTATAATCAGTTTCCAACATTTTCTTCCTTTATATATTCCTTGACATGAACTCCCCACTATCCCTACCTCCCATGTTGTACCCTCCAGGAACCCTTAATGTAATTTTAGTTTTTATAAAGTCACTCAACCTGGGTTCTATATACCAAAAATATACAGAAAAATACATAACAGAGTCAAGAAGACTGTGAACAATAACAACATAAAAAAAAAAAAACAGAGACAAACCTCAATTCAAAAAACAAAACAAACCAGAAAGTAATAAAAAAGACTAAGGTCAAAGGCATCAAAAGTGAGATCAAATGACAACTATTCAGGTCAGGTTTTTTATTTTAATCTACTAGATAGTAATCTATAACCATCTGTATAACAGTCTGTCTGTTAGTCACATCTTTTAATTATGGTCAGAGAGAAATCACTGGAGGCTTATTTCATGTATAGATCCTGCTAAAGTATTTTGGCTTTCAACTGTCATCCATAGCCTTCTGTAAATCAGAGTTTAAAAAGTTAAGCTCTGATACTATTATTTCCTTCAGATTTGGATGTTATTATTGACAATCCTTGGAGCATGCATGCTGGTGCTCTTCTTCCATGTGGGCTTAGTTGACATTACAGTTAGATGGCTGTGAGTTTGAAAACAAGCTTTGAGACACCAGTCACTATTCTTTCTGATAGCCAGATACCATCTAATTTCTTCACCACATTTTGCTATAGCACCCATATCTTCTGTGTTTCCATAAAAAGGGCACATACTGATCAGGACCATGCAATAGGAACTAATTGATCTTAGATTGAGCTAAAGTTAAGTGTGACCTTCATATCCATCCCTAACTCTGTGTGTTCTATCAAACTGTGGTTCGCCTTAGAGACATCCTTGTTCTTTTATGGCACAGAACTTTATCGATCATCTTCTTGGAGCATAACATACTTATGTTTATAGTGTTATTGATTTAGCCCATAGAAATATATTTAAAACACAACTGAGAAAAGGAAATTAAACAAATGTACAGCCTTAGTATTTTCAATTGCCTGTGAAAACTGAATGTGCAAGTTGTACATTCTTCAGTGCATAGAAAGGAAGACTGAAGACGAATCAAAGTGTTAGAATGTAGTAATGGGAAAAAACAACCAAACATTTAAAGTACCATGGTCTGCCAAAAGTGAAAAAAATCTGCCTTTGAATATATATGTCCATAGTGCTCCTTAAAGGCAGAGATGGTGAGACTTTATCTTATCCTTTGGACATGTTCTCAGGAGAGACCAATCCCTAAAGAAGGACATCATGTTTGGGAAATTAGAGGACATTGAATAATAAAGGAAGCTCCTTAATGAGATGGATTTACACAGAGGCTGCAAAAAATGGGCTCCAACATAAGAACATTATCAGGATGGCACAGTACTGAGAAATGTCCCTTTTTGTTCTACATAGGTTTGCTATGAGCTAGAACCAACTCAATAACACCGATGAGAAATCAGGGTGGTAGAGGGATGAAAGGTTGTGTACTCTAACCTACATTTATGACAATTGATTGGTTTATCACATAAGATCACCCATGGTGGACCATTATACAAATGGCAAACAATATTCATAATATATAAGAGTAACCAAGCACACTTCTATTGTCTGTATTCACTCACATCTACCATGTATGATTGAGAAGACCTCCTCACTAGAACTTCCTCCAATGCTCTAAATCTTAATGGGTGCAGAGTCTCATCTTTATTTGCTAGAGAGATTTGAGGTAACAGACCTATAAATAAGCCTCCACACCACCTGGGCTCCAAATTTTATACGGTGACATGATTGCCAATCTACTGAGCACCATGGCCCGACCAAGTTCACAAAAGAAAGAACCACCTCAGGGAAATGAGATATGCATAAGAGAAAGCATGCCAGAGACCAACTGCAAAGGCAGTGAAGGCAGGAAGATAGAGGGTGACAGTGCTCCAAGATGTGAATGCAACATGCTGGCGTTGAGTACGGAACTAGTGGAGAGGTCTGAGGGGCCGGCCCTAATCCCAACTACGTGGACACCTGCCCTTCCCGCCAGAATAATTTATTTCAGAGGACAGCACTGAATCTGCAGTTCCGGGAGAGGGACATATCTGATCCGAGCACATGGGAGCAAATGAAGGGGGAGGAGAAGAGAGTGGAGCACAACCTGGCCCACCAGGCCTTGAGGACAATGTTCCTGCTCAGAACAGCCAGTCCACAGAGAGGACCACATGGCCGACCCAATATGAAACACGATGTCCCTCAGTGACCTATAGCCCTACAGGGGACAACACTGGAGACACACTATGGGAATTGCACCTGATCTGATCCCACAACACCGAGGCAAAACACTAAGGGTGTGCAACAGAACAGCAGGGGAACAGAGCTGCAAGGCCACCAGGGAATGCCAAAGGTGGACTTTGGGGCTAGGGCTTGATGCCCCAACAGACTGGCGTGGAAAACACTCCTAAAGGGCAACAAACAATCCTTGAGCTAACTAAAAGCTTTTCTTTCTTGTGTTTTGTTGTTGTTTTTTGTCATTGGTTAGTTGTTGTTTTGTTGTGTATTGTTGCTTGATTTTGTTCTGTCTTATTTTTGTGCATGTTATTATGTCTACAAGTCTGTCTAAATAAGATAAGTTGGATGAAGGATTTGGAGGAGAAAACAACGGGACTGACAGTTCCAGGGGGAGGTGGGGGTAAAGGAAGTGGTGTTAACAAACATAGGGACAAGAGAAACACAAGTGATCCAAATCGGCCACGAGGAGGGTGTAGGAGGCCTGGTAGGGCGTGATCAAGGATAATGCAATCAAGAGGAATTACTGAAATCCAAATGAAGACTGAGCATGGTAGTTGGGCAAGGGGAAAGCCAAAGAAAATACAGGACCTAGGGGGCAAAGGAATTTATAGAGGTCTAAATAAAGGCATGTACATATGTTAATATATTTATATATGAGGATGGGGAAATAGATCTATGTACATATATTTATAGGTTTAGTATTAAGGTAGCAGATGAACATTGGGTCTCCAATTAAGTACTCCCTCAGTGCAAGAATACTTTGTCTTATTAAACTGGCATTCTGTGATGCCCTCCTTACCGACACAATTGCTTAAGGCAAAGCAGATGAATAAGAAAATGTGGTGAAGAAAGCTGATGGTGTCCAGCTATCAAAATATATAGTGTCTGGTGTCTTAAAGGCTTGAAGGTAAACAAGCAGCCATCTAGCTCAGAAGCAACAAAACCCACATGGAAGACACACACCAGCCTGTGCAATCACAAGGTGTCAAAGGGATCAGGTATCAGGCATCATCAGAACAAAATATCATATCATTGTGAATGAGTGGGGAGTGCAGAGTGGAGACCCAAAGCCACTTTGTAGACCATTGGACATCCCCTTACAGAAGCATCTCAGGGAGGAGAGGAGCCAGTCAGTGTGAGATGTAGCAACAATGAAACATACAACTTCCTTCTAGTTCCTAAATACTTCCTTCTTGTCCCCCACCCCACTATCATGATCCCTATTCTACCTTACAAATCTGGCGAGACCAGAGGATGTACACTGGTACATATAAGAACTGGAAACACAGGGAATCCAGGGTGGATGAACCCTTCAGGACCAGTGGTGTGATTGGCGATACTGGGAGGGTGGAGGAAAGGTGGGTTGGAAAAGGGGAACCGATCACAAGGATCTACATGTGACCTCCTCCCTGGGGGATGGAGAACAGAAAAGTGGGTGAAGGGAGATGTTGGAGAGTTCAAGATATGATAAAATAATGATTTATAAATTACCAAGGGTTCATGAGGGAGGGGGGCTAGCAGGGACAGAGGAGACAAAATGAGGAGCTGGTGCCAGGGGCTTAGGTGGAGAGCAAATGTTTTGAGAATGATGAGGGCAATGAATGTACAAATGTGCTTTACACAACTGATATATGTATGGATTGTGATGAACTTTGTATGAACCCCTCATAAAATGATTAAGAAAAAAAGATAGGGGGTAAATACCTCCTCCAAATTAATACACCCTATTTATGCTGAGTAGAGCATGGTGAATGTACCCTGGAATGTCATTCAAACAAAGCAGACTTGTGTTCAGGCTCTGATCTTTTAGTTTGGAGCCTAAGATATAACTGATGACACTCCCCCACAGAGATGACTGTCGTGGAGGTCATCCAGCACCCTAGATATCCACCCCTTTAATGGTTTCTCCATCTGAAAACTTATCAGGGAAGTAACAGGTGGGAGTAACCCACAGACCATGTCGTTAGCTGTCCAACACTTCCATCACAGAATCACTAGGGACCATTCCCTACCTTACAGGGGTTTCCAAATAACATCAAAGTTTAACTACATAAGCATTGAGAAACACTGCCCAAACAAGATGACACAGCAAATGAAGCATCACAGGTAGGAAAGGTATGCAAAGCCAAGCTTCAAACATGGCAAGATAGGAACGATAAAGAGGGTAAACTGTACCCCCAAATCTGGGCACCCTTTTTACTGAGTAGAGAAACCCTTCATAAATTATGAATGGATGCAAGAATACATTCATGGCAGGCAAAAGAGAACATGCTTCATTTATGTAGGAAAACAACATAGAAAGAAATACCAGGAAAGGATGGCTTCCCAAAGGGTTGAGGAGGTGGGAAATAGAAATTGAAGGTATGGTTGCAGGCAATGGGGCGCTCTCTCAGATGAGGTGGGGAAAGTCCTTTTCACTTTTCAACATCTGTGATGCCTCCATGCCTAGGGGATCCCCATACATATTGGCATCCATGGGGCCTAGTTTCAGAATGTTCCAAGGAAAGGAACCTTGCTTTAAAAAGGTATCCTGTGCTCCTGGGTGTTGTTTCCTGAAGGTGGTCAGCAGCCCCTCTGCCTGCTAGCTTCTCTCTCCTCTGATCTCTAGTAAAAAATGAGATGTGAAGCAAAAAAAGATGAGCCATCAATCAGACGCATGATCAAAGGCATCCAACCCTTATCTCTATCTTCCCTCTTAATCAGAGCAAACATAACCCAATCATCATAAACCTAATAAAACCTCACTAAATTATGAAACACTAGCCAAATGGGATTGAGATCCAAAGGCAGAAAAAAGTTAGGATGGAGAATAAAAGGCAAAGACGAAACATGCTGTCAAATATTCAATGATGCCCTATGCAGGAAGAGCACAGGTCAGAGGGTGAAAAGTCTTATGGATCCAATGGTGGTACAACCATCACAGGGCTTGTGTAGTTCTCTGAGAAGCTTAATGTGTTTTGTCCAAAGGAAGGTGACACAGTGAGAGAAAACGGCTGTTCTCCAGGGAGCCATTTATCTTGGTTGCACTCCAACCAAGCTATGACCTGATTGACAGGCTAAACTCTACTGACATGCTCCTACAGGAGCCATCTTGGCACTAAAAAATACTAAATATCACGATTAGATATACCCCTTTGGATTTATGGGACTATAAAACTTTTTATGATGAGAAGGCCTTGTCTTTCTCTCACACACAATCGCAACCCTAACACATTATGCACTGTGTCACCCACACAAGTAATTTCAAGACCATAGAACATTGTGAACCAGACTTGGGGTGACCACTAACATTCCAGAAATAGTTTCATCATATAGAATCTCATGTTTGCAACACAATTTTGTTATTTTAGATGCTGATCTCTGTAGCTCATTTCCCATGGGAAACATTCACTATCAGTTAGTTGATTAAGACTCTTAGTGATCCCATACATCATAGTACAGGCGCCCTTGTGGGCTTCCAGAACTAAATTTTCAGCTCACCGTGGCCTCAACTTGACCCAAGGTGTTGCTGGTGGTAGCATTGTTTCCTTCTAGTACAGCAATGGGTTATTTACAGAAACTATGTCTAACATCACAATGAGATGAATTTATTTCAAGGACAGATACTGTCTCAAGTGTACACTTTCTGAATTCCTGACATGCTGGTTTCATGTTTCTATCTCTTTTTTAGAGGTTACTGGTTGGGACAGGGGCTCAACCTTGCACTAAGATTTATATTTTTTTTCCAAAATTTATTTTATTGGGAGCTCTTATAGATGTAATACCAATCCAAAATCCAATCATATTAAGAAATATTTATAATTGGTACTAGAATCAGTTTTAAAATATTTTCTTTTTTGAATTCCTTAAAAAAATTTTTTTTGAGGGCTAGTACAACTCTTATACATCCATCCATTGTGTGATGCACATCTGTACATCTGTTGCCATGATCATTCTCAAAACATATGCTTTCCACTTGAGCCCTTGGTATCTGCTAATTTTCCCCTCCCTCCCTGCTCCCCCCTGCATCATGAATCCTTGATAATTTATAAATTATTAATATTTTGTCTCATCCTACACTGTCCGATATCTCCCATCACACACCTTTCTGTTGTCCATCCCGCAGATCTCTACTCCAACCTCCCTCATTCTCAACATGTTTTCGTTTATGTGTCTTCTGATGCCTATTACCCAGTCCCAATGACACCTCATGATTACATTGGTGGTGTGCTTCTTCTATGTGGGATTGTTGTTTCTCTGCTGAATGGCGACTTGTCTAAGTTCAAGCTTTTAAGACCCCAGACGCTGTATCTTTTAAAAGCCAGGCACCATCTGCCGTCCGGTTTTGTCTTCAGCAATTGTGTCAGGCAGGTGTACATTTCAGACTGCCAATTTGTTAGAACATAGTGTACTTGTACTGAGGGAGGTATGAGCAGAGGCCTGAAGTCCGTCTACTACCTCAGTGTATTGCCATATACATAGGCCAATACCTCTTTTTTTGTTGATTAATGTATTTACATATGCAAATATGTGCGATAATTGCTAATATACCAACCTCTGAATACTGTTTTTGCTGTGTCCCATAGGCTTCAATATGTTGTGATATCATTCTCATTGTTTCTAGGAACATCCTAATTTCAACTCTTTTTTTTTTTTAACAATTTATTAGGGGCTCATACAACTCTTATCACAGTTCATACATATACATACATCAATTGTATAAAGCACATCTGTACATTCTTTGCCCTAATCATTTTTTTCTCTTTTCTTTTTTTACATTTTATTAGGGACTCATACAACTCTTATCACAATCCATACATGTACATACATCAATTGTATAAACACATCCATACATTCCCTGCCCCAATCATTCTCAAAGCATTTGCTCTCCACTTAAGCCCTTTGCATCAGGTCCTCTTTTTTTCTTCCTCCCTCCCCCCTCCACCCCCTAATTTCAACTCTTATTTGGGCTATTTGTCTTCTTTTAGCCGTGTGTTGAGTCTCCATGTGTCTGTGTTAAAAAAATTTTTTTTAGTTTTTAGTATTTAGTCTCCATGTGTTGTTACATTTTTAGTATTTCTATGATTGATTTCCAATTTCATAGTAGGGTGGTGTGAGAGCTTATTCTGAATGTTTTTCTCTGTTTGAATTTGCTAAAGTTCACTATATGGTCTATCTTAGAATATGTGGTATGTGCCTTGGAAAATATCATGGTTTAATTTTTTTCCTTATCTAGGTTGAGTTGTTTGATTGTGCTATGCAGCTCTTTAGTTTCTTTATTGAGTTCATTTCCTGTTGATCTGTCTTTCCTTGAGAGCAGTGTGTGGAAGACCCTTGTTATTGTGGATCTAGTGAATTCTCTTTCCATCTTTTTGAAGATTTGGTTGATATATTTCAAGGTTCTTTCATTGTGAAGATATATATTTATTACGGCTGTATGTTCTAGGCCTATTGATCCTTTTTCATCATGTAATGTCCATTCCTCTTTCATTATGTAATTTAGCTTGAAGTCTATTTTGTGAGAAATTCATATTGATACTCCAATTTGCTACTCTTTGTCTTTTGATTGGTGCATTTAATTCATTGTTATTTGGAATTATTAATTCTAACTGTAGGTTACTTGCTGTCATGTAGTTTTGTTTGGTGTTGTTCTTCAGAATTAGTGTTGAGCAGAGATGATTCATGTCTTTTGTTTCCCCCCTAGATTTGTATGGTATTGGGTACTAGTTTCAGTGTGTTGACTTCTGGGTAGTTTTACACGTTGTGTTGGTAATGTATATTTGTGCTCAGGAGTTGTTGAATTCCTAATCATAGAGGTCTGGGCAATATTTTTTGAAGCTTTTTAAAAACAATTATCTAAATATTTCCTTGACTGTAAATACCTTAACTTCTACTTCATATTTGATGTATATATAGCTTTGCTTGATATAGGATTCTTGGTTGACAATATTTACCTTTCAAAATTTGTGATATGTTTTACAATTTTCTTCTTGCATTATTTCTAAGGAGGTAATTGAGCTTATATGTTTAGCTTGAAGGTGAGTGATTTTATCCCACTAAAATTTGGAAATTTGTAAACTGTATGACTTGCTTTGTTTTGAAGAGGGCAGCGGATCTAACCTATTTGGTGTTCTCTCTGCTTTCACGGTTGTTATTGTCTCCTTCTTTGTGATATTGGGGAAATTGCTCCCCCATCAGTTTTATATTTTATCGGTTTTCTTGTTTGTTTCTTCTGCTCCAGTATTCCAATGAGATGTCTATCATTTCTATTGATGGTGTTCCACATTATCCTCCAGCTTTCTTCAATGGTTTTGCTTTTCTGTTTGCTTATTCCTCTGGTATTCCGATGTCTGCATGGTTTTCAGGTTAATTGATTTGTTTTTATATTTTCTCCCATGCTATTGCTCAGTTCATGTAGCACATTAACCCCACCTCCATCCCTGTTATCTATTTACCAACTGGGTTTACGATCTGGGTTTCTTTGGGGTGGGAGGTTCTTATTATTTCAGTTTTTACTTTTTTTTGTCATGATTGATTCCCAACTCTGTCATATGGTCCTAAAAATAATTCTCTTATAGGTTCGTTCTGGGATTCCAATGACTTATTTTTGTGTGTGTGTTCTATGGGTTTCAGCAATCTTCCATTGTTGGTGTTTGTTGATCTCTATTCTTTGTGCTTATGCTGTTATCTTTTGTTTGCACTGTGTAGTGTTTCAGCTGTAGATGGTGTGCAGATATTAGAGTTGGTTAGAGAGAAGTGGGTTGGCTCTTTAGATTAGAGGAAGAAGATCAGATAGGGGTTGAAATCATGCTCTGTGGAGATGAAAAAAAGTGTGCTAGAGATGGGCAGGTAACACGAATAGGAGATATGATCCCAAGAGTAGGGTGTAAGTGATGGCATTAATCATACGTAGTCTTCTGGCAAAATAAAGTGCTTTTTGTTAAACTGAAAAAGAGCATTTGGAAATATGTGCTAGTACTTGCTAGTTTATGTGAAAATGTGTCTCACTGAGAAAGGGAAGTGGGTCTTGATGTAGCATAGGGTAAGGTATATGACAAGTATAAATAGTAATCTACCAGGGTCACTTATGGACTCCCCATATAATACAGGGAGGGTGCAGCACATCAATGTTTTGTTAATAATACAATATACGTTTTTTTGGTAACACCTGGTTCCCGGCTTTAAAGTACAGTGTCACATGGGAAATAGTGGAAAGGTATCAGAATTCAGGGCCACACCACACTATCCTTCCTCAATGAGCAGTCCCAGATTGAAAACAGGCAACTGGACTGGAGGCCCAAGGTGTTAGGGGATGTGTTTCAAATCAGTAGGACGAATCAAGGAAGTAAATCCTACCAAAAGTACATCACTAAGTAGAAGTAGAGGGAGCTTCTGAGACTTGGTGGTACATTGAGTTCTGGGTTTTAAGTTGGGGGGGGGGGAGAAGAGGCGTTATGATTTTTTTACAGGAATATATATATTTGTCTGTTATATTCTGACCGGGAGGTAACTAATGTTAACTAGAAGATTCATTCTGGCATCCCGAGAAACAAATATCTGAGAAACATTTTAAATGGAAGCTTTCATGAAAAATGTGTATATATATATATATACATATATATGTATGTATATATATTTCATCAATGAGACCAGTCTTATTGGTTTGAGAGATTAATGACAGTGAACTTTTTGACAGTAGATTTTTTGCTTTTATATATGAAGAAAAAAATATATACACGAGGGGACAGTATAGCATCAAAAAAACACACTTCTGTAGATCGCTAATGTTGCCTCCACACATTATTATATTAATTTCTCTATTCATGTCTTTTATCTAAGACATATCAACTTTTAACCTGATGTTTTTTGGATTATAAAAAATGATCAAATGTCAATAACTTACACCTTTATCCCAAAACACTATAACTCAGTGTTCACCAGAACACAGAATGGAAAAATAAAGAATATTAGGGGGACCCCCACTAAAAATGGGGGGGAAATCTGCTATGTATTTAAATTTTTTCACAAGCCAACCTTATCACCTTCAAAGTACTCTTCATTGCACTTAATACATTTGTCAAATCTGTGATTCCATTCTTGGAAACATTTTTCAAACTCATCTGCTTGGATAGCTGACACCTCCCTCATTTTATTCTTCACATTTTCTACATTGTTAATCGCTGTCCTTTCATGTTCTGCTTCATTTTCAGAAACAAAAAGTTGCCTGGTGCAAGGTCAGGCGGGTAATGTGCATGGGGCAAGAGGGGCATGGTATTTTTTGCCAAAAACAGGTGTACTGAGATGGCTGTGTGAGCAGGTGCATTGTTGTGGTGGCAAAATGTCCCTGTCTGCCACAAATCAGGCTTTTCTTTATCACACAGTTACACATTGCTTCAGAACCTGTAAATAAAAAGCTTGATCAACAGTCTGACTTGTTGGAAAGAAATCCAAATGAACTATGAGTCCACATTTTTCTTCCAATCAGGATGTTGGCTGATGTCCAGAATAAGATTGGTCATCAATCGACATTTCACCTTATTTTTAAACCTCTCATATATTTGGGTTTTTCTATGGTTGTTCTTATAAGATATGTTCAATATCACAACAGTTTCTGTGGCATTTGTGCTGAGCAAGAAACAAAATTTCACAGCTACACACTGTTCTCTTAAATCGGCAATGACAAAAAAAAAAAAAGAAGAAGTAAACTGCTTTTACGGGGAAAAAAAATCACTATGACCAGAGAGAGAACATTCCCAGGAAATGCCAGAGAGAACATTCCTAGGAAATGCCACTGGGTGCACTAAGTCAGCGTAAGTTGTTCCATGCTTGCCAGTGGGTAAAATTCATACTATGAAAACTCCCCTCCACCTAGCGCAATTCCGTATTTTTTTGTTTGTTTGTTGGGATGTAATCCATTGTATAGCAATGTTGAGAAATTCCCTGACACAAAAGGGCAGGCGATTTTTCCGTCAGGTGATAGGAGCTCAATATTTTGAAAATTTAAGGTGGATAGACTCCAGTAGATGAAATAGCACCCTCCTCATTTAAAAACTTAACTCATGTATCCAAGAATTAGGTGGACATGAAGATACCAAAATTATGGACCAAGATGAGAACTAACAAATTGAAAACAAAATAAAATCAGAATCCTGGAGGACTCAAGATTCTTGAGTATGCACTGTTGGACCAGAACACTTTGATCCCAATTATCCATTACCGGTCAATGCCCCTACTATATGGACACATATAGATTCACAGTTGTGCCAAGAAGGTGAAAATTACTTCAGACATGGTAGAAAAGTGAAACATACATGACTGATTACTATGCTCAGAAACGCATGCCAAATGTTTCTATACCAGCAACAGTATTGGACCTGATATCAGGAACTGTGGTTTCCAGAATTGGCAGCAATATCTTTTACATGGGACATGAAAAAATATGTTCCTCCTGGAAAAAACTCCTCTTTGCATCCTGGTTTCAGACCAAGGTGTCAGTGGTGTCATTGACCAGTCACAGCATATTGGACTCTGTTCTAGTTAAGACTTCAATGGAAAATTTCAGCACCTCTATATGTATGTGGTTCCATGTACAGTGATTCACCTACCAAATGCCCAATCTTGGTACCACTAACATGAATGTTTTGAGTTCTCCCAGAATGAAGTTTCTGATTTTCCAGCATAAATTACATTGAAATAGTACTAATGGTACCAAAGAATGCCACAGTCCCTTAATACCAAGTTGACATATTCTCATGTTATACATATGCTTATCATAAGACTGCCATAGCCCCGTAAGTATTTATACATATGAAAAAATATATACGTCCACAAAAAAATGTGGTACAGCATTAATATCTTTTTTTAACATTAATATCTTTATTAAAATTTTAGAAAATGGATAAAATATTTCAACATTCCTACATATTGATGGTGGTATAAAATAATATTTCTATATTAAAAAAAGTGATGATTCATAATACTTTTTTGGAAATACAAATGTCAGAAGATCAGAAAATTGACTGGAGATTAAAGAATATATTACACTACTAAAGATTAACATAGTTTCTTCATAATTCCCAAAGCTTCTCAGCAATATGGATTCTAATATGCACACTGAAGTTTTGTAGTCAGGAAATCTGTCACCACATTGCATACCTTCATAATTCTTCCCTCCACTGTTAGTTCTTGTATGTTTAATGATGTCTGAGGATTAAGTAAAAGTTATCTTACACTCCTTAGATCAGTGGCTCTCAACTTTCCTAATGCTGTGTCCCTTTAATATTATTCATGTTTTGCTGACCCCCAATCATAAAATTATTTTCCTTCCTACTTCATAACTGTAATTTTGCTACTGCTATGAATCATAGTGTAAATTGTACTGTGCTTTCCAATGGGTTTAAGCAACCTCTGTGAAAGGGTTGTTGGACCCCCAAAGGGGTCGTGACCCACAGGTTGAGAAATACTGCCTTAGTTTCATATGGTTTCACCCTAACTATAAATTTTCATGTTGATTGAGATTTTAGGAATGAGTACAGACTTTCCCACATTCCTTATATCCTAAGGCCTCTTTCCACTGTGAATTCTTGTATGTTTAGATAGATTACCAGCTTGAGTAAAAGTTCTCCCACATTCCTTATATTCCTAAGGCCTCTCTCCACTATGAATTCTCATATGTACTTTGAGGTGCGAGGACTTAGTAAAAGTTCTCCCAAATTCCTTGCATTTATAAAGTCTCTCTCTGTTGTGAATTCTCATATGTTTAGTGAGACTACTAGATTGAATAAAAGCCCTCTCACGTTCCCTACATTCATAAAGTCTCTCCACTATGAATTCTAATATGCACTTTGAAGAGTGTGGATTTAGTAAAAGTTCTCCCCCATGCCTTGCATTCAAAAGGTCTCTCTACACTGTGAATTCTCATATGTTGAGTGAGCTGTGAGGATGTAGTATAAGTTCTTTCACATTCCTTACATCCATAAGGCCTCTCTCCACTGTGAATTCTCATATGTTTAGTGAGATTACCAGATTGAAAAAAAGTTCTCTCACATTCCTTACATTCATAAGGCATCTCTCCACTGTGAATTCTCATATGAAGTTTGAGGTGTGTGGATTTAGTAAAAGTTCTCCCACATGCTTTGCATTCAAAAGGTCTCTCTGTACTGTGAATGCTCATATGTTGAGTGAGCTGTGAGGATGTAGTGTAAGTTTTCTCACATTCCTTACATTCAAAGGTCCTCACTCTATTCAGAGAAGTCATATTTCTAGTGAAATGTGAAAGTTTAAAAGCTTTAGTACATTCCATACAATCACAAAGCTTCTATCAGCTCTGCATTGTCATGTGTTGAAAGAGGCATTTGAATTGAGTAAATGCCTTCCCAAATGCTTCCATTCAAAAGATTTAGCTCCACTGGACATTCCCATGTCATTTGTGAGTGTTAAAGGCTCTCCAAAGATTTTACAACAGACTTTATATTGATTGCATTTGTTTCCTGCTATAAATTCTACTGGAGTGTATATATTGTTTTTTCCACAAGTCCTAAATTGGTCATCACTGAATGAAGTGTCAAATTGCTTGCTATGCTCTAGTGAAGAAAAATCCTTGGATGACTTTCCATACTAAAGACATTCCATGGAATATAAATATCCTGACCATTTAAATTTAGAAATAATTAAAATCTGACTGGAGAACTCATCAATAATATTTTCCTTATACATTCTATTCAATGCCAAATATATTGTTAAAACAAGAGGTTGAAAAGAATTTTTTTACATTTCATCATTAACATAGGTAGTAAATAGTTTTCTCTCTCAAATGTCTAGTAAAACATAAATTATAAAATATGAGTCTGATACAACTACAGCTGTCACTAGGTTAATGAAATGGGTAGCGATTATATATCTTATATACTCGAGTTTCTTCAGCACAATTTTTTATGCTAAAAAAACCCCCCAGTATTTTTGTGGAAAAATTGGGTGCCTCAGCTTATACTTGAGTATATACAGTAACTAGATATAAAATATATTTCAAATACTTATAATTCACATAGATCAAAAGTGTATAGTGGCAGTAAGGTTAACAAATATTATTACTGATAGAAGGACACACACACACATATAGATATGCAATAAAATATTTGTGGTCTACTATTAAGGTAAATGTTGAAAATATGAATAAACAGAGTGGAATTTCTTTAGCCAAAATTGGCTCAAAGTAATATATATATATATATATACACACACACACACACACACACACCATATTAAATGAAGGGGGAAGTGCAGAGTGGAGACCCAAGGCACAAGTGTCGGCCAATGAAGATCCCCTCATAGAGGGGTTTAGGAGAGGAGATGGGTTAATTAGGGTGCGAGGTAGTACCGATGAAGAACACAGCTTTCCCCCAGATCCTGGATGCTTCCTCCCCCCAATTACCATGATCCGAATTCTACCTTGCAGGGCTGGATAGGGCAGAGGCTGTACACTGGTACATATGAGGGCTGGAGGCACAGGGAATCCAGGGTGGATGATACCTTCAGGACCAAGGGTGTGAGGGGCGATGCTGGGAGAGTGGAGGGTGAGTGGGTTGGAAAGGGGGAACTGATTACAAGGATCCATGTGACCTCTTCCCTGGGAGAGGGACAGCAGAGAAGGGGGGAAGGGAGACTCCGGATAGGGCAAGATATGACAAAATAACGATGTATAAATTACCAAGGGCACATGAGGGAGGGGGGAGAGGGGAGGGAGGGGAAAAAAAAGAGGACCTGATGCAAAGGGCTTAAGTGGAGAGCAAATGCTTTGAGAATGATTGGGGTAGGGAATGTATGGATGTGCTTTATACAATTGATGTATGTATATGTATGGATTGTGATAAGAGTTGTATGAGTCCCTAATAAAATGTAAAAAACGAAAAGAGGAGAAAAAAAATGATTAGGGCAAAGACTGTACAGATGTGCTTTATACAACTAATGTATGAACTGTGATAAGAGTTGTATGAGCCCCTAATAAGTTGTTAAAAAAAACACAAAAAAAACAAAGTAATATATACAGGATATAACAATATGATGTATTACACATAGGTATTTCATCGAAATATTAAGTGTATATTGAAATATAAACTGCAATTATATCATTCTAGTCATAGTGGCCCTATAACATAGAAAAGAAATGTCATTTTCATGAGAATAGTGTCATATTTATCATAGAGTGTTGCTGATATGTGACATCCACAGTCCTTGCAGTTACATGCCAAATGCTTAATCCAATGCACCATCAGGGTTATTTTTCTGTGTCTGTATGTATATATTATATAAACATACATTTTACATGCATCTACTATTATTTAAGGTGAGAATAAAAATGTTGTGGAAAATTCTATTAGTTACAATGTTTTGGATGACTCAACTGTCTCAAAATGCCCTTTGATTGAGTTGATTCTCAGATCTACCTTATAGGACCATGTAGAAACTCCCCTGTAGTTTCCTGAGACTATAGCTTTTTACGAGACTAGAAGGCCTTATTTTACTTGTATGTAATGACTGGTGGTTTAGGATTGCTGACCTTGTGGTTAGCAGGGCAATGAGTAACCCATGTATGAAGTGAATTAAGTATTGGGCTGGTAAGTGATGGTGCTGTGGAACAAACAAACCTGATATCCATACATCAGAGGAGGTGATCTACTTCCAGAAACATTAACATATTCAAAACATACTATGTAGAATTCCACTTTATAATACTTTGTCACGATGATTTCAAATGTATAAAAAAGCAGTGGGTGAGTATGTGTAAATGGTTTGTTGATTGTGCACAGATGGTTGTTTTATATATCATATAGCACCTGGTTTTTAAATATGTATAATACATATATTAAAACATATATTAACATGTATATATGTAATATATGTTTTTATTAGATGATTTGACAATTTTGGCTCATAGTGACTAATCTGTAAGAATTAAAGGAGATCACCAAAATATTTCTTCCACAGAATCATTGGAAGTTCTGAATTGCCACATTTTGCATTATTAACTGGATAATTAATCATCTGTAGTACATTTACTTAAAATTCCAAGATATTTGATTCAGCCTTTTTCTTTGTACATGTATTTAAATTGCATAATATGCCATTTAAACTGTATCCTGAAGCACTGTTTTCTATGAAGTAAATTATACTCACCTCAAACGTGGATTGTAGGTGTTATCCTGCTGTATACGGCCAGGAAATTCACAGATTTTTTGTAATATGGAGGCACTTGTGTCATTTTTCAAAAATGTTACCATTACATCTTCAGGGGGTAGGTTTTCTGAATCATTTACATTACAAGCAGAACCAATTACGTAAGTTGGAATTCATAGCATGAAACAAAACTTAAAAGCATTAAACACAGGTAGTTGTGAGACAAGAAATTGGGTCACAGTTTGTTCCTTCAATATTTTGGCAATGCACATAATCTAATTGACAAGTAAATTCATCCTTGAAGATTAACAGGAATAGTTGTAACATATATAGCTGTCATTAAAAGATCAAATTAAAAATAATAGTGGACACAAGGCAGATATAATATTAATGATAAAAAGGGAATCTTCCTTTTCTTTTTTAATCTTTCATGAACATAGGTGTATTATTATGCCTACAGGTAAAAATCAAAGACACACATGCATAATTATCTTCCTAGTCAAATGGGACTTTTTTCTAACTGTTTTATCAAATGCAATATCTTCTATTATAATATAGTCAATGTTTTCTACACACAGTGGGTCTAGAAGAATGTTCTGTACTCTACTGAAGCATTTCTCTTACTAGTCTGAGACAACAAAATTAGTCTTACCAACATGGTGCCCACCATGGAAAAAAGAGGATAGTGTTAACCAATTAACGTAAACCTGAAACTAATTTAATACTTTGATTTTCAACATTTCAGGAAATAGGCAGTGGTGAATTATTTGCAAATAAATTGCCTTTTTTTACATTTTATTAGGGGCTCATACAACTCTTATCACAATCCATATATATACATACATCAATTGTATAAAGCACATCTGAACATTCTTTGCCCTAATCAATTTCAAAGCATTTGCTCTCCACTTAAGCCCTTTGCATCAGGTCCTCTTTTTTCCCCCCTCCCTACCCGCTGGCCCCTCCCTCATGAGCCCTTGATGATTTATAGATTGTTATTTTGTCATATCTTGCCTTATCCGGACTCTCCCTTCCCCACGCCTTCTCTGCCGTCCGTCTCCCAGGGAGGAGGTCACATGTGAATCCTTGTAATGGGTTCCCCAAATTACCATTTTTTCCCCTTAAACATTTAACCAACCCAGTAAAGCTTTGGTGGAATCTATGGTACACATTGTTCTCCTAACTGCAACATCAGGAGTTTGATACCATAACCCTGCTCCCTAGGAGAAAGATGAGGCTTTGATTATCTTTCAACTACTGGGGTTCTTCTTCTGGCACTGTATTAGATAAAACTCCACTATGATTCACATGTTTTTGAAAGATTTATATTCCAGAAGTGAAACAACTCTTCCTTACTACTAGTCTGCTCAGTTTGGAAGTTCCACAGGCATCTGTTTACCATGGGTAATCCTGGTAGTAGTTGAAATACATCTTGGGTAGCTTCCAGCATAACAACATACAAGTTTTGACAGTGACAAACTGACAAAGTGGTGACAGACTGCATTACATACAGATTTGTGATCACAGAAAACCTAGGACATAATTGTTCCACAGAGTATTTAACCAGGCATTCCTATCCCTTTGACCACTGAATGGGGCAACAACTATGTATATTTGATAAATATATAAAGAATTAACTAGGCTCTCTGCTCCTCCTCGTGCGACAGATAGCCGCCTCTCCCGTTCCCGTGCAGTCCCAGCCGCATCCCCAAGACACAATGGTGAAGGTTGGAGTGAACGGATTCGGCCGCATTGGGCGCCTGGCCACCAGGGCTGCTTTCAATTCTGGCAAAGTGGATATTGTGCCATCAATGAGCCCTTCATTGATCTGAACTACATGGTCTACATGTAGCAATATGATTCCACCCATGGCAAGTTCAATGGCACTGTCAAGGCTGAGGATGGGAAGCTTATTGTCAATGGGAAGGCCATCTCCAGGAATGAGACCCCGCCCACATCAAGTGGGGTGAGGCCAATGCTGAGTATGTCATAGAGTCCACCGGTGTCTTCACCACCATGGAGAAGGCTGGGTCTCACGTGAGGGGCAGTGCCAAAAGGGTGATCATCTCTGCCCCTTCTGCTGATGCCCCCATGTTTGTGATGGGCGTGAACCACGAGAAATACAACTCCCTCAAGATTGTCAGCAATGCCTCCTGCACCACCAACTGCTTAGTCCCCCTGGCCAAGGTCATCCAGGGCAATTTTGGCATCGTGGAAGGACTCATGACCACAGTCCACCCAAAAGACCGTGGATGGCCTCTCTGGGAAACTCTGGCGCGATGGTCATGGGGCTTCCCAGAACATCATCCCTGCATCTACTGGCGCTGCCAAGGCTGTGAGCAAGGTTATCCTGGAACTGAATGGGAAACTGACTGGCATGGCCTTCTGTGTCCCCACCCCTAATGTGTCCGTCGTGGATCTTACCTGTCGTCTGAAGAAATCTGCCAAGTGCGATGACATCAAGAAGGTTGTGAAGCAGGCATCTGATGGTCCCCTAAAGGGCATCCTGGGCTACACTGAGGACCAGGCTGTCTCCTGTGACTTCAACAGTGACACCCACTCTTCCACCTTTGATGCTGGGGCTGGCATTGCCCTTAACACCCACTTTGTAAAGCTCATTTCCTGGTATGACAATGAATTTGGCTACAGCAACAGGGTGGTGGACCTCATGGTCCACATGGCCTCCAAGGAGTAAGAGCCCCTCTGGACCAGCAGCCTCAGCAACAGCACTAGAGGAAGAGAGGCTCTCATTTGCTGGGGAGTCTTTGCCCCCAATTCAATCCCTTAACATACTAAGAATATAACATCCGAACCTCCTGAAGGAAGGGGAGGGGCTTAGAGAGCCCGACCTTGTCATGCACCATCAATAAAGTACACTGTACCCAGAAAAAAAATAATTAACTAGAAATAATGAAGCTATTCTTACCCACTATAGCTAGGTTTGTGAAGGTCTCCACCATCACATCTCTGTAGAGTTGCTTCTGGGAAACATCAGCAATGCCCATTCTTCTGTGGTAAAATCCACAGCCACATCCTCAACAGTCACTAAGTCCTAAAAGAGCCCACACAATCTCTTTCATCTGAGGACTAAGTATTCAAATATGTGTGGAAAGAAAGATGAGGCTTATAATTTTGAAGTTCTTTCATTTTATCGTGATTTGACACATGATTATGGGTTCTATAGGGTCTACCTTTGGGTTTTCCCATTATTCTCATTCTCTAACAACATACATTCAGTTATCCAAAGATTTCTTCTCATCTCATAGACTTATCAATATGAATAATCTTCAATATGTTTGTGAAAAACTTCCATCACCTTTAATTCCAATTTTTCCTATTCATTTTTGTGAAGTCTCCTCAAGTTTATAACATAGTAAACTCATCACTTCCTACTTAGCATGTTCAATTTCAGACTATTTTCTAATACAAGATTTTATAATAATTCAGAAATTCTTTATTATAATCAACATATTCCTTATCATAGCCTCTCTCTCTTTCTCTTATATAGGGGAGTGGAAACAAATTCCACAGTGACAAGTAAAATGTACCTACAATATTTCTTAAACTAAATGAATGTTGAATTATTAATAATTAACAAATACTGTAAGACTGGCATAGTATTTGTTTGTTTGCTTGTTTTTTTGCCTCAACAACCATTTACAGGAAATAGCATATGATCAAAAACAGAGAGAATTGAACACATAATTAAAATGGCTTCTTAAGTATTTGGGAAAAATATGTCATCAGTAATTGACTGTGTATCAATGAGTATGTTTACACAAACACATGCAATACTGCAAATGGTCTATGGTCCCAAATTTGCAAAACAAGTACTTGTCTACAAACTGGTGGTTATCCAAATGGTGGCAAATTCCAAAGAAGAAATAGTTAAATAGAATGAAAATTTAAAACATTATTATCAAACTAATGTAAAATTCTACTGAAAATAACCCAAAAAACAGCTGCAATTGTAGATAAATGGAACTTCCAGAGACTAAAGAAGAATTGAGTAGAACTTCTAGAATTACAAAATTTTGATATTATGGATGATATCAAATAGTTTCTGTAAAATAATTCTGTAAACTAATATCATTAAAATGTTGGTTTTCACTGTGCCATAACATTGGAAATAAGCAAAAGGAAGATAAAGAAATCAAGGGCAAACCATTGGAGAATGAATAACTCTCTACTGCAAAAGGAGAATGTACTGGCTCAGATCAGAGATGAAATTAGGAAATTCCTAGAAACCAACGAGAATGAAAACACGACATACCAAAACTTATGGGACAGAGCAAAGGCAGTCATCAGAGGAAGTCTCATAGCATTACATGCACACATAAAGGAGGAGAGGTTTATGATTGATACACTGATACAAAATTTACAGCAACTAGAGTGGGGTTAGCAAGAAAATCCAACTAAAAGAAAAAGAAAAGAAATAAGAATTAGATCTGAGATCCAGAAGAGAGAAAATAAGAAAACTATGGGGGGGAAATCAATGCTTCTAAAAATTGGTTCTTCGAGTGGATGGACCAAATTGACAAACCTCTCGTGAATTTGACCAAAGAAAGGAAGGAACACATCAGAATAGCAAGTAAGAGGGATGAAAGAGGGAGTATTACAACGGACCACAGTGAAATCAAAAGGATAATCACACAGTAATATGAAGAACTGTACTCCAATGAATTTAAAAACTTGGAAGACATGGATGAATTCTTGGAAAAACAATCCCTCCCTAGATTATTCACAATGGCCATCAAGAACCTCAACACACCCATATCAATAGACAAAGTATATCAAAGAATTATGAACCAAGGCCATCAAAGAATTATGAACCAAGAAGACACTGGGACCAGACGGATTCACTGGTGAATTCTATCAAGCATTCAGGGAAGAATTGACACCAATCCTACACAAAGTCTTCCTGACCATAGAAAAAGATAGCAAACTTCCAAATTCCTTCTATGAAGGTAGTATAACTTTGATACCTAAACTGGACAAGGATCCCACAAGAATTGAGAACTACAGACCAATTTCCCTAATGAATATCAATGCAAAAATCCTAACAAAATACTATCCAAGAGAATACAAAAATATATAAAACAAATAATTCACCATGACCAAGTGGGATTCATACCAGGGATGCAGGGATGGTTCAACATACGAAAGACCATTAGTATTATTCATCACAATGAAACGAAGAAATATAAGAACCACATGATATTATCAACAGATGCAGAAAAAGCATTCTACAACATCCAACACCAATTCATGTTTAAGACACTCAAGAAGATAGGAATGGAAGGAAAATGCCTCAATATAATACAAACTATATATGAAAAAACAACAGTCAATGTGGTAGTCAATGGAGAAAAGACAAGATCAATTCTTCTGAAAAAGGGGACTAGACAAGGTGTCCCCTGTCCCCACTTCTATTTAACATTGTGCTGGGGGTACTAACTAACAATATAAGGCAAAGAAAGGACATCAAAGGTATTCATCTGGGGAAGGAAGTGAAACTATCGTTATTCGCAGATATGATTTTACATATGGAAAATCCTAAAAGTTCCACAAGAGGAGTACTGGAAACAATATGGCAGAGTAGCAGGTTACAAGATCAACAAACAGAAGTCTAATGCAATACTATACACATTGGACAAGGACACAGAGGAGGAGATCAAAAAGGAGGTACTCTTCATAAGAGCCAAACATAAATTGAAATATCTAGGGATATACTTGACTCAAAAAACAAAAGACATGTATGAGGAAAACTACAAAACACTATTAAAAGAAACCAGGGACAACCTCAACAAATGGAAGGAGATCCCATGCTCGTGGATCGACAGACTCAATATTGCATAAATGTCAATTCTACCCAAAGCACTATATAAGTTCAATGTTATCCTGATCCAAATTCCAGCATCTTTCTTCAAAGAGTTGGACAAACAGATTACCAACTTCATATGGAGAGGGAAGAAACCTAGAATTAGCAGAGAAACTCTTCAAGAAGAAGGAGCAAGTTGAAGGGATTGCTTTACCCGACTTTAACACCTACTACACAGTCACAGTGGTCAAAAGAGTGTGGTATTGGTATAACGATAGATATTCAGAACAATGGAAAAGGACTGAAAACCCAGAAATAAAATCATCAGCATACAGACAACTGATCTTTGATAAGGGACCCAAAAGTATCAAATGGGAAGCGGATGTCCTCTTCAATTCATGGTGCTGGAAAAAATGGATACATAGCTGCAGAAAAATGAAGAAACACCTTTACCTCACTGCATGCATAAGAATAAACTCAAGGTGGATCACAGACCTTGAGGTAAAACCCCAAACTATTAGGGCCTTCAATGAGGGAATTGGGACGAACCTGAGAACCTTGGCACAGGGATTACATAGGCTGTTGGAAATCGGGAAGGACACCAACACGGAGGAGGCACAAATTGACCAATGGGACATACTAAAAATAAAACACTTATGTATATCGAAAGAATTCACCAAGAGAGTAATACGAGAGACTACAGAATGGGAAAACATCTTTAGCAATGACACATCAGCCAAAGGCATTACTAAAATCTACAATACACTGTTAAACTACAAGAAAAAAACCATTTGTCTATCAGAAGGTGAGCAAATGACCTGAGCAGGAGTTTCTCAAGGGCAGAAATCCAAATGGCCAATAAATATATGAGAAAATGTTCCAGAACTCTAGCCATAAGAGAAATGCCAATTAAAACAACTATGAGATACCACCCTCCAATATTGCCCAATTCAAGAAATCAGAAAGTAACAAGTGTTGGAGGGGATGCGGAGAGATAGGAACTCTTGTCCCCTGCTGGTGGACCTGTAGGTATGTACAACCACAGCCAGATTATCTTTGCCCTAATGTTCATTGCGGCACAGTTCATAATTGCAAGGAGTTGGAAACAACCGAAATTCCCATCAAAGACGAATGGATTTAAAATCTCTGGTACATACATACAATGGAGTATTACGTACCCCTAAAAAGCAATGATGAACGCATGAAGCACATCATCACATGGGAAGAACTGGAGGAAATTATGATAAGTGAAGTAAGCCAAGCACAAAAGGACAAGTACTACATGAGTTCACTGAGGTAAGCTTAAAAAAAAAATTCAAAAGGGGCATAGGGAAGAAGATGCTGTATACATACATCCCTGAGGTGAGGTCCGGGTAATATGTCAGGAGCCAGACTAAACTCAGGAATACATATGGGATACATATGGTAACCCGTTAAAAGGGAGGATAGAAAAAGGTATGGGTAGCCGGGGGAACCGGGCACTAACCCACACAGGGGGAGGGTGTTGATTGTGTTTCCACAGGGAAAGAGAGACAAGACTTCAACCCGGAGCTCCAAGACAAGAACGCAACACACTGACATGAAGCAGCGAACCAATAGAGAGGCCTGTGGGGCCGGTCCCATTACCAACTAAGTGGACGGCACCACCCTCCCCCAAAGAAGAATCCATTTCAGAGGACAGCACTGACGCTACAGCTCAAGAAGAGGGGAAGAGGGACTGGTCTGGTCAGAGCACACAGGAGCCAACGAGGGGGTATAGGGGAAGAAAAAGAAGAGTGACGCACATCCTGGCTCACCAAGCCCTGAGGACAATGTTGCTGCTCAGAAAAGCAATGCACAGAGATGACCATAGGGCTGGCCCCACTGTGGGACACAGCGTTCCTCATTGACCCATAGCACCATTGGGGACAACACTAGAGACACACAGTGAGAATTATGCCCACTATGAGCCCACCATGCTGAAGCCAGCCCTGGGGCCATGCAGCAGAGCAGCAGGGGAAGCAGAGCAATGAAGTCCCCAGGGATAGAGGCGGTGCCAGGATATGGCACCCCATCAGACTTGACTGGAAAGCACCTGTGAAGGAAAACAGACAGACCCTGAACTATTCATACGTTTGTGTGTTTGTTGTTGTTGTTGTAGCTATTGTTTTACTTTCTGTTGTTGCTTCATGGTACTCAATATTGTGATAGTACATAGCATGTCTACCTGGAAGGGATAGGCGGAATAAACAAGCCAGAAGAGAAAACAAGAGGATGACAATTCCAAGAGGACATGGAGGTAGGGGTGGTGGGGGAAAGGAAGAGGGTGTTAACAAGACCAGGGACAAGGGAATAACAAGTGATCCAAAATCAGTCTCAAGGAGGGTGTGGGACGTCTGGCAGGGCTGGATCAAGGGCAATGTAACCGAGAGGAATTCCTAAAACCCAAATGAAGACAGAACACGATAGTGGGACAAGAGGAAAGCACAAACAGAGGAAAGAACTAGGAGGCAAAGGGTAGTCATAGAGATTTAAATACAGACACATAAAGATGTAAATATATTTATATAAGAAGAGGGGGGAATAGATCTATGTACATATATTTATAGGTTTAGTATTAAGGAAACAAATGGACAGCTCAAGTATTCCCTCAAGACAAGAACACTTTGTTCTAAAATTCAGCAGTCTGAGGTGCTCACCTGCCTGGCACGATCGCTGATGACAATGGGTGCACAGGCAAATGTGGTGAAGAAAGCTGATGGTGCCTGGCTATCAAATGATATAGCACCAGGGGTCTTAAAGGCTTGAAGACAATCAGGCGACCATCTAGCCAAGACACAACAAAGCCCACAAGGAAGAAGCACACCAGCTTAACCCAACACAAACGCTGAAGACAAAGCAGGTGCATGGGCAAGTGCGGTGAAGAAACCTGATGGTGTCCAGTTGTCAAAATATATAGAATCTGTGGTCCCATAGGCTGGAAGATAAACAAGGGGCCTTCTAACTGAAAAACAACAAAGCCCACAAGGAAAATGCACACCAGCCTGTGAGATGACAAGGCATTGAAGGGATCAGGTATCAGGCATCAAAGACAAAAAAAAAATCATAGCATTTTGAATGAGGGGGAGTGCAGAGTGGGGACTCAGGGCCCATCTGGGGGAAATTGGACATCCTCTTGCAGAAGGGCTGTGGGAAAGTGATGAACTAGTCAAAGTGTAGTGTAGTAACGATGAAACATACAATTTTCCTCTGGTTCTTGAATGCTTTCTCCTCCCCCTTTCCCCCCCCACCCACTATCATGATCCCAATTCTACCTTACATAACTGGCTGGACAGGGAGAGGTACACTGACATGGATAGGAACTGGAAATATGGGGAATCCAGGACAGATGAGCCCCTTAGGAACAGTGGTGAGTGGCGATATCGGGAGGGTGAGGGAGAAACGGGAAACAGATGACAAGGTCTATATGCAACCTCCTCCCTGGAGGATGGACAGAAGAGAACTGGGCGAGGAAGACGTCGGATGGTGTAAGATATGATAAAATAATAATTATTTATAAATTATCAAGGGGTAGAGGTGAGGGAGGGGAAAATGAGGAACTGATACCAAGGGCTCAAGTAGAAAGCAGGTGTTTTGAGAATGATGATGGCAACATATATACGAATGTGCTGGACACAAATGATGTTACATATAGATTGTAAAAAGAGTTGTATGAGCCCCTAATAAAACAATTTTAAAAATAAATAAAAAACCATTTTAAATGTTGGTCTGTTTTATTGTAATTATAGTAATCATTACATTAGGGGAAAAAGCAAGTAATTCAGGCAGAAAAACAAAATGTCATGTAATTTAAAAACAGGAATTACACTATTTGAAAAGTGTTAAAATATTCTGATTAAATAGATATATGGAGAACATGGTATCAGGATTACATGTAATCACTTTAAGAGCCTGTGAAGTACAAAGAAATATTTCTTGCTGAAAGTTATGAGAATGTGAAGAAATTACTAATGAAGATAAAAGATGATAGCACTGAGAATTGATTACAGCCCAGAAAAATGAAAAAAAAATCCATACAAATAATTTAACAAGCTACATCCTAACAAGTTTGAGCACAATTTGAAATCAAGATTAATATTTCACTTAGATTCATAATCAATATCCTTAGAAACAGCAGTCAAGAAATCAAAACATATTTTATTGGGCTATCTTCTGCAAAAGACCTATGTAAAGTGTTGAAATCAAAGATATCACTTTGGGACTAAAGTGAGCTTGACTCAAGCCATGATATTTTCAACACCCCATATGCATTTTAATGGACACTTACTAACAAACATGTAAATTAATTCCTTTGAATGTTGTGGTACTGGTGCTGAATATTGACTATTCCACAGACAGCATGAAGAATGAACAAATCTCCCTTGGAAGATGGAGCAGTGGTGGCACACTGAACTGCCAACTGCTAGGTCAGTAGTTTGAAACTGCCAGCCACTTCACTAAAGAAAGACAAGGTGCTCTATGACTGTACAAAGTTACAGTGTAAGAAACCTCCAGGACAGTTTGACCCCCAACTTTAAGGGTACTGTAATTTGGAGTCATTTCTATGGCTGAGTTTGTATATTTTGTTTTTGGTGTCTTGGAAGAAATGCAGGACCAATCCTATGAAAAAGCAAAGATGATGAGGTAGAATCACCCATACATGGGATATGTTACAGGAAAGGAATCGACTGAAGGAAAAGGAAAAATTGCTATTTAAGTCAAGAAAAAAATGGAACTACCTTCAATGGCTGTACTTGAACAATAGCACAATATTGGAGTGAATTTATTTCGAGCATGATGAATATAGTGCAAGGTTAGGCAGGGTTTCCTTCTGTTGTACTGAAGGGCATCATCAGTGAGGAATGCTTCTATAAAGCTTACCATAACCATAAATAAAAATAAGGAGTAAGAAATTTCTACTTTATGATCAACTGGACACATTGTCATCAGACTCATTACTTTGATGAGGCCATTAGAGGTGTGTCCCCAAACAGTGTAAGATTTCAATCTATCACCTGTAGAACTCTAATGAAAATGTTCCACTGCCTGAAGGGAATAAAGAAAACCATAGTGATGAAGCAAGGGTGACTCTGGATGCGCTAAGAACTCATGTCCTTTAATTGAGCTTCATATTTACACTCTTCTCAGAAAGTTCTATTGCCCATCTCAAAGAACCAAGCCCCAAACTGGAATGTTGACACCTTATAAAACTAGCCCCAAATATCAAAAGGAAGATCATCAGAGTAATCCAATACTTGAGACCACATATGCATCTGATAGCAATAGAATGCTTTATAAAGCTTAGGCTCTTGCCCCCTCCCCCTCTAATGCTTTTACCTTATGGTATAACTTCAGGTCTTGGGGCATAGAATTCCCAACAATTCCAGTCCAACCTGACTCTGTGAAATGCAAATACCCTAGGTCTCTGTAGTACTTCACCATTTTTGTAGCTCAATCCTCTTGAAATCAAACTAACTGTACTCTAAATAAAAAGCAGAGACACTGGGAATACTGGAGTCAGGCAAATAAATTTGGTTCACACCCAGTCAGAAGTTGAAATCCTTTGTGATGCCTGAAATTTCAAGACAGTAGTCCCGGGTTTCTAGCTTCCTAGAGTAGCTTAGATTTTTTTTTTCTGTGTGGCAAATCTGCTACCTGAAACAGAAGAGAGTGTGGACTTAGGCATGTGAGGTTCTTGACCTGCACTTCTTGCTCTAAGTAGTGATCACCTGCCCCACTTAACTGAAGGCCATGGTCCAATCTGAGGGAGTTTATATTAAAAACAGCTCACCATATCCTTAGAGAGCACATTACTCCATTTTTCAGGGCTGCTTCATTGGCAGTCATGTCAGAGGAGGAGGTATTTCTAAGTCTCAGGGGATGAATGGATTTGAGGTCTCCCCAAAATGGCTAGTGTGAACTTGGATTACTGTATAGACTTGGGAGTTTACTGCTTAAGTTGAGGACTGACCTATACTGTGAATCGCTGGCTTCAAAGAGAAACCCAACCACTTTCATTTGGTATCACAATAGATGAATTTTCAGGACAAATATATGTTTCAGTCCAAATCAATAAACTCATTGTGACAATATTTTTGTTAATTTGTTTCCTTGCCATTACAACATGTGCAAATTACTTTAAAATAATTTAGAGAATTATCATATGAGATCAATGCATTTGTTGCTGTAATTTTTTGTACATCTTTGCATCAATAATTATTCTTTTCATCTCTATTTTATTTCAATGATCTTTTTCCTGATTATTTAACTATAACACCTACATCCCCTTGATTTACAGAAATCTGGGAAAATTTATAAATATATTTCCCTAATATCGTAATTATTATTTAAACAATAAGGAATTGATTCTATTCATTTTGAGTAACAGTCACACCTTATTCCTGTTTCTTATTTCCCCACTACCACATTCAGATAATTCCTATTCTTTTATTTTTTATTTCAAAGTAAATATTTCTCTACCCTAACTTTGGCATGATTTCAAGTTCAATGCCTCATCATTTTATATATTTTCTTTCATTTTGATAATTCCTCTAATGTCATTATTCACATTTAATATATATCTTTACACATAATGTTTAATGTTAAAGTGGAAGTATTAAAGATATAAATAACCTCAAGCCCCACTGAAGATAAATATTGTTTTTCATAAGATATCTAATTTAAAGAAGTTGTGTGAGTCTGGGTCGACTAGAGAAACAAATTCATAGACCAAAGTATATAAGAAAGTGATTCATTCAAAAAAGTGATTTATATACAAGAGCAATTGAATATTGAGAAAACGTCCCAGCTCAGTCCACATCAATCTCCAATCAAGTACAATACCAATCTCTAAAGTCTTCTTCAGTCTTATGAAATACATGCAGTGATGCTAAATGCAGAAGGATCACAGGCCAGTGGGTTGGAAGTCTTGTGGCTCCAGTGAAGTTATAAGCATCTCAGCGCAGGCAGAGGTCTCTATGTGGCTTCTCTGGCTCCACAGTCTGCTTGAAGCAGGGTAGGTCCATGTGGCTTCTCCAGCTTCCAGGGTGTAGTGCAATGTGTCTTGTCAGTAGAGCATCTCTCGGGGAGTGAGATGAGAGAGAGAAGTGTATGCCACCTCCAAGGAGGAAAAACAGGAGTTCCAGAGTTTTGAGGAGAAGGCCATACTCACACAGAGTCCTCTTTGGTTATAGCTTGATTGACAGGCCAGACTTCACCGCTTCATTTGTAATCCTCTCAAATTGACACCAGATAATGTAACTATCACAGAAGTGATATTTTATTAAGGAAGTTTTTACCAGACCACACTCCATCCACCTCAGTCCATAACCCTTGGCATGGTTGGATAAAGTGATAAAATGAATCATGCTAATCTATGACATTCCAACCCATCTGAGCTCTTCCTCAAACTTTATCAGCTTGCATTTCCTTGAGTAAAATAATCTAGTAAGTGTTAAGAAATGACTAAGGTTGGGGGAGTCCATTATAGGCCCACAGTAATATGCACAGCAGAGTGTGTTAATCAGTGAAAGTTCCTTTTGAAGTGGACAACAAGACACAGAGGGACATGAACAGCAAATTCTAGTGGTGACTTGGTCAATGCAGAGACAGCCGTAACTAGGAAACAGGCCCAGAGGGATGTTTATTTCCTCCTCTCTGCAGCTCTGGTGTTTAAGGATGCCCAATGATAAAGCCTTTGAAAAGAATGCACCCTACACTCAAGGAATGCCAAATTGTAGGCAAATGGATGATGACAAGAGCCAAGGTGTAGGCAGAAGCTTTAAGGTACATGAGATGGATCAATGAAAGAGATGACTTATCTTCCATTTTTTCATCTTTGCCCAGAGCACGGGTTTCAAGCTCTCTAAATAATGTTAACTGATGAAAAGCAACACAAACTGTTGGAGAGGGCTTATTTGCTTGTATCCTAGGATGTCCCATCCATACAGTTGGGCTTCTAGGAAGAGGGTGGATAGCTAGTGTGTGGCCATGAGCTTGTAAAACATGCTCCACCAGCAGGCTGAAGGGGTAGGAAAACAAAATGAGTGTTGAGGGAAAAGGCTGTGCTGTGATAAAGTGGGGGAGGCAGAAGCCTGAGTGGCTAGTTGGATATCATTAGCATCTAAGGCAAGGAGTTGGGAAGCGGCAGTTATTTGACAGGGGTGTGGTTTAGTGTTCCTATAAAACTAATCAGCAAGTCAGGCTACTAGAGAAATACGTATTTTAAAAAAATTTCTCCTGCCCAGTCATGCATATGTGGAATATAAGGCTCACCATTCCCCTAGGTCCTAAGTCCAGGTTCCAATTTCAGAGCTCTGGGGCAGGCTGCGTGACGAACAAGGTTGGATACTAGTTCCCTCCTTGATCACAATTCTTAATCTAAAGCTTGAGTAAATTTTAACTCCTTCCAGAAAAATTGTTAGCTAATGGAAAAAAGACCAAACAAACAAAAACCCTGAAAACGGAAAGTAACAGTCAAGAGATCAATAGTTACACTGCATTAGATAAATCTGTTGAACAATGTCTCTTTAGAGTATTGAAAAGAAAAGATATTACCTCAAGGGCTGGGTTCACCTGACCAAATCATGCTATCGTCACTTGATTCATGTGCACTTGAAAGATGGACAAAGGAAGGCTGAAGAAAAATGAATGCATTGGAATCGTAGTTCTCGTCAAGAATATCCCACATACACTGGGCAGGCAAAGGACAAACAAGTCTGTCTTGGAAGAAATAATGTCAGAGTGCTAGTTAGAGGTAAGGATGGTGAGAGTTCATATTATATACTTTGCACATATTATCAGAAAAGATCATTCCTTGGAAAAGATACTCTGTTTGGTAAAGACGAGGGGTAGTGAAAACATGAATCCCTCTACTGAATGGGTTAACAAAGTGACTGCGACAATGTGTTCACCCTCACATCACGGCCCACCAAGTCCCAAGGACAATATTCCTGCTCAAAGCAGCCAATGCACAGAGAGGACCATAGGGCCAGCCCCACCACAAGACACAGCATCCTTCAATGACCCATAGCCCTATGAGGTACAACACTAGTGGCACAGTGTGGGAAATGTGCCTAATCTGACTCCACTACACTGGGGCCAAACGCTAAGTGCATGCAACAGAGCAGCAAGAAGAGCAAAGCAATGAAGTCCCGTGGAATACAAAACATAGACTGTGTGGCCAAGGCATGGTACCCCATCAGCCTCAACTGAGAGTAAAATACTCCTGAAGGTCAACAAACAATTTGGAATGATTTTTAGTTTTTTCTGTTTGTTTTTGTTGTTTTGTTTTGTTCTGTCTTGTTTTTGTGCTTATGATTGTCTCCGCATGTCTATCTAAATAAGATAGGTAGGATAAACATACTAGAGGAGAAAAAAATGGGACTGATGGTTCTGGGGGGTACAGGAGATGGGAAATTGGGGGAAAGGAAGTGGCTGTTGACCTGGGGACAAGGGCACAACAAGTGATCTAAAATCGATGTTGAGGAGGTTGTAGGATGCCTGGTAGGGTGTGATGAAGGGCAATGTAATAAGAGGAATTACTGAAAACTGATGAAGGCCAAACATGATAGTGGGACAAGAAGAAAGTAAAAGGAAATAGATGAAAGAAGTAGGGGACAAAGGGCATTTATAGAGTTCTAAATACTATCATTTATATATGTAAATATATTTATATATGACGAGAAGGAATTAGATCTATGTACGTATATTTATATGTTAAGTATTAAGGTAGCAGATGGACATTGGGCCTCTACTCCCATACTCCCTCAATGAAAAAACACTTTGTTCTAATAACCTGGCATTCCGTGATGCTCAGCTTCCTGACACAATCTATTAAGACAAAATGGTGCATAAACAAATGTGGTGAAGAAAGTTGATGCTGCCTGGCTATCAAAAGATATAGCATCTGGGCTCCTAAAGGCCATCTAGCTGAGAAGTAACAAAGTTCACATGGAAGAAGCACACAAGCCTGTGTGATCATGAGGTGTCAATGAAATCAGATAACACGCATCAGAGACACAGAACAAAAGATCCATCAATGTGAAAGTGGGGGAGTGTGGAGTGAGACACACACAAAGCCCACCTGTAGGCAATTGGACACCCCCATACAGAAACAAAACCAGGACACTTGTCTGTCTGTCTCTGTCTCTGTCTCTCTCTGTCTCTCTCTCTCTCTCTCTATATATATATATATACACACACGTATATATAATAGAAGCTGTATACATGTATATATAATAGATGCTGTATATATATACAACATAATCATCATATAAAATCACTCTGCATAATCATTATATATGATTATATATTATATAATGGATATATAAAGCACAAAAGACTATAGCAGCTAATTAATCTACACAGCTATACAGAATGCTCAGTTCAACTCACTGTGAAACATTTAATATACTGGAAGTCCTTCAACTCCTAAGGGCTACTGGGTTCAAGGTCAAGGAAGCAGACAGGCGAGTCTTATGTAGGGCAATGTAGGCAGTCTGGACACAGGCAGCAAACACAAGGGCAGGTCATCAACAGTCAGCAAGACAAAAGGATCCAACACTTGGCTCGGGCTCAAGTGATGTGTACACCAGCAACATGACAAAGCAGTTGTCAAAGGAACCTCAAGCTCTGGCGACATGATCCATGGGTTAGCAGTCCAACAGTTAGTGTAGCTCACAAGTTTGGTCAGAGAATTAGCAGGTGCACGCTTATCTGATCAGAAAAAAGCGAGAGAGAGAGAGAGAGAGAGAGAGAGAGAGAGAGAGAGAGAGGCGGGGTTTGCCTAGCCATTTATCTCTTTGTCCTCCAATCAAACTGAAACATTAATACTACGTTCTTATTGGCCAGGTTGGCACAATAAACCTACCTATCAGAAAGAGCCACAAGGATGAGACGAGCTCATTAGGGTGCAGTACAGCACCGATGAAACACACAACTTTTCTCTAGTTCTTTAATGCTTCCTCCCCGCCATTATCATGACCCCAATTCTACTGTACGAATCTGGCTAGACCAGAGCATGTACACGGGTACAGATAAGAGCTGGAAACACAGGGAATCAAGGGCAGATAAGACCCAGAAAATGGGTGAAGGGAGACATCGGTCAGTATAAGACATAAAAAATATAAACATTTATAAATTATCAAGGCTTCATGAGAGAGGAAAAAATGACCTGATATCAAGGGCTCAAGTAGAAAGAAAATGCTTTGAAAATGATGACAGCAACATACTTACAAATGTGATTAACACAATGGATGTATGGATTGTAATAAGAGCTGTACAAGCCCCTAAGAAAATGAGTTAAAATAAATAAATCAATTAATTAAAAAAAGAAACCCTGCATTCATCCTAAATTGTGAGGATGGCACAGGAGAGTGTAGTGTTTTGTTCAGTTGTGCAATGGATCCCTGTGAGATGGAATTAACTCAATGACAGCTGACAGGACAACAGTCTCAGAAGCCAAACATATACACCGAGCACAAACACAAAGACACTAGTGTGCTGTTATGTTTACAAAAGATATTATTTCTCTCATTAAAAATGGGAAGAGGCTTCTTCACTTAAAAAAATTAGAACAAGGTGACAACAAAATCACTGAGGAATTTCTAACCCTCATTAATCCATTCTTCTGGTGAGCTGAAGGCAATTCTCTAAGGGCCTCACAGCATGCCATATGGCAGAGTACTTTCACGAACATGGGCTCTAGTCTAAGGACAACACAGTCACTGAATTGTGAGCAGCTATTTGTCTTTCAAGGAAACTGTAAATAATGTAGTCCTGTACACTGAGGGTTCGGCTGGAAGATCAGAGGATCCAGCAGAGCAAGGAACTGACGACTGTTACTCACTGGATTTCAGGATACTTAGAAGGTCTATAATTAATTGAATCAAAATAAAATTCCATGAGAAACTTCCAGCCTAACTGTAAGAGATAGATGAAAACTAAAAATTCTGGAAGCTAGAGTATTCACATAGGATGAATACATACTTTTTTAATCTATTGTTGCTTAAGTTCAACTTATTGGGTTCTAACATAACAACAGTTTTGAGAGAGCACTTAGTAACACCTTCTATGAGACCAGAAATAACCGGATACCAATGTCAGATTATGATACTTTAAGAAAACTGTATTGTTGATAATGGATCTGTTAGGCAGCTAGTGCAGCGATGGGAATGTCCGTTAACGCATGCCCAGAGAGACAAGCACGGGAACAAAGAACGGCGCACTGCACATACTCAGAGGCTCAGGTTTCCCGCCAGAGGGCATGGGTGGGCGCTAAACCTGGATTGGCCCACCTGAGCCAGGTGAATTCAATCCAGCCAATGGGGTCGACTAGGGTCGTTCACCACGCCTCCCCATGGAATCCTTGAAAAGGCAGGAGCCCAGGAGGAGAGGGGGAAGATCTTTGCATGACACAGAGCAGTCTCTGCCAGGTTGCATGGTCAGGAGGAGTCCTATGGGTGCCGTGTAAAACCTGAAACTTCTTCTAACGCTCAGAAAATTCACTTGGATCACGAACCAGGCTTTGGCGTGAATTCTTTCTCGTGTGGAGCCAAGGACCGAGGTACAACTCTCAGAGAGATCTAACAGATCTGAATGAAAAAACTAATTTTAATAATAGTAAACTGAGTAAGATAATATCTTAAAATAAGTATGTATCATGATTAATTCTAATTCATCCCAGAATTGATTTAGCACAAGAAAATAAACACTTAAATATGCCTACTGATTGGGGAAAAAAAGTCAATTATCTAAATAGTCACAGAATACATACTAAACAAAGTCAAAAGCCTTTCATGTTAAAACAAAACAGCTACAAATCTAACATGAAATAGGTCAAACCCCACATTCATAGAAAAAAATTGCAAATGTCACATGTAGGACAAAGAGAAAAAAACT
Organism: Tenrec ecaudatus; assembly: GCF_050624435.1. Lineage (NCBI taxonomy): Eukaryota > Metazoa > Chordata > Mammalia > Afrosoricida > Tenrecidae > Tenrec > Tenrec ecaudatus. The sequence continues at coordinate 77,631,388 of NC_134544.1, forward strand.
CATCCCACCTCAGAATTAGGATAAACATACATGTACATTTTCACCACACATATTAAAAATTGTACTAGCTAGAGTTATCAGAAAAAATGAATTAATAAAAGGAAAAAAAAGACTTCCAAAAAGAAGAAATGAAAATTCCTTATCCATCATAAATTGATGATTTCATATAAAAAAGATTCCACATAGGTCATAAATACTATAGCTTGTAAATATTAAAACACACAAAAATAATTCGGTACTTAAATCCCTAATGATTAACTACTAATCCCCAACACCCAGACAATAATATGTGACCATCACATATTAACATGCTGAGCATCTTTACAAAACTCTGATACCCTCCTAAAAGACAAAAATAGGAGGAGGTGATGCTGTTTTCCAGAGAGCAGCGAGAGCTGGCCAGCCTGCCTGCAGGGCTAAACTGGGCAGAAGCAGTACTAAAGGACTTAACACACACATGGCAGGTAGCACACAGTTTGCCCAAACAGGACTACTGGTCGACCTCCTTAGTGGTTATCCAAAAGGATCCTACAAAAACCTGTGTATGGTACACACATGCACGTAGGTACACACCGAAATCACGTAAGTAAAACAATGAAATGTGAAAATAGATTTTTTTGGGAAGCATTTTGAAACAATGATAAGATTTGAGAAAATAAAACAGAATCCAACTCCTAATTATTCAAAAGTTTGTGAGAACAGGAGGGAGAGCCTAGAGACCTGCAGGGTGGGCGAGCGCTGATAGTGGGCTAGAGCTCCAGCTGGCAGCGCACAAGTGCACTATGTGAGCGTCTCCAACCATTTTCCTAATAGGAGCTCCTAGTTGACCTCCTAAATAGTGTTTAGAAAAATAAGTAAGTCCCCACTCAGTGGCTGGTCCACCCACCTTGTCAGGCAGGGGCAGCCCGTGGTTCCAGGCTAGGGGCCATCAGGGAGTGTGGAGGCTGCTCCAATCTCTCCCTCTCTCCTTCCTCTCCTCTGCCCTCCCTCCTCTCTCCTCTACCCCATCCCCTCACCCCTCCATCCCCATCTTACAGGGAAGATCAGATCAAATCATTCCATCATTGAAGGATTAAAAAGTAACATCACTATGAACACTTGGCCACCACAAGCCAGTTATCCTGTGGTAACTTTTCCAACATTTCCTGCTGATAACCCGAAAGGTCAGATGGATCTTGAGGTCCTGCTTTCATGGTCTGTATTTCTACTGAAAATCAAGATCCAGCGATCTTCACACCTGCTCCACAGGAGGTTTCTGTCCTCCCTGAGCTCACCTTAGGACACCTGCATTACATTTTCCAGGTGTAGTGTCCCAGTCAAGCAACCCACCTGACCCTGCTAAGTCCCTGCCTGCCGGGGAGGGGCCGCAAAGTGGCTGCAGCTAAGGCTCAGAGGAAGCACAGCAAGAAATGCCAGCGCAGCACAAGGTACTTAAGTAGGTCCACATGGACTCCAGCATCTCTCCCAGGGTCATGGGTTTCATCAACTCATTGATCAACTACCTTTGGGCGCATCACCAACAGGAATCTCAACTGACACATTCCAAACTACTTGACCACCAAGGCCTGGGACATCCACATGACTGTGCGCCTGCTGCTGCCTGGACAGCTGGACAAGCGCGCTGTGGCCAAGGACACCTGAGCCTGACGCACACTACACCAGCTCCAAGTAAATTGTCCTTCGGCCTCACTGCGCTCTAAACCCAAAGACCCTTTTTCAGGGTCACTTCCATTTTCATCCCCAAAATAGAGGTCGAATACTTTAGCATTACCTAGTTTTTGGTTTCTTTGTTTCGTTTTTTTTTTTAAATTCATCTATGCAGTTAGTTAGATTGCTTTTGTGATGGACATCTATTTGGGGGCACTTAATCCACATATCCCACATAATCCCACAATTCCATAGTTCAGCCATCTCAAGAAGAATTGCACAATCATTACCACAATCAATTTCATATTGTCTATTTTCCCACATTGATTAAATCGCCCTTTAAAAGACTTCTTTTAGTAACTTTCAGTTCTAGTCACCTCCCTCCTTCATTCTTTACTTTCCAAGTTCCCTCCTCCCTCCCCAAATCCAACTGCCACCCACCCCAGCCCCACCAAGACACCCTTACAAACCCTTGCATGTAAATTCACCTCTAGATATCCACCCCTTCTATGCTTCACAAATTTTTAAACCCAACAGACACAATAAATAGAAAGGAAATGAAATGGTTATGATTTTTAAAACCATAGTAATACATAGATAAAAATATAAACAAGGAGTAAGTAAAAAAGGGCCATCAATATTTTAAAGCCAGGGAAGACGTTTCTGTCACGGACCAGCAAGATATCTTGCGCCTAGAACTGACTCTGGTCAAGTCCAGAGGGAGGTCAGCAGAACAAGACCCCAGGGCTCACCTTTGAGCTGAGGAGGTGCAAGGAGTCTCGGGGGAAGGCGCCGCTGTGTGGAAGGAAACAAGAGAGGGGAGTTAGGAGACCCGCAAAGCGACGAATCTGGGAACCCTGAAGCCCCCAACCCCAGCCGGGATCCTGCTTTCTCCAATAGGGACTCCCACCATGAACCCCAAGCAATCTCAAAGCGAGGAAATAGGACTGGCCTCAAGGACACCCTCCCACCTCTCCACAAGGAAGTGCTGGCTGGGGTTCCTGTGGGCTTGCACCCAGGCTAGACTGCTATGTGCAGCAGGGTCACCCTAAATGGCCCCCGCCCACATGCATGTCCCAGAGCCCAGCGCCTCCCACCTGGGAGCGCCGGCAACAGGGTGGTCAGGCTGCAGGCACTTCTCTGGCACCACAAGAAAGCATGGGCAGCGTGAGCCTAGCGGTGAGCTGCAGTTCAGAATAAGACACCGCCACTTCCGGCCCTTTCTGGGCGTGACCCGAGTGGGAGGAGCTGGCGGGGTCAGGGAGGAGTAAGGCCTCTGCCTTCACTTCCTCTTAAAGGCAGCTCTTGTCCCGCCCATTTCTGCTGAGGCGCCAACAGAGGCGCCCGGTGAGGGGGTGGGCGGGGCCTGGTGGGTCTGGGGTGGGCGCGGGGAGGAGCCAGGGAGGAGGTCAAAGACTCAGATAACAATGACCAAGGGGCACCAGTACTGTCCCCAGTGCAGAGAGCTTGCATAGATGACAGGGGTGAAATTGAACCATGTATGTGGAGTGTGTAAGCCTGTGATCAGATTCCCCGGATGTGCATCCCCCTAACTAACTGGAAACACCCAACCATTCAATCCTGTCAAGGTGTTAATGGGGCTGAGTTCTTGCTTAACCTTTGCGGTGATGGTCCATTCTGCGACCTAAAGCAGTGCGTATGACTGATTTTTGGGAAAGAAAAGTACCTAGCGTGCATGTCTAGGTAAATTATCTGTCAGTTTAACAAAATTTAAAAATAAAATTTAAGCAGGAGCACTGAAAAGGGAATGGAGAAAAGTGGGTAGGACAATGGTTGTTAAACTTGCCTGTCCTTAAGAGTTGGAATTTGTACTATCTTCTTGTTTGATATCGCCGCGAAGCTTTGGCGACAGTTAAACATGAAAGGTATGGTCTTTGATGATGATTATCATGATTAAAGCACTCTGTTAATTTAATTAACCACTCACTTGAGGTTTTATCAGTCCAAGGGGTCAAGTGTGTAGACGGTGTTTGGGGAGACTTTTCCAAGTTGAGAAATCTGAAATTTAAATTTGCTTCCTGCAAGTAACTCTTGGCTGTCGGGACTCTCAGAACATGTGTTTATGGGAAAGATCAACGTGAAGTATTTTCCGATTAACTTGCATCCATAAAGATTGTGCTTCTTTTATGCCTGTTATACTTGGGAATTCCTTTATGAAAGTTCAAGTCAGATTCCTTGACTGTCACCTGACTTTATCAGGAATCGACAAAGTCACTTATCAGCAAATATTTACTGAATTAAACAGATTTATGTTCCCAGTTCTGATGGAGCCTCCTTACCCTTAATTCTTGGGAAATGTAGCCTAGATGTTGCAACTAAAGGGCGAGTTCTCTGGAACTACCTGTTGTGGTAGACTGGGTAGAGTAGATAAAGAAATCCAGGGACATACAAATATGTGTAAGAAAGATTTATATCAATGTCTAAAAGATAACAAGAAAACATTACAGCACAGTCCAGATCGTCTACAAGTCCAATATGAGCCCATCTGTCTGATACTACTCGTCTATAATTTCCTCTTCAGACTCACACAGCACATGCAATGATGATGGATGCAGGAAGACCATAGGCCAGTGGGTGAAAAGTCTTGAGTATTCAATGGCGGTAGAAGAATCTTAGTACTGGTGTGGGTCTCCATGTGGGCCTTTCAGTTCTCTGAGTGACCCAGGAACAGGAAGGTGAAGCAGAGAGAGAGGGTAGCCCAGCTCCAGGGAGAAAGAGTGGAAGTTCCCAGAATCCTCATGAGAAGGTCATGCCCACCAGGATGCATCATCAGGTTGTTACCTGATTGATAGGCTAACCTCCACCCCTAGACATAGTTACCAAGTTGAAGTGATATTATGTAGCTACTACACCTGCTTTCATGGGAGGTTTTCTGTTTCCATGGTTAAATCATTAATTGCCCCTGCCCCACACAAAAATCCTCATTGTAATCAAGTCAATGCAAACTCAGAGTGACACTACAGGACAGGTTAAAACTGCCCGGTGAGTTTCCAAGAATGTAAGTCTTTGCTGGAATAGAATGCTCCATAGTTCTCCTGTGGCATGATAGGTGATTCCAAACTGCTAGTCTTATAGTTAGCAGCCCAACTTATACCCTCTACACAAACAGGGGTTTGTTCATTCCATGACAATCTACCCACAATAGCATGCAAGTAGAGTCCAAAAGATTCCTTTTCCTCCAGTTATACAAGCTACTTTCTATTGGGTCACTAACCTAAAGTTAGTGATTGATCAGCAGAACGAGAGATGTGCCCAGCCACCACTACCAAGTGCTTCAAAAGGAATCCCATTAGAAGGTCCTGGAGAGAGTGTGAGAAAAATGTGGACCCAAACTCAAACTCACAAAAGAGATCTGCAAGACAATGGCCTTTAGTCACCTTCATGACCAAACCGAACTCACCCCCTGCTAGGCTAACCAGTCATGTAAGTAAGATCAAGGATAGAATTTAGCTGATGGGGAAGAATGGAAATAGGCAAGTCTTGGAGAAACTGGGGGAAGTGATAGTGTGTTGTTATTGTAGTTGTAGGTTGTAGGTTCCAGCTCAGAGAGAAACTAGGTAAGATAGAATGAAACACTGCCAAGTCCTGCTCTATCTCAGGGTGGTTTTTATGTTTGAGCTCATTGCTGCAGCCAATGATTCAATTTCTCACAAGGCTCTTCCTCTTTTCAATTGCCCTGTTACTTTACCAAGCATGATATCATTTTCCCAGGATGGATCTCTCCTGATAACATATTCCAAGTACACGGGACAACTTGTCACCATCCTCACTTCTCAGGAGCATTAGGAGGTGTGGTCAATACTATTGTTAGTCTTCTTCATTCCTGTACAAATCTGCTTGAAACGATGGATGAATGTATGAATTGTTATAAGAGATGAAAGAGCCACCAATAAAAGTATTTAATAAAAATAAAATAAAATTCCTTGAGACACTTCCAGCCTAATTGTAAGACTTTTAAAGGTGCAGATTCTAGCAACTATAAATAAATACCATTTTACTGTATTGTTATTTAAGTTCAAGTTAATAGGAAACCGAGTCAGACAACATGTTATATGTTGTCTGACTCAGTTCTCAATATCTTAAAGAACTTTTTCATGTAGCTCCATTATCAATATTGGTCTACATTTCCTTGAATTATCAGTATCTGACACTGGTATCCAAATATTACTGGTCTCACAGAATGTGCTATTAGTGTACCCTCACAACCATTGTTACGTTTGTACCCAATTAACTTGAACTTAAATACCAATACAGTAAAATGTCATGTTGTCAGAACAAAGTGCTCTTGTGTTGAGGGAGCACTGGAGGACAGGCCCAAAATCCATCCATTTCCTCAATATATGGCCATATAAATATGTGTACATAGGCCAATACCTCTATTTTATGAATTAATATATTTATATATGTACATGCCTACATTTATACCTCTATCCATAGCTTTGCTTCCTATATTTTTCTCTATTTCCTTTTATCTTTCTCCTGTCCCACCATCACACTCACCCTTTTCTCCATCTTAGTAATGTCCTTCAGTTAAATTGATCTTGCTCCAACACTCCCAGATTCTCTAAGTCCTCCTCATTGTTGATTTTAATTCCCTAGTTCATCCCCTATCTATGGAATTGTTTGATCATCGCTCCCCCTTCCCTCCCCTTCCTCCCCCAAGGTCCTCCAGAACCTTTGGTTCAGTTGCTTCCCATGCCTATTTGGGTAAGCAAAACAACAAAAACTGAGACAAAGCAAAAAGAAAATTAAAAAATTAAATTAAAAAGGGGAAAAACTAGCCAAAATAAAAAACCCCAAACAAAAAAAGCATACTTAATCCCAGTTCTGTCTGCTGACCTTTATGACTATCTCCCCACTAGTTATCAGGGGTTGCAGAAACTGCCCCTCCTAGCCTGAAGTCTATTTTGGGGACTCCTTAGGGGCTTTATGGCTTGGCTTTGCTCTCGTTGCTGATCTCTTCTGTTCCCTTATTGGTTCACCCCACTGTGGATGGAAGTGGGGGTGACAAGGCTCACTCCCCGCCATGTGTCCCCAGTACTGTCCTCTGTCAATGTACTCTCCAGCGAGGGGACAGCACCTCTCAAGCTGTTGTTGGCCCTACACTCTTTTCTGTGTGCCCTGGCAGATTTTTGCAGATAATGGTGGATAAAAAAACTTACCATTCATTGTTATTCCCATTCATTTAATATCTCCAAGTCAGAAACACATAATTAAAAAGACATCATTAAACTAAACAATCTTTATAGTTAATTAAATTGCTTTCATTGGTAATTATGCCCTGTGACGATGGTATAGTGCCCTCTTAGTATTCATTAATTACAAATGTGAAAAACTTTAAGCAGTCCACAATGAAAGGAAAGAGAGAGAGAGAATATGTAAAATGTAAGGGTGATTGCGGTTGAACAATGCAGAATGAAGTCTGACAAGAGTTCATTTACTGACGAACAAACCTTGTCTGATAATTGAGATTAAGAGAAAAAAGTCTCATTAAGTATTACATTTTATAATGCAAATCATGATGCTAAGCTCTAGGTCTGGGGTGAGTCCTTATTTTATGTTAAATATTATACACGGTCTCTTACTTTCACTTGGGTTTAGAATTCTCTTGTGTACAATTTAGGTTCTTGCTTGCTAATATTTTCATGTATTCACCTGTGTGCATGTGTGTCTGTGTGTAAGGTGTTCCCAGAGCTGCCCAATGTTTCCTAAGAACACCTCCCACAGCAACTTCACCCAATGCACCTTTGGTTTATTCTGCCTTCATCTGGACCACCGGTTCTCAACCTGTGGGTCGAGACCCCCTTGTGGGTGTCAAATGAACCTTTCATAGGGGTCGGCTGATGCATAACATTAGTAAAATTACAGTTATGAAGTAGCAACGAAAATAATTTTATGGTTGGGGGTAACCACATCATGAGGAACTGTATTAAAGGGCCGTGACCTTAGGAAGGTTGAGAACGCCTGATTTTCTGGACTCACCAAAGGATGGATATTCCAATAAGGACAGTACCTGGGGATAAATTACTTTGATTTAATAATGATGCTGAAGTAATTACAGGTGATTACCCTTTAATCCGTCTCTCACCTTCCCTCCTTTATTTCCCAGCTCCTGCTCAGGAACCAGGTGAAAGTGGAGGGAGATAATTCAAGGTGCTGAAATTGGGGCAGATGTGGATTTCAGATCAGGAAAGAGTGGATCATCCTCTCTTGGATATTTTGTGCTTCCTGGAAGGTAAAAGTACCTGGAACCTGGGCATGGGGACCTATTCCAGCCCAGGTACCCTCAGCCAGTAAGTATATAAGACAGGCTCAAGGAGGAACATTGCCTTTTGCCACAGGAAGCCCCTGGGGTTGAGCTCAAAGATATTCAGCCTGTGCCAACATCCTGACTGAAACTTCCACTAAGGGCTTCTTAGTTGCTGATTTGTCCATATCAGGGCCTCGCTTTCATTCCAGGGCATATTTCGATATCCACACGCCCAGGGTGCCTGGTCACCATTTAACCGATTACGTCAGCATGGGGTTGATCTGCTGTTGTGATCATGAGTAACTCTTTGAGGACTTACTTCGCCATGAGGAGAGAGCCCCAGTGTGCTCTGAGAGGGAGTGCCTGACACTGGACCCAGAGGGTGTCCCTGGGATGGGCATCTTTACACTTAAGGGTTGAAGCTACAGCTCCTACTTAAAGGATGGCTTGTGAGGTTAAGTTGTTGGTTTCCTGGAAACACAAATAGTCACAGACTCAAATATTTTAGTGTTAGAGGGGTGTACTAAATCTTCCTCTGAGCCCTTAAGTCTGAGTAAAAAGTCCAATGTTATGAAAACTGGAGATCATGGTTCCAATATAAGTACTTTTAATTTGATACCACCTCCATCTCTAGTGACATGAGGGCCCCTGAGAAAGAGGGAATGCAGGGGATCAATGGTAGAATAACCAGCAATTTATTTGTTTCATTAAACACGGTTTCACGATATCTTTGAGGGAGAAACCAGGTGAAATTGTGACTACAAATTAGTAAGTAACTACAGTTGAGCTCTAGGCCATCTTGGTTATTGGGTAACACATCCCTGCATTTGTTTAATAGCAGAAAAGGCTCCTTGAGTGTAGGACACAACAGAGTGGGGGACCACAAGTGTCCAGTGATGGAACTTGGTCATAATGATTTTTGTCCTATTTAAACATTTGTATATCACTTCATTTTGCCAAATTCCATGAACCATTTGTAAACGTTAACTGAAAACAGAGGATGTGTTTGTGTTCCCTAATTTTGCAAGTCTGCCTATCGCAGTCCCTTACATTTAGGTAAATTCTGGGAGAGGAGACAGATCCACACACATGATTTGCAGCATGAGTTTTTTTGCTTTGTTAGGTTTGGTGCTTAGCTCAGGGTTTTAGTGTGCTAGAGGCAGATCGGAATCTAGGTCCTGAGATTAATCAATGTTCCTGGTTCAAGAACCAGAATCAAGGGATAGAATTAGGAATTCATTGGGATGATTTGAGATTCAGGTGTTGGTGGACAGATCAAAGGTCATTATGTTTAGAAGGTTTCTGCCTAAGAGATTATGTTTTGAGATGATTAGGAGCGTATCTGTTAAGGTATAATTATGTAGAGTTACTGTTTAAGGATTAGATTTTTGGGGGGTAGTTTCTGAATTTGAGATTTAGGCTCGTAAATTTAGGATTAAGTATATTGACTATAGTCCAGGCTTTGACTCTGATTCAAAGAATTGGAATAAATGCATTAAGGTAGATTTAGTGTGTATGGTCATTGGATCTGTTAAGCACATGTTAACTTTGTTGTCGGCATCAGACGATGCTCAGAGTGTTAGTGGAAGTTCTGGAGGATGAGTGGCTTTTCAGCTAGTTATCAGTGTGTTGTCAGGATACTCAGCACATTAATGTAAAAGGGTTAATGGTTTGGGAGGTGGTGATTAGTAGTTGATACACAGGGATTTAAGTACCAAGTTAATATTGTGTGCTGAAATGTAGGCTACAACACTTCTCTTTTTATAAGCTATAGTATTTATGATATATTTAGAATCATTTATGCATAAGATCATAATTTTTATGGATAGAAGAATTTTAATTTCTTCTCTTTGGAAGCCTTTTTTCTTCCCTAACCAGAGAGAGAGAGAGAGAGTCTCCCGCCTCCAAGGAGAAAGTACCAGATTTCCCATAATTCTCAGGGGAAGGCCATGCCCACAGAAGTCTCATTGCCTATCTCCAGATTGACAGCCTAGGCTCCACTCCTACACTCTTAATCCTTAAATTAACACCAGATTAGGTGACTACCACAACACTCTATCTTCAAATGGACAGCATGCAACACGAGGACATGGCCATTTATTACCATGCAAGAGACACAATGAGGGGAGGTCAGTTAGGGCCCAGACACAAACCTCCCCTGCAGGGAGGAGACTGGTCTCCAGGGGGCGCTCAGGACCCACAGAGCACAGGATTCAGATCCAGGAGCAGGTGCAGCAGGAGTTTCACAGTTGATTTCCTGTGGTCATATGTGGGTTCTTCTAAATCTCGGTTTTCCCAGGGAATCTTTCTCTAATTTAAAAATAACACTCCTGTGTCTACTCCTGATATCTGTGTATTCAAAAGCTATATTGTATCAGAAGAATATATTCTGTTTTACGGCAACAATCAGCTTGTTAACCTTCAGGGACAAGAAATGACTCTGCCAGGGGTCCCTGCATCAGAGTTTTCATGACGCACAGATAAATTGCTGTCCAATCAGACTCCAGGAAAATGGTGCCTGGGTAAAGGTATCTTTTAAGTGCTTGACTGTTGGCTGAAAATATAATAGTATGTTCTTCCATCACTTTTTGTGAGGTAGTCTGGCAATCATCTAGCTAATGATTTAGTTAAAAGCTAGGCAGTCAGCCTATTTTATATCAAATTATTCCTTCAAATCACATAATATTTGTTGTTGCTGAGTTTTCCTTTGGTTGTATCTCCTAACCTTCGTGGCCTATACTTGCGTGCGTGCATGTGTGTTTTAGAATCCCATCTGAAAATACATAAACTCACCAATTGTATTTATTATCTGCGTGCTAATATCTTGTATCTGTATCAGTCTGTCCTTCAGAACCTGCAGACATGGTGGTCCAGAAAGAGACTAACTTATTTGTGAAAATTCAGGATACAGGGAGATCTCTAGGGTCAAATGGGATTACTCAGTTCTTCATGTCAGATGTTGTATCTTTACTTTCACAGCTCCACAGGGTGTCAGCCCACCGTTTTTGGTTTCACCCACAGGATCCACATTTGTCCTATTAATCAACTCACCTCATTTATGGTGAGTGTGTTACTAATTTGTTGTATGATATCAGTAACTTTTCCACTATCTTGTGACACACAACCTTAGGTGAGGAATTTTGGGTATTGCCGCATAAGATTCGGGATAAAATGTGAGGTCAGGTGTGAATAATATTATTGATGACTTTGTGGATAAGAAATGTCTTCCTTTGTCATAAGTAAATAGTTTAGTGTTACATGTACTCTTTCCCCACTGGAATGAGCCTTGAGTAGACATCTGAGTGTAGTTGTTGAAGAAAAGCTCTTCCATTTTAGTGACTCACAAAACCCATTTCTATTTACAGTAATTATTGAATTGGGGCCACATTTGGATGAAGTCAATGAGATTGCTAGAGTTAGCTGTTCTTCAAACTTTTGAAAATCTAATAATGGTACTATAATCTCATGCTGAAGAGACAATGTGTATCTTACAATTTAAATGTCCTTGGCTTTGTTGTGAGTTTCTTATAAACATCAAAGTCCCTGAGAGTAGAGGACCACTGCTTTTATTCCTAAAGTCATCCTCAATGCTAAGTCTACCTCCTCAACCACCTTCCTCATCACTTTCCGTAGCCTGGCAGAACAGGACTTTGGTCTTGGTGAATGGAGAAGTCAAGGACAGGACTGTTTTCTCCGTGGAAACAGTCAACATTCTCATTCCAGATGAACCCTTTTGAACTGCATTACAAGGTACCACTCAGCCAATCTCCACATAGTCTACCAGGTAGAGACTCATGACATATTTATTTAAATTTAGGTCTTACGCTTTCTGGATAAAACATCTGGGAATGTATCACTTTCTTCCTCTTCTTGGGGGTAGATTTCAGGTGAGTAGCTCAGGGATTGAAACATGAAGGTTTGGGGATGCTTTATCTGAGTACATGCCCCACTGTCTCCAGGTACAGCTGCAGGGGTTGGACCAGGACTTGTAAAACTCATTGATATTGTGCTCATTTGTTCTGTCTCTAGATTCTCTATAATCAGCAGTGGGTCGGTGTGTTATGGAGTGGTGAGAGCACAGACTACACTCCTACTCTAAGGTCCTGAGTGCACATCCCCAGTGACCTCTTTCTTAGTCAAATTCATTGAACGCTGAGCTCCATTGCTGCACAAACCATTGCCATGCATCACTGTGAAAGGAGGCCGGGAGAAGGCAATGACTCCAGAACTCCAGGTGAAAAAAGGGGTCTGAACTGCACAATGCTCCATTATGTTTTTGTCTGTGTATTCTTTGTTTTCCTTAAACATATTTTACATTATTGTTTAGAAGTGTTCCTTATTTTGTAATATAATTGTCTCCAAAAAATAAACTTCTACTTTATGATTTTCTTTTATTAGACCCTCTTCTTTGTTACTTTATTTATCATACTATTTATAACACATTTAATGCCATTTCCCTTCAATTTAGATTTAAGAAAATTATAACATATTTAGGTTTTTAACATAATCACCAGATTTAGAGATTCATATTTAACTCCTGAAGCTGCACCTGGGACAGGACACCTGTAAATGAATATAATTGTTCTCTTTCAGTCATTTGTAGTCACAATCATCCCCATAGATTCCCCATTGATGTCTCAGACCCTCACCGTGGGGAACTGTCACCAGGCACAGGAGAGCACATAGCAATAGCATCTTTAGATCACAGCTGTGCTTTCCCAAGAGACCCATAGCCCTGTCAGTAGAGAACTGATATGATATCCTTCAATGCTCAAGGGTGGAATTTTAACCTAGTGCCTAGTGATTGATTTGCATGTCAGAGACCCCTGTCCTTATAAACAGAGAATGATAGTGAACAGGCACCCCTTTTCCTTGGACCCAAGTGAAGGGTAACTCTTTGTTTGAATCTTATGCATGTTAGTCTATAATAATGAGAGATCATTTGGCCTAAGAGGTATGTGGGAAAAGTCAAAGGAAAGCACAGGATTTCTGAACTCACTGTTTCTCCTTCCAGCCCCTCATAGCCCCTGCCCTGCCTTGGGCTCCTATAGGTCCTGTGCCCCAGAGAGTGGACAGGATATAGTGTGCTGAAAGCATCAGGTGAACACCAGAGTATCTTCATCACCCCACACTCTGCAAACGCCTTTTCATCTAAACACACTGACAGCTTCTTATCAACCTCCCCAATGTCTTCGGGGGTTTTCTTTGGGCCCCTGTGATCACCAACTTCAGCACTCGTACAAATAACACAGACACCACATCCAAGTACTTGATAGCTGAGGTCAGTCTTGATATAAATAAAGAGATTCGAGGGTCCATAAAGTCAGGTAAGATGTGTCCAACTTGAGAATTTGTGCTCTATGAAAGAAAAGTTTCAACTCTGTGACTTAAAAGTCTGGATTTTATTTTAACTCTGGGTTAAAATAAGATCCATCCAGGAAACCAGTTCTCAAAATTTAGTCGACCTCCGTAGACACTGTTTTCAATGTTCCCTTCTCAGGGGATTCTGGTCCATCTAAAAAGTGAGCATTGCAACCCAAGTCAGCCTCTTCACTTGTACCCTGGACACAGACCTCTGATAACTGCTCCGGGATCTAAACCTTGAATTGATCCCCTAGATTCTGAGATTCACTCATTTTATAAAATGCTATAAAATTGACTCAGGAAGCAGTAGCACTTTCTGCAGTTAAAACACCTGATTCCCATTCAGAGTCCCTCCTCATTTCTCTCCCTCAAAGCAAAATTTATTTCCCTCTAGATTAGGGTTGGCCACACTCATTTTTTTCTGATAGGTTATAATATTTGTAATTTATACATAGATATATATATATTTAAGCAGCATGCAAATTCAAGAATAAGGTTGCAGCCCAGAATTTTCAGAGGGGAATTCTCTGGCCCAGAATTTTCAGAGGGGAATCAGTCACTGCTTTGCAACACAGAATCATAGATTTCACCAAAATCCAAGGATACAAGCGCAGGACATTGACATTGATCACTTAGAGATCATTGAGTTAGTTTCGTTCTCCCATGCAGACTGCTATGGTGTCACCTAATTATCATTTCAGCCAACTCCACACTCACAGCCTCTGTTCCTGCTTGTTAGCTGAGCAGTGTAAGTTCCACACTGTGACATAGCTGCACATGAGTCCAAGTCAACCTCCTGTCTGAATGCGACTGCCATGATCATCTCATGATGGTGGTTGGTCTGGGAAATATTCTGTGTCATCTGCTGACATTATCCTTTTGCACATAGCTTCCCCATCAGGTCTACCAAACTTATCCTGAATGAGCTCATGAATACTCGCTGAACTGTGAAGGACCAACATTTTGGACTCAGATGAACTGGAATTGTTTTCCAGTGTCCCAACCATGGGATGAGACTTCTCAGTCATTTAATCAAGGTGAACTAAGTATCTCAATATTCTGAAATGTGGAAATGATAGAAAATATGACCAGGGAAAACCCAATCCAATTTGCTCAAGTTGTGCTCTGTTAATTGGTAAACAAGAATAAAACACTTTAGGTTAAAATTATATCTGGTTTATTATTGTTTCCTTTCTTTTAAAATTTCTGACTCTATAACTAAAAGATGGCATGGAGAAGAGGGTCCCATTCCAGATCGTATCTAGTGCCCGATTTTAAATCTCACCAGATGGATGAAGTCTCTTCTTCCAAGATGTCTTTGTCTTAAGTCTGACAGGCTTCCCTGGCTTAAACTAGGAATGCATACAGGACTGAGGGCCAGGACCTTGTTCTAGAACCTGAATCTCTCCTTTGGACGGAACTTCCTCGTAACATGGTGCCTGAGTGTCTCCTGAAAATCATTAAAGTGGAAGTTGCATTGAACTTTATTGATTTTCATTTCTATTTAAATTAAAATCAGGAAATAAAATTATTTAAATTAATATACTATATAAAACCTGACCTATTATAAATAATTTGGGGGGCTATACAATCAACACCACAAGGGAAACTGTACAGAAGAGTTTTACTCAAGAGAAAGCATCTATCCTTGCTTCAAACACAGGAGCACACTACTCCAGGAGCCTCAAATGTGTCCTCAGAAACCAATAACCTCTTCTGTCCTGACTCTCAGTCAGCGGCTGAGGATGGCAGCAGGACTTAGGCAAGTTAGTTTTTAGACCCACATGACAACTGTGATGAGCAGTGGTGGCTTGAGGATACCAATATGCTTTTGCTGGTCTACCCTAGACCGAGGAAATTTTAGAGAAATCTTAACCATCCTGTATCCCCTCCTCCCAAATAGCACTTACTGGGGAGGGGTTTGCATCAGGGCTGACAGGTCCTTCAGGTTTGCCTTTTTCCCTCTGCAGGATGTGCCTTCATGCGTGGTTTTCTGCTCTTTGGAAGTTAAAGGACATTTCCTCATATTACAATGAAATGTTTCAAATTCAATGTTTGATACAGGCCCACACTTCCAGAGAAGTCATCAAGGGAAATGGTAAAATAGAGAGGAAGCCCCAGACACTGACAGAAAGACAGTATTTAACTCCTCTCTGCTCTGTCTGCTGGAACTGAGCCCTGGGGCTGAGGGTCCTGAGCTCTCACTGAAGTCCAGTCTCTCCCTGTAGGGAGGTTTGCCTACAGATGCTTAATGATGCCCTTTACTGTGTCTTTGTTACTGTGATCCAAGGCTGTATCCTTAACTTTGAGACTGACCATGTGAATATGGGGAATGTTCTTGTCATTGTCTCTGGGGACTGCAATTCAGCCATGCATCTAGTGTACATAGGATTTAGTACCAGCAGTAGTAGCAGAAACTGAGAAGCAATGCAAGCCCTTCCCTGGCACGGGCAGATGCAGTTCATGTTATAATTGCTGGTGCTGACTGCAGAGACTGGTCAACAGAGTCTGAGAGAGGCCCTTGTCTGCCTCAAATCTCCCTCAGACTCTATCACCTGCACTTTGCCCTGGATATCTGCAAACTCAAAGACATCCTTCCCAGGAACGCAGCCTCATATCCATTGTTTATCTCTCTTGTTCATCATATTCATTTAATTTCTGAAATTGAAACTAGGGAATCTCAGTCCAGAAAACTCCACTGTTAAAATTGAGTACAATCATAGCTGTTTGGTGAATTGGGAGACCTGGGCAGCCCATGACTGTGACCTCTGTGCTAGAGTTAAGGGTTGGCTTAGCCTGGTTTTCATCAGCAGAGTAACATGCCCTCTTGTGTATCCATCTATTAGAAAGATAACTGAGGGCCAGATATACTGTCCTGAGGAAAGTAGTGGGCAATTATAATATTTGGAAATATATATGATTTCTTATTATACAAGTTTACTGGTGAAACCTCATAGAAACTAAGAGGAACTTGGGGAACCATAAGGATTTTACCAGAATATAATCCCTGTCATCCATAAGATATAGATGGCTAAGTATACAAGCAAATGACACCGAAACAGGAAGTTATAGTCACATGTGGTAAACTACTGCAGCTGGGGGTGGGTGCTGGAGATCAGGGTTAGATAGATAGATAGATAGATAGATAGATAGATAGATAGATAGATAGATAGATAAATAGATAGATAGATAGATTGATTGACAGACAGAGACAGGGGGAGAGAGAGAGAAGCTATTTCCTAGAAAGGGGTCAGCCATTTTTCCTGGGTCCATGATTGCCCCTGAGGGCATGGTTGCAAGACCACACTTCAGAAATAGGTTCAAAATGTCCCCTTAAGAAGGATGCCAATTCTCACTCAGAGCAGCTAATCCACACCAAAGACCTTATGGCTGGCCCCTATGATACATGACATCTCTCACTGACCCAGAGCCCTAGAGGGGATAACACTGGAAACACAGGGTGGAAATCCCACCTGATCTGATCCCACCACACCGAGAGAAAACATTAAGGGTGTGCAACAGAACAGTAAGGGGAACAGAATAACAAAGTCCCCAGGAAATACCAAAAAATAGACTTCAGGGCCAGGACTTGG
The DNA here is from genome assembly GCF_050624435.1 of Tenrec ecaudatus. Classification (NCBI taxonomy): domain Eukaryota; kingdom Metazoa; phylum Chordata; class Mammalia; order Afrosoricida; family Tenrecidae; genus Tenrec; species Tenrec ecaudatus. The sequence continues at coordinate 77,648,263 of NC_134544.1, forward strand.
CATCCCATCAGACTCAATCAGAAAACACTCCTAAAGGCCAACAAACAGTGAACTAAGTAAAAGCTTTTGTTTCTTGTAGTCATGGTCTGAGTTTTTTTGTTTTGTTTGTTTATTTCATTGGCTTGGTGGTGGTGGTGGTAGTGTTTTGTTTTCTTTTGTTGCTTGGTTTTGCTCTGTCTTGTTTTTGTGCATGTTATTATCTCCGCAGCTCTGTCTAAATAAAATATGCTGGATGAACAATCTGGAGGATAAAATAATGGGACTGATAGATCCGGGGACATGGGAGAGGAGGAGGTGGGGGGAAAGGTAGGGGTGTTAACATACTCAGAGACAAGGGAACAATAATTGATCCAAATCAGTGGTGAGGAGGGTGTAGGGGTCCTGGGGGGTGGGGCACAGTCAAGGATAATGTAACCAAGAGGATTACTGAAACCCAAAAGAAGAATGAGAATGACACTGGGACAAGAAGAAAGTCAAAGGAAATAGAGGAAAGAGCTAGGAGGAAAGGGCATTTATAGAGGTCTCAATAAAGGCATGTACATATATAAATATATTTATATATGAGGATGGGGAAATGGATCTATGTATATTTATAGGTTTAGTATTAAGGTAGCAGATGGACATTGGGTCTCCACTCAAGTAGTCCCTCAATTAAAGAATACTTTGTTCTATTAAACTGGCTTTCTATGATGCACACCTTCCCAACACAGTCACTGAAGATAAAGCGGGTGAATAAGCAAATGTGGTGAAGAAAGCTGATGCTACCCGGCTATCGAAAGATATGGCGTTTGTCTTCTTAAAGGCTTGAAAGTAAACAAGTGGCCATCTAGCTCAGAAGCAACAAAGCCCACGTGGAAGAAGAACACTATCCTGTGCAATCACAAGGTATTGAAGGCATCAGTAATCAGGCTTCAAAGAACAAAAAATCATATCAATGTGTGCTCACCTACCTGATGGGATCACTGAAGACAAACAGGTGCATAAGGAAATGTGGTGAAGAAAGTTGATGGTATTTGGTTATCAAAAGATATAGAGTCTGGGGTCTTAAAGGCTTAAAGGTAAACAAGCAGCCATCTAGCAGAGAAGCAACAAGGTCCACATTGAAGAAGCACACCCACCTGTGCAATCATGAGGTGTCAAAGAATCAGTTATCAGACATGAGAAGAACAAAAAATCATATCATTTTGAATGAGCGGGTGTGCAGAGCAGAGACCCAAAGTCCATCTGTGGTAATTGGCCATCCACTTATGGAAGGGTCACGGGGAGGATTAAGACAGTCAGGGTGCAGTGCAGCAAAGATGAAACATACAACTTTCCTCTAGTTCCTAAATGCTTCTTTTCCCTCATCAGTATCATGATCCCAATTTTACCTTACAAATCTGGCTAGACCAGAGGATGTACACCGGTACAGATAGGAACTGAAACACAGGGAATCTAAGGCGGATGATCCGTTTAGGATCAGTGGTGAGAGTGGCAATATTGTGAGGGTGGAGAGAGGGTGGGGTGGAAAGGGGGAACCGATAACAAGGATCTACATATTACCTCCTCCCTGGGGGATGGACAACCGAAAAGTGGGTGAAGGGAGACATTGGGCAGTGTAAGATGTGACAAAATAATAATTTATAAATTATCAAGGGTTTATGAGGGAGTGGGGAGTGGTGAGGGAGGGGGAAAATGAGGAGCTGATGCCAGGGGCTTAAGTGGAGAGCAAATATTTTGAGGGCAATGAATATACAAATGTGCTTTATACAATTGATGTATGTATGGATTGTGATAAAAGTTGTATAAGCCCCTAAAAAGTATTTATTTACATTTTATTAGGGGCTCATACAACTCTTATCACAATCCATACATATACATATATCAATTGTATAAAGCACATCCGTACATTGTTTGCCCTAATCATTTTCAAACATTTGCTCTCCACTAAAGCCCTTTGCATTAGGTCCTCTTTTTTTCCCCCTCCTTCCCCGCTCCCCCCTTCCTCATGAGTCCTTGGTAATTCATATATTGTTATTTTGTCATATCTTGCCCTATCTGGAGTCTTCCTTCCCCCGCTTCTCTGCCGTCCATCTCCCAGGGAGGAGGTCACATGTGGATCCTTGTAATCAGTTCCCTGTTTCCAACCCACTCACCCTCCACTCTCCCAGCATCGCCCCTCAGACCCCTGGTCCTGAAGGTATTGTCCACCCTGGATTCCCTGTGCCTCCAACTCCCATATGCACCAGTTACAACCCCTGCCCTATCCAGTCCTGCAAGGTAGAATTCGGATCATAGTAGTTGTGGGGAGGAAACATCCAGTATCTAGGGGAAAGCTGTGTTCTTCATCGGTACTACATCGCACCCTGACTGACCTATCTCCTCTCCTAAACCCCTCTATGAGGGGATCTCCAGTGGCTGACAAATGGGCCTTGGGTCTCCACTCTACACTTCCCCCTTCATTCACTATTATATATATATATATAATATATATTTTCCCATAATGCCTTATACCCGTAATGCCTTATATCTGGTTCCTTTGGCACCTCATGATCGCACAGGCTGGTGTGCTTCTTCCATGTGGGCTTCATTGCTTCTGAGCTAGATGGCTGCTTGTTCACCTTCAAGCCTTTCAGACCCCAGACACTATCTCTTTTGATAGCCGGGCACCATCAGCTTTCTTCGCCACATTTGCTTATGTTGTCTTCGGTGATCGTATCATGGAGGTGTGCAGCCAATGATAGGATTTTTTGTTCTTTGATGCATGATAACTGATCCCTTCGGGACCATGTGATCACACAGGCTGGTGTGTTCTTTCATGTGGCCTTTGTTGCTTCTGAGCTAGATGGCCGCTTGCTTATCTTCAAGCCTTTAGGACCCAGACACTATCTCTTTTGATAGCCGGGCACCATCAGCTTTCTTCACCACATTTACTTGTTCACCCGCTTTGGCTTCAGTAGTTGTGTCGGGAGGGTGAGCATCAAAGAGTGCCAATGTAATAAAAGAAAATATTCATGCATTGAAGGAGTGCTTGAGTAGAGGCCCAAGGTCCCTCCTCCACCTTAATACTTAACCTTTAAATATAGACACATAGATCTATTTCCCCATCCTCATATATATATTTGCATTAACATGTCTTTGTCTAGACCTCTATACATGCCCTTTGACTCCTAGCTCTTTCCTCCATCTGGAAAAATGAGTTTATGAGCCCCTAATAAAGTGATTTAAAAACAAACAAACAAACAAACAAACAAACAAACAAAACCCACACTCAGCACAAGGAAAGATATAATATGTTACCAAAAGGGCTCTTGCAGAGAAAAAGACAGGGGCTGCATAAAAGTAAACGTGGTCTGCTTTCCTTGGATCAGTAAGAACTGCACCAGAAGATTCCCCAAGGTAAGCTCCTGAAAAATAGTAATGAGTCAAGTTTATAGTTATAGACAAGTATACCAATAAGTAAATGTGTAGCATGTGAATATGAAACATTTCACAGGGATTAGCATGAATCTGGATTAGGACAGGGCTGCAGTTCTTAATAAATTATGGCTCACTGTACTTCTTGATTCCACATGTCTACTTATTTAGTCTGGTGATGTATCTATGGTGGCTTTTGCTTCCGTGAACAAAGTCCTTTTGTTCCATGTGACCTGTAACCTGAAGTTTGGGGATGTGTTTTTGGACATGTTTGCCTGGGCAGATTTAGTCAAAAATGATAGTCATTTGGTATAATGGAATATTTTTTCTGGGACAAAATCACTTAACAGATACAGGTTATCAGGAAGGAAAATGCGGAAGAATTATGGACAATAATTGAGGCACTACAACATCTGTGGCAATACCTGATATCCAAGGGGAAGTTCCTTGGACAGGCTATGGAATTTACATTGTGACACAACATTAAGCAGGTTGGACAATGATCTCAAACAGATTGTCCAATGCTCATAATTGTTCTTATACTGTAGTCAGAGTCACCTTAGCTACTATGTTATATTCACAACAAATATAATCTTGCCACAGAAGATTAGTTATCAAAAATAACTTTTTCCCAGAAATTGTAAATTTACTGTCATTTATTGTTTGTTTTCTTTCTGTCTGTCTTTTTAAAAAGGGATTTAGAAGTAATTGGTTGACATCAATGGCCAAGAAATATACATATGATTTCCTTTTCTGTTCCTCCTTCCAACGACCAAATTAGAGCTACAGTGATAAATTAAAGAGTTTACTGAAGGGGTAGGGAAAGCAATACAGGAATGGACAATAACAATTATAATGATTCACAAAGAACATTTTCAGAGTTTAAATGCAGAAGTGTCCCGTTCCCGCGGGACATTCACCGTGGGTCCTGGAGGAGAGAGTGGGAATTGGGGGGGGGGTTTACAAGAGGCACAGAGAATGAGGACAAGACAATATCCTGATCAAGTCCTGTTTTAATGAACAAAGAGTCACAGCTTATAAGGGCCAGCCAAGGGGGGGAGCCTCAGCCGCACATGCAGATTAGGCTACCTTGGCAACAGGCCAATCAGGGAGTTCAGGGGAGTGTGCCCTGCCCATGGGTCAGTAAGGGCTTACAGTCTTCAATTAGGTACGCAGAGGAGTGGCATGTACATGCAAATCAAGCATAGGGGAAGACGATCTTTTGCCCAATCAAGGGGATGCAGGACACGGGTGCTTATCTAAAGAGCATTACCCCTTGTTTGCTCAAGCTTTACAGCTGCAGTGCTCTGTCATGTAGGCTGGGGTAGAAGAATGCCCAGAGCTCAGGCTAATAAATTCCAAGTAATGGCTCCGCCTACGTCTCCAGGCAAGTCCTAATGAATTCCAAGTAATGGCCGGGCCTCATGGCTCCGGACACAGAAGGATCCTGGAAATTAAAAGAAAATTCCAGTCCCTTGATCTTTAATACATTTGGCTAAAGTGGCCAAGGCAATATCAAGGCTAATATAAAAGACTGAGTCATGTAACGTTTTTAAAATGTGTTTTGCTTTGACTTTAGCTATTGGGAGAGAGAGTGAATGCTATTTCTGACAGCTTGATGTGAGAGTAGCTGGGAGGAAGGAGAGTGCTTAGAGTCTTCATGAAGTATGCTGACTTTTAAAAGTCAGTTCAAAATAAAGAGTAAAATTTGAACTTCCGGTCTCCAGAAATAAATAAATAAATAAATATATATATATATATATATATATATATATATATATATATATATTCATCATTTTATTGGAGGCTCATACAACTCTTCTCACAATTCATACATCCACCCATTGTGTTGAGCACATTTGTACATTTGTTACCAGGATCATTCTAAAAACATTTGCTTTCTACTGGAGACCTTGGTATCAGCTACTCATTTTTCCCCTCCCTCCCTATTCTCACCTACCTCATGAACCCTAGATAATTCATAAAGTGTTATTATTTTATCATATCTTACACTTTTTGACCTCTCCCTTTACCCACTTTTCGTTTGTCCATCCCCAGGGAGGAGTTTATAGGAGGTTATATGTAGATCCTTGTAATCGGTTCCCCCTTTTCACCCCACCCTCCCTCCACCCTCCCGGTATTGCCACTTTCAGCAATGGTACTGAAGCTATCATCTGTCCTATATTCCATGTGTTTCTGGTTCCTTTCTGTACCAGTGTACATCCTCTGGTCTAGTCAGATTTGCAAAGCAGAATTGGGATCATGATAGTGGGGGAGGGGGAGGGAAAGGAAGCAATTAGGAACTAGTGGAAAGTTGTATGTTTCCTCATTGCTACACTGTACGCTAACTGGCTCTTCTCCTCCCCAGGACCCTTCTGTAAGGGAATGTCCAGTGCCTACAGATGGGTCTTGGGTCCCAAATCTGCATTCCCCCTCATTGACAATGAATTGATTTTTTGTTCTTTTATGCCTGTTACCTGATACCTTTGACACCTCCTGATCCCACCAGCTGTTGTGTGTCTTCCATGTGGGCTTTGTTGCTTCTGACCAAATGGCTGCTTGTTTACCTCCAAGCTTTTAAGACCCCAAATGCTATATCTTTTGTTAGCCAGGCACCATCAGCTTTCTTCACCAATTTTGCTTATGCACCCATTGGTCTTCAGTGATCATATCAGGAAGGGTGAGCACAAAATACTATGATTTTTTGTTTTTTGGTGTCTGATACCTGACCCCTTCTACACCCCATGATCACACAGGCTGGTGTGTTTCTTCCTTTTGGGCTTTGTTGCTTCTGAGCTAGATGACTGCTAGTTTACCTTCAAGCCTTTAAGACCCCAAACACTATATCTTTTGTTAGCCAAACACCATCAGCTTTCTTCACCACATTTTCTTACACACACATTTGCCTTCAGCGATCACATCAGGAAGGTGAGCATACAATAAAAAGGGTTTTTCTTTTTGGCTCTTTGATTCCTGATAACTTATCCCTTCGGCATCTCGTGATCACACAAGCTAGTGTTTTACTTCCATGTGGGCTTTGTTTCTTCTGAGCTAGATGGCCACTTATTTAGCTGCAAGTCTTTAAGACCCTAAAAGCTTTATCTTTTGATAGCCATCAGCTTTTTTCTGCACATTTGCTTATTCATTTGCGTTGTCTTCAGCAACAGTTTCAGGAAGGTGAGCACCATAGAATGCCAGTTTAACATAACAAAGTATCCTTCCATTGAGGGAGTATTTGAGTGGAGGCCTAATGTTGATCTGCTACCTTAGTACTAAACCTATAAATATATACACAAAGATCTATTTCCCCATCGTCATACAAAATCTATTTACATATGTACATACCTTTATTTAAACCCCTATATATGTCCTTTGCCTCCTATTTCTTTCCTCTATTTCCTTTTAGCTGCCTCTTGTCCCACTATAATACTCAGCCTTCATTTGGGTTTCAGTAATAGCTCTCGGAATTACATTACCCTTGACCCATCCTACGAAGCCTCCTACACTCTCCTCACCACCGATTTGGATCACTTGTTGTTCCCTTGAATAAAATATATTTTTATTCTTAAACATTCTCTACTTGTGATATAAATTTGCACTAACTTTCAGAAACAGGTAGCATCTATGCAAAAGTTTACTTTCTGAGAAATAGTCACACTTTTCAAATTAATGTCAAGTTAAAAACAAAATAAATTGGTTTTACCTTCATCACAATATTAACAATTTAGAAAATCATTACTTTTCAGACAGCAGAAGATGGAAAGTTTTTAATAGACACCACGCTGTGCAGTGAATAACATACAATGACTCTGGTGACAACAGGAACCCAGTGGGACTCCATGATCACCCCCACACACAGCCCCTGGACTCACACATTTTCCACTATTGCCTGGCGATAGACCTGCCACTTTCATATCTCACTGATTTTGTGGACTATATTTGTATTTTCCTTTTTGGAAAGTTGTATGTTTCATCATTGCTACCCTGCAACCTGATTGACTCATCTCCTACCCGCTACCATTCAGTAAGGGGAATGTCCAGTTCCCTACAGATGGGCTTTGGGTCTCCAACTCTGCACTCATCCTCATTTAAAATGATATAATTTTTTGGTTCATTGATGCCTTGCTCCCCCCATTGCGCTGCCCCAAACCTTTAGTGTTTGGCCCATGTGTCGTGGGGTCAGTCTGTACCAATCTCAACACTGAGTCTCCAGTGTTGTTCCCCGTAGGTTCATGGATCCATGAGGGATGCTGTGTCTCATAGTGGGGCCAGCCATATGGCTCACTCTGTGCATTGGCTGTTTGGAAACTATACCAAGTATATCCCTATGAGTGTAACTGACTGGTATAAGGTCTGGGATCCATGAGCAGTTTGCTCATGCCACAGTGCCACCGCTCCACCAGGAGAGTTTTATAAAGCTCTCTCCAAATCAGTTTGAATGCAGGCAGATGAATCAAGTTAGAAAGCAAACAATTGAATACAAGTGGTGATTATGGCTACTTACCAGGAAGAAGCTCTAATAAGACTGGGAATGGCATTGTGAGAAAAAGGCCAGGAAATTTGAGCTGAGGTTTTTCTTTCCTATAAGACACTGCACCTGCTCATTCTTCAAGGGCAGCAAGGGCTGAACTCTGAGAATTTCATTATAAAACCGCACCTCATCTGCGCTACAGCACTGCTGTTATTCAGCTGTCACAGACTGGGCTACTCGAGGGGAGTCAAATCCAATAAAAGGCATCAGTGCCCCCATGTGGGGACATGCCTCCCTGTCATGTCAGTAACCTGTGACATGATCTCATGATCTCACTCTCTAGGAGACAGCAGACAGCTTTTCTCTCCGCTCAGCAGCTGAGATGCCTCTGAGACTCCTGCTCTGCAGCTGCATCAGGCTGAGGGTTTCTGCCCCTCTCAGGAAGGGGTTTCTCTCACTGTGCATCTTGCACAGTAATACATGGCCGTGTCTGAATTCTTCAGGCTGCTCCACTGCAGGGACATGGTACTGATGGAGTTGTCTGTGGAGATGGCGACTTTTTCTAGGAAGGATGGGTTGTACCTGGTTTCAGAGTCTCTAGGATCAATCCTTCCTATCCTTTCCAAGCCCTTTCCAGGTGTCTGCCTAATCCAGTGCAAATAGTAGCTGGTAAAGCTGTACCTAGATGTCTTACAGGAGATCCTCAAAGGTACTCCAGGTCTCTTCACCTCTGCCCCAGACTGCACCAACTGGACCTGGGCACAGTCCCCTGTGCAGATAGGATTCAGAGATAAGAGATTCCCTACACATACACACACACACACACACACACACACACACACACACACACACACACACCCTCCATCTCAGACCCTGTGGCAATCCTGACCTGGGAGAAGAGCAATGAGGAGAGCTAGGGGGGCAGACCCCATCTTGCAAGGAGGTTCCCTGCTGGGTGAGAGGCTGCTTCCGTGTGGAGGTGGCCTGTGTGTATAAAATGGACATCTTCCACTTTGCATATTTCTGTCCTGCCCTCCATGTCAGACTCTTCTAACCTTAAAACCCTGGAACCCAAGGCAGGGAGAGGTGTGGGTCTTGGGACTGCCAGGAAGGACAGAACCTTATCCTAATAACATCACACACAACACACACACACACACACACACACACACACACACACACACACACACACACACACACACAGGCATTGGCATCTTAACCCCAGACAGTATTGAACTGTAGATCTCTACCACTCAGTGCATCTCTCAGTCCACACTCGGGGCAGAATGGTTTGAAACGGTGTGTGAGACTGAAGCCCGAGGAGGCTGAGGCCCTCACAGACAGTCCCTCCTTATGGTCCGTGGGGAATTATGTTCAGGATAGAATGTATCTCTGTCTCCTTAGTGAATAGTTTGAAGAATCTGATCGCCCAAATGATCCCTTCTCAGGAGACCTCTCAGGTGTGTCCTAGCGCCCAGATCTGCCCTGTGCTTCCTGCTGCCTGAGGAGGGTAGACAAATCTCAGGGAATGTCAGCTTTACTTGGAGTGTCAGACAAATCTGTGCAGATTAAAGCCAAAGATGAGTGTGTCACTCTGAATACTCATGGTCAACCTGGCCCTTGTCACCGTCTCTCTGACAGTGGAGCTCTGTTCAGAAGAGAAGTTAAAAGTCAAACATGGGGAACATTTCACCTTCATCAGTTTAGTAATCTGTCTAAACATTTCTCTGATCTACTCTGCTCTAAACTAAAGAAAACCATCAATGGGTTAACTTTTCTCTCTCTGAGGAGGAGGCCTTGGGGTTCAGGGAACACAAAGAACCGCTGACATAACTACCCAAAAAGACAATGTCCTACATCTGGGTTTTGAGGGTCGTGACTGGGGACTTTAAAACACATGATGTGCAGCTAAATGTCTCTCTCTTTCCAGAGTGATGATAATTGAAGACACTTCGAAACCATTTGTCCCATGCTGTAATAAATCATGGATAGAGTCTCCTGAACTCTAAGACACGAAGAAATAAATGGTGCCTTTCTATCAGTACCTACGACTATGGCTGTCAGCGTCCCTTCAGGTCTGGGACTGAACTCACCCCCTCAAATAATCCAGTCAAATAATTGACAAGCCTACCAGAGAGCAATAGTCCTGGGGAGATACAATTACCTTAGAATAATCCAACTTCTGTGATTAAAAGGGCATCATTTATCCAGGGGAAAATTCAGAATGTTTGGAAAGAAAAGGTAATTGTAATAGGAGCTTGTGTGTATTTACAGTCAATGAAATGAAACAAGAGTGTATGAATAGTTGAATGAACATTAATCTTCTTGCTATACCTTCACACAATTCACAAGAACATATAAGGATAAAAATAGAAAATAATATTAAAATGTTTTCCTTAGTTCTCTCCTCTGGTGGGGAGAGAGCACCTCAGGTTGTTGTTTATGAACTTGGGGTCTCCCAAGAACAGAACAAGAACCCAGAGAAGATGCCCTAATTCCATGTTCATTCTGCTCCCTCTGCTCTCTGGAGCTGACGGTTATGCTAAAAAACATCTAAATATCAGTTCTCAGAGACAGGAAGAGGACTAAAAAGCATGACAAAGAGGAAAATAGGGTAGGGAAGGCCCAAAGGCGGCTAGGAAACCTGTAACTTGCTCCCCATGCACTGAGTCTTGAATCTGGGTCATGTGCCTGTTTGTCCTGAGACCCTGTGCAATACATCCCAACCTTCCCTTCATGGTGCTTACAATCTGGTCTCACATAGCTCCCCTGACCTACTTTTGTCTGCATTACCACACACATCAAATAAGTGCTATATTCCTGTTGTGGGGACCCAGGTACTTGAGATAATCTCTTGAAGAGTGAGTCATTGTTTTTTTTTTTTAAACATTTAATTAGGGGCTCATACAACTCTTATCACAATCCATACATATACATACATCAATTGTATAAAGCTAATCTGTACATTCTTTTCCCTAATCATTTTCTTTTTTTTCTCCTCTTTTCTTTTTTTTACATTTTATTAGGGGCTCATACAACTCTTATTACAATGCATACATATACATACATCAATTGTATAAAGCACATCTGTACATTCCCTGCCCCAAATCATTCTCAAAGCATTTGCTCTCCACTTAAGCCCTTTGCATCAGGTCCTCTTTTTTCCCCCCTCCCTCCCCGCTCCCCCATCCCTCAGGTGCCCTTGGTAATTTATACATTGTTATTTTGTCATATCTTGCCCTATTCAGAGTCTCCCTTCCCCCCCTTCTCTGCCGTCCATCTCCCAGGGAGGAGGTCACATGTGGATCCTTGTAATCAGTTCCCCGTTTCCAACCCACTCACCCTCCACTCTCCCAGCATCGCCCCTCACACCCTTGGTCCTGAAGGTATCATCCACCCTGGATTCCCTGTGCCTCCAGCCCCCATTTGTACCAGTGTACAACCTCTGTCCTATCCAGCCCTGCAAGGTAGAATTTGGATCATGGTAGCTGTGGGGAGGAAGCATCCAGGATCTGGGGAAAAGCTGTGTTCTTCATCGGTACTACATCGCACCCTGACTGACCCATCTCCTCTCCTAAACCCCTCTATGAGGGGATCTCCAGTGGCCGACACTTGGGCCTTGAGTCTCCACTCTGCACTTCCCCTTCATTCAATATAATATAATATGATATGATATGATATGACATGACATGACATGACATGACATGACATGACATGACATGACATGACATGACATGACATAACATAACATAACATAATATAATATAATATATATATACACACACACATATACATATCTTTTTTTTTTGCATGATGCCTTATACCTGGTCCATCTTGCACCTCGTGATCGCACTGGCTGGTGTGCTTCTTCCATGTGGGCTTTTTTGCTTCTGAGCTAGATGGCCGATTGTTCATCTTCAAGCCTTTAAGACCCCAGACACTATCTCTTTTTTTTTATAACATCCTTCCTCCTTATGAAACACCTCATGTAGTAGCTTGTGCATTTAGTGATCAATTTATCTCAGGATAGACAAGAGTGTTCTCTGAACACTATCTGCCTGGACTCAGCCCAAACCCCTAAACCTGAATGCACAATGACACTGGTGTCTGTTGAACGAGTATCTCTTTCTCTGTGTTATCGATCTATACATTTTCCTATCTCTGCTGTCTTTCTATCTATCTATCTATCTATCTATCTATCTATCTATCTATCTATCTATCTATCATAAATCTATTAATTGGTCTATCAATCTGCTGAACTATCGATTTAGCTGTCAATTTTCTCTATGTAACCTGTCCATATCTCATATCTCTCATCTATCTGTATTTTTATGATCTATGTTTATGTTTCCATTCATTTCTTGCTTAACTTTATTTCTGAAATAAATCCAAGCTTAACGGGAGCAATATGTTTTGTTTTTGTATTAGTATGCTATATATTGGACACTGATTCTAGTTGGCTAGACCCATTTATTTGTTTGTTTACTTATGAAATTCTTGATGTCCTCATGACTTTTTATTTAATTAAGACCATAATTGATCATATTAAATTGAATTACTTCACTATTCGGTGGAGTTCTGCTATTACTTATTTATTGCATTTAAAATATTAGCCAGAATTTGTATGATGTATTTTGAAGGAATAATGTTATATTCTCAGCACCTGTCTGTTAGTTCATCATACTGTGGTGGCTTGTGTGTTGCTGTGATGCTGGAAAATATCAAATGCTAGCAGGGTCACCCAAAGTGAGAAGATTTCATCAAAGCTTCCAGACTAAGAACAGACAATGCAGAAAGACCCCACTACCTCCTTCAGTGGAAGAAGTTTGAACATCGTATGCATATCTTTGAAGCGTTGTTAAATACTGACAGTCTAAAGAAAGGAATTAGGAAATTGTTGAAGCTACTGTCAGAGGATGGGTCCTTCAGGTTCAAGGACACTCAAAATGTGACTGGAGTCAAGCTGGTTTCTTGGAGGGGAGTTGGCCATGAGGACGTAATTTGGGTAAAGCCTCTGGGAGTCGACCCATCAGGATCTTCATTTGCTGATGGGGCATGACTCAGGTAAAGATAAACAGCTCCAAAAGTCTTCTAATGATCAAAACTGATCATTTGCATACTATAAATTTAGGAAAATTGGAAGGGGCCAAAGATGAAATGGGATGCTTGAAGTTTGCTTGTTATCCTAGGCATTCTGAGCTTAAATGAACTTAAATGGTATTGCAAGCTGATCAGGAAATCATAAGATTTACTATGCCAGGAACTACACAATGAAGAGAAGGGGATGGCATTCATTGTCCGAAAGGATCTTGCTAAACCCATCATGAAATACAGTACTGTCTGTGATAAGATCATATCTGCCTTCAAGGAAATCCAACCAATACAACTATTATCAAACAGTACTTGAAAAATGCATTTGCTGTAAACTTTAACATACAAATAAGTGAGGTATAAGACTAATAAATAAAAATTATATTTTTTGTGCTCCTTCCTCCCCACTTTCTGCTGTTGAGATTTCAATTCCATTATTATACATCCTACATGCAATAGGTCTGATTTTACATATTTATTATACATTAATCTTGCATTCCTTTGTCATAAAAATAGATAAATTCGTTGGGGGAAACAGTGTGATGGAGAAGCATCCCCGGACAACAACAAGAAACCAGCCCTGAAATGATGCATCTGCACCTGCCCCTGGGGTGTGTCCTGTGATCTGTGGATTCTGAGTGGCCCCTGCGGCGCAGGTCTCTCCCAGCAGGGAGTTCGTGTCTGGGTTCACACTGACTCCCTCTCCCTCTTTTCTCACAGAGTACTAGATGGCGTTGCCTTCCATTTTCTAACCTTCTATTTGCCAATAAACTGTGTTTTTGTCATTGTCTCTGGAGGTGGTAATTTGAACCTTCATGGAGTCTGTATAGTTGTCAGTACAGAGATGGAAGTATTTGCACAGAGAGCTAAAGGAAGGCTACATACCAAGGTATTTCTCCCCCCCCCCCAAGGTATTTCTTATTCTCCCCCCTTGAGGGGCTGTTAATTTCACGGTATTGTAGTGATAATTTCACAGGAAATGAATTTCTTTATTTCTCATCTCAAAGTTCATAACCAGTAAATAAAGAGAAGATTCAACTAAATATCCTGCGTCACTGCCTCAGCGAGTACAGCTGCCCTCCCCTCAGGTGTCCTGACGCTCTCAGGATGTGGATTTCTACAGCATGTGTCTCACACAGGAAGAGGTGGCAGTGTCCTCGGAGTTCAGGCTGCCGATCTGTGGATAAGCTGTGCTGACTGACACAACCCGAGAGACGTCTTCCTGCCTTGTGTGAAGCCCTGGGCATATGTTGACTTCCAGCCCTTCCACCAAAGGCCTTTTCCTGGTGCTCATCACACCCGATTCATACCGTAGTTGGAAAAGGTGGATCCAGAAGTCTTGCAGGACACCTACTCTCCTGGCTTCTGCACCTTGGCCTCAGCCGGCACTAACTGCATCTGGGCATGCACACCTGTGAGGAAGTAAACCAGAAGGTGAGGGCTCTGGAGCTGCCACAGTCTTCTCTCCAGCCCCATGTCTTATCTTACCCAGGGCAGCTGCCAATAGGAAAATAACGCTCCACAGTCACTCCTTGATGAGTGCACTTTGGTGTCAGAGGTTTAGGTGTAACCTATGCCGAAATGTCCTTGTTTAATAATGTATCAAAGGAGATGTCTTCAGGTATCAACTCTATAGGGCTCTTGTGCATACATATAATTCACATTCATGAATGCATTTCTGGTCTACATCAGGTATAAATAAGAGAAAACTGGAGAACTTGACAGAGCCACACACCAGGATTGCTCCGCTGCTCATCTCAAATGTGATCTGGAATCCTGATGGCTAGTGGTGGGTGTATCTCATGATGTGGGTTGACAGCTGGTCACGACTGCTACAGATGTATCCACTTATACTCCACCCCTATAAGTTCACTGACTTCATAGATGGGGTCTGACAAAATCAGCTTCTCATGGACTAATACTGACCAATCAAGAGGGCCATTCCTCTGTGTCTGTGATGAGGTATAGTGATCTTTCACTGACTCACTGGGGTGGGTGTGGGGGGAGTCTTACTCATTTTACTATGTAATCCTCACTATTACTACTTATGGAATGAGTGTATTTTCACAAATAGCTATATCTTCCATGAACTTCTATATTTTTTACTCATTTAAAATAATGTATACCAAAATGTTATTTTAATAGGCATGAAGCTTTCTTATTTCCTCTCTTCACATAAAAACCAGCTCACAAAAACGTATTATAAGAAAATTGAAAAACAACCAATGAAATAATACAAAAGTATGTAAAGTACTCAGAAAACTTTCAAAACCAAGCAATACAATCTTTAAAATATAAGGAAATATTTCTTTATCCCCATAAGTCTGACAGAATCCCCCAAATAAATTTAATAATTGTGCAAGATGTACTGAAGATATATTAATAAAATTAACATAAGTTGTAAATTTTAATTTAAAAATTATATCAGTGTTGTGAAAAAAGATTAGTGAGAGCCCATAAGATTAGGACATATTTCTACAAACTCAGATTTTTTCTAGTGTACAGCACCTATTTTCTGAAGAAAAAAAAATCCTTCCTTGCCTGAATGGTCCTAAAACAATTCAAGTGCTCAGGGCTCGAGGAAACCCATTACTCATTGGATGCTCTTCGTTTACAGGTCAGGGAACTGATTTCTCAGGTTTCAGCTCAAAGAACCTAGGGAGAAAACATAGGGCTGATCAAATGTAGATCAGTTTCCCGATGCTGGGTGATGAAACATCCTATATTATCTGTCCACTCATCCCTCTATAATGTCTTGTCATGTGGAGATGACCACAACTCTCTGCCCATAAACAAGCTCTAGGACCTCTTGGACACCTGACACTCCATTTTCACTCTGGACCCCTGCTCTGTCTCTCTTGGACTGTCTCTTCCTCTCTGAGTCAGGCACCTGCTCCTTATTCTGCAACATGAGCCGTGGGTGCACTGATGCTGGAAGTCCTTGCATGCACCATCAGAGAACTGAAGTGAATTGACATATCAAATGTCATCCGAAATCTAGAGGAGGTCTACTCAGATGGGAAGAGCTGTGTTCTGCCTACCTGAATCAGAAGCTACCAAACCCATGTATTTGTAAAAACAAAACAAAATAAAACAAAAATGTAAATTCAAATTTTATAAATTTCTAGAGACTGAGTATTGTTTACTGTGACAGTGAGAAACTCCTGGGCCAGTCATCAGTGGAGCTTGCATTTTGTGAGCTTTGCCTATAAAACCCCTCCAGATTTTCAAGTGAACATTCAAAATAAGCCCTGTGTTTCAGACACTGGAGGAGGAGACTTTTATCATCTCAACAGACTTAGCACCAGAGGAAGGTCAATTACACTGACTTTTCATAGCTGGAGGTGAAATATTTCCCCTATCAACCACACACTCCATATCCTACTTATGAGACCTAAGTGGGAGGGTATAGTGAACAGGTATTAAATACTCAAAGATAAAGAACGGATGTACTGAAATGCAGGAAAGGAACATGGACAGACCAAACTATAAACTACAACACAGGCATGAAGGTCAGAGCCTTACTGTCCAGGTGCTATAAAAGATTCATTCTCAATCAGAAGAACACACAGAAACTCCCTGTTCTCCCACTTCATCACCATGTAGATTCCCAGCATCACAATCCTGCATTACAATTTAGAATGGGAAGAATCTGCTTCTCTGAGGAGAAAAACAAACAGAACAAATAACATATAGCAAACATGGCTATGGTCTAACACTTGCCAGATTAGCATGAATCCCCACAAACTTAGTTCTGAGAAAAGGGTGAAAAATGTTTCTACCTCGAGGAAACACTAAATACTAAGATAAATTTTCATTCATCGGAATTCATCTCATTTGTAGATTGATTTTCTGTGTTGACATACCTCAAATTTAACTCATAATTTGTATTAAATGTTTTTACATTTTATTTTACGTTGAAAACTGAACTGAGTATTTTTTCAATCTCTCAACCAATTAATATTCTTCATCAAATCACCGTAGTTTGTCACTAGAAGTGCGCAGACACTTGGTTCTGGAAATGGAGTGCTGTGTGAAACAGAGTCCTTCTTCCTAGAAGAGGGGACCGTGGGACAAAATCATCTGCAGAGTACATTGAAATCTGCAAACAAAGAGTGAGAAGAAGACAATGGATGGATGTATGGATTGCGATAAGGGTTGTACAAGCCCTCAATAAATTGATTTTTTTAAAAAGAAGAAAATAAATGTCTAGGGAATAATGATGGTGACTTGTGTACAAATGTTCTTGATACAATTGATGAGTGGATACAAGAAATGTAAGAGCCCTCAATAAAATGTTTTGGGTTTTTTTTTAAAGTGAGGAGACTTAAGAGATGATCACATTCTAATAGAGAGTAAGTCAGGTGTAGCAGTGAATAAAGAAAACAAATAGCAATGAATTAATTTCAAAATATATTGAAAGTAATATGTGAAGCCAGAGGCTTCAGGAAAATCTTTCAAGTTTAAAAGACAAAATGAAAATTACTTATGATACCTAAGTACTATCATAAAGAGCAAACTTGTCATTATCCAAAACAGTGGACTAGGACTAGAATTCAGATTAGGAGCACCAGGAAAAAACATGCGTTTAATATCTTTTAGGGAGAATCCAGACTGCATCATATTTGAGAATGACATGTTTTGTATATGTATCGTCCATTTTGACTAAAGGTCACTCTTTACTAGAGACTGGAACTTCCCCATAGGGATCTCTAACCTGTAATCTTTTTGGACACCGATTGTCGGTTTAATCGTGCAAGGGACCAGCTGGTGGGTGGTAGCTGTTCACCTTTCAAACAGCATCCATGATCTTGAACTTTGTGTCGCCAGGCATTGCGACATCATCACTTACAAATACAGAGAGAAATACAGTTGACAAAAACTTTTAATTGACTGTAAGCAAGGGTTGTTCCATCTCAATCCTATCCCCCACCTACTCTGGGCTGAGAACAATAACCTCTGCTAACAGTTTCTGAGCTACGAGCCGGAAATGAAGGGAGAACATGCTTTCTGTGACGTTCATAGAGATGACCTCATTATTTTCATTCCTCTTTTTTTATTTAGTACTGTTACATCTGTCTTACATTTATATTCATGTTTATGCAAAATGAACCACATAGTAGATTTCAACAGATGAAAATGTTTTTGTCTATCAAACAATTATGAAAATGTTTATTAAGAAAACATGATTCACAATCTATTGAAAAAACAGAGTTGTTGGTCCTAGTTAGAATACAAGAAAGAAATTACTTTTGCCTTGTTTACACTCAAAATCCAACATTTATTATAGAATGTCTAATAAATAGAAAATGTAGACAAGAGTCTTGAGTGACTTCCGGATATGTAATAAAATTCCCAGAAAATGATAGAGGCAATGGTCTTAAACAGAATTGGAAGTTGTCTCACATGTGAATGTCAGTAGGTTGAGAAATACACAACTCCATATAATCAATAGAAGAGATATATCCAAAACATTTATACGTATGGTAAGAGGGAAAATAAAATAAAATCAGTAGATTTTCTAGGTAAGAATCTAACAAGAATGTGTCAGGCCTAAGAATGGCCTGCCATTTTCTCAAACTACAGTGGACACAAAGGACCACGGAACGCATCGCCTACATTATGCAGAGATAGCAAGCCCAAAGAGGAGCCCCGAACCTTCCTGGAAATGCACAACGGTTAATATAATTTCTGCCCAACATACCCCCCTTCTCCTTCCCTCAGGATCATAAAGTAGTCTTCCAAATGTTGTGAGAGAAAAAAAAAACCTTGTTATTTTTTAATTACATTTTTCAGTGAACTATTTGAAACTCAACTATCCTTTTTTCATAAATTAGAAGTTCTCTCTTCCCTGGAATCCTGGGAATGGTATGATTTACCTTTAAAATAAAGAGCCAAGAGGTCATTTCCTGATAATATTCAGAAAAATGAATAAGATTTTCTTTTCTATCATTTTCCAGCCAGTAATTAATGCACATTTCCCAACTGTCATAATTGAAATCTGAGCTATATAGAAATAATAGTGTATACTATTATTAGCTCAATAAAAGTAGATTGGCTTAATTCTGGATAATTACACGTTACTACTGAAAATGTTCTCTGAAGGAGATCTATTTAATAATAATAATGAAAAGCCACCATTCCTGGCAGGTATAGGGCAGCTATGGGTGGGTCTCACTCAATGACAGCTAATATCATTCCAACATTTCTGAACAATGCCAAGTACAAGAATTTAAAAATAATTACTTAACAATCCTGTTTAATATGTAGTCTACTTATATCAGACTATAAATTATTGTTCACTTTGGATGAGGCAAGGTAAATGATTTCTAACAAAAGCTGCCTCTGCAATTATTATATTAGAAATAGTTAATATGAAAAATATAGATAAGTTCTAGTACATGGCAAAATATTTCCAAGACAATGTTTTATAACAAAAACAAGGGAGGGGTAGACACATTTAATATAAATACCTAATACATATTTTGACGTAATTCTAATAATACTGGCTTCAGAGAATAACATACCTCATTGAATGAAACCGTTTGGAAAATCAGGGATCGATTCTTCAGTTATTTAAACTGTTCTACTTGAAGACCAAAAGCGTGTGGTTGAATATACAAAATAGTTATCAACACAGGTCATTTTAAAGAGCAAAACACGCATCAAATGAGATTTCGCAAGTTACATTCTCCCTACAGGATCGTGTGCAATATGCACCTTTTTCCAACTTTGGGTTAAAATATCTACAAAACTGTGGTCTTCGAGCTCTTGTTCCATCTGCCAGTTCTTTCTGATCCTCAGGAGACAGTAGATGATACCGTATTCCATTCATCACCATCCTAAGGAACTCAGGGTTGTCCTGAATGAGGGGTTCAGTTGGGACGGTTTTACATCAGACATTCTTCGAGATGAGAGGAAATCTGATGTTAGCGAGGACGTCCACCCTAAATGGCTGACGATTCGGCGCCTCATGTCTCAGGCCCCTGACAGCAGCATCATAAACCTGCTCCACTGCGCTCACGGTCAGGGGTCTTGGTTGAGGAGAGGTGTTACTCACTGAGCATCAAGTTGGAGAAACTCCTCACTTTTGGAAACAAGTGAAACGCTGGTGAATAAAGGCGTCTGCAGTGGCTTTCAACTCAGGACAGTCTAGACACGCTGCTAGAACGCTTAGAACGAGACAGTCTGAAGCATCCACTTTCTCTTTTGAAAATCAACACACATGTTCCTCACAGGCTGAATCGGGTACTGGTTTGCGGCATCCAAAAGAGACTGCACGTTGTTGCTATTCACAGAGATCCTAGCAGTGTAAGCACATTCCACCAGGTGTTCAATAATGTCAGGTCGGCATCTTTCAGTTCTATGTCAAAGGACTTTGATTCCAGCGTGTCAGTTGTGAACACGACGTTAAAAACTGGGCTGGTTGCAGCCAGGACCACACGATGAACAGGGATCTTTCTTTCCTGGACCACAAGAATCACATCACACAAAGTTCTCTGTCTTCGCATGTCATTCATGACTGCCATGGAGCCCACCAACAATTTCGCTTCTTCCCAAGCTTCAGGTTTCGTCTTGGTCTTTCTCTTGCTGCTCCGAGCCACCCTGGAGGCTGACATCCTCCCTAAGCTCGGCTCCCCGGGCCTGGTGCAGGCTGTGGGCTGCGGTCCCTTCTGTTGGGGAACTCTGAGGTCAGGCTGACTGCAGCAGTGTAGGAGGCGGCTCAGCAGCTGCTGAAACACCATGCTGGGCTGAGGCTACAGCAGCAGCTCCAGGGCGAGCTGGGTTGCATGCTGGGCAGAGCTGTAGCAAGGTGGTAGACAAGCCTGTGAATCCGAAAACAAGGCATTTTTGTTTGTAGGGAAGAAAAAAGGTTTCCAAAGAGAAAAAAAAAATAAATCCTCTATCCACAAAACAATGATGATCTTATGCATAAATGATTCTAAATATGTCATAAACACTATAGCTGATAAACAGAGAAATGTTGTTAGCTACATTTCAGCATACAATGTTAACTTGGTAAATCAATCCTTACACATTCACTGCTAATCACCATCTCGCAAACCATTAACCCTTATATGTTAATGTGCTGAGTATCCTGACAACACACTGATAACTAGCTGAAAAGCCACTCATCCTCCAGAACTTCTACTAACACCCTGAGCATCGCCTGATGCCCACAACAACGTCAACATGTGCTTAACAAATCCAATGACTATGCACACCAAATGTAACCTAATGCAGTTATTCCAATTCTTTGAATCAGTGTCACAGCCTGGACTGTAGTCTATCAACGTAACCCTAACCTTATGACCCTAAATCTTATATTCAGAAACTACTTCTGAGAACTCTAATCCTTAAGCAGTAACTCTACATCATTATACCTTAACATGTACGCTCCTAATCAACTCAAAACATAATCTGTTAGGCAGAAACTTTCTAAACATAATGACCTTTAATCTGTCCGCCAACATCTGAATCTCAAATCATCACAACTGACTCCTAATTCTATTGCTTGATTCTTGTTCTTGAGCCAGGAACACTGATTAATCTCAGGACTTGGCTTCTGATCTTAAGTACCGACTCTGCCTCTAGCACACTAAAACCCTAAGCTAAGCACCGAACTTAACACACCAAAAAACGCATGCTGCTAATTACATGTGTGGATTTGTCTCCTCTCGCAGATTTTACCTAAATATAAGGGACTGCGAGAGGTAGACATGCAAAATTAGGAAACACCAACACATCCTCTGTTTTCAGTTAACGTTTACAAATGGTTCATGAAATTTGGCAAAATGAAGGGATATATAAATGTTTAAATATGACATAAGGCATCATGACCGAGTTCCATCACAGGACTCTTGTGGTCCTCAGCTCTACTGTGTCCTACACTCAAGGAGCCTTCTCTGCTATTAGACATATGCAGGGATGTGTTGCCCAATAACCAAGGTGACCAAGAGCTCAATTGTACTTACTCACTAATTTGTAGTCACAAATTCACCTGGTTTCTCCCTCAAAGATGTAGTGAAACAGTGTTTAATGAAACAAATAAATAACTAGTTATTCTACCTTTGATCCCCCCCATTCCATCTTTCCCAGGGACCCTCATGTCACTAGAGATCGAGGTGGTATCAAACTAAAAGTTCCTTCATTGGAACAATGATCCCCATTTTTCATTACATTGGATTTTTCCTCAGACTTAAGGGCTGTGAGGAAGATGTAGTACACCCTTCTAACCCTAAATTATTTGGTTCTGTGACTACTTGAGTTTCTAGTAAAACAAACACTTAGCCTCACCAGACATACTTCAAGTAGGAGCTGTAGCTTCACCCCTTAAGTGTAAAGACGTTATTCCCAGGGACATCCTGTGGGTCCAGTGCCAGGAACGCCCTCTCAGCGCACACTGGGCTCTCCACTCATGGAGAAGTAAGTCCTCAAATAATCACTCGTGATAACAATAGGCCAACCTGCTGCTGACTTAATCGGTTAAATCCTGACCAGGCACCCTGGGTGCACGGATATCTAAATATACCCTGGAATGAAAGCGAGACCCGGATGTGGACAAATCAGCAACCAAGAAGCCATTAGTGGAGGTTTCAGAGTCAGCGTGTTAGCACAGGCTGAATATCTTTGAGCTCAACCCAGGGGCTTCCGGAGGCAAAAGGCTATGTTCCTCCCTGAGCTTGTCTTACATACCTACTAGCTGAGGGTACCTGGCCTGGAATAGGTCCCCATGTCCAGGTTCCAGGTACTTTTACCTTGCAGGAAGCACAAAACATCCAAGCAAGGATGATCCACTGTCTTTCCACACACAGCCTGATCTGAAATCCAAATCCGCCCCAATTTCAGCACCTTGAATTATCTGCATCCAGGTACACCTGGATCCTGAGCAGGAGCTGGAAATAAAGGAGGGAAGGTGAGAGGCGGATTAAAGGGCAATTACCTGTAATTACTTCAGCATCATTATTAAATTGACGTAATTTATACTCCAGGAGCCTTCCTCATTGGAATATCCATCCTTTGGTGAGTCCAGAAAATCATGGGTTCTCAACCTTCCTAAGGCCACGATCCTTTAATACGGTGCCTCATGTTGTGGTGATGCCCAAACATAAAATCATTTTCATTACTACTTCACAGCTATCATTTTGCTACTGTTATGCATGAGGAGAACCATGTGAAAGGGTCGTTGGACCCATAAAGGGGTCACGACCCACAGGTTGAGAACCACTGGTCCAGATGAAAACAGAATAAACCCGGGGTGGATTGGGTGAAGTTGCTGTGGGAGGTGTTCTTAGGAAACACATGGCAGCTCTGGGAACACCTTGCACACACAGACACACATGCACACAGGTGAACACATGAAAATATTAGCAAACAAGACACCGGGTAGGGCAAGATATGACAAAATAATAATTTAAAAATTATCAAGGGCTCATGAGGGAGGGGGGAGCGGGGAGGGAGGGGAAAAAAGAGGACTTGATGCAAAGGGCTTAAGTGGAGAGCAAATGCTTTGAAAATGACAAGCAAGCACAACGGTTTGTTTGAAGATCTCCAAGCAACTTTGGCTACAGACCTAGGAAGAGACAAGGATCTTTTCCTGGAATTATACATGGAATTGTATGGTATGTGAAATGTATTTCAATAAATATTTTAAACTTAAAAATATATATGAAAATTATAATTTATTAAGGTTCATGAGGGAAGAAGAGTGGGAGAGGGAGGGGAAAATGAGGAGCTGATATCAAGGTTTCAAGTAGAAAGAAAACACTTTGAATATGATGATGGCAGCATATGTACAAATGTGCTTGACAATGGGTGAATGCACAGATTGTCATAAGAGCCATAAGAGCCCCTAATAAAAGTATTTAATATAAAATAAAGCATTAGTATTGTAAAGCATAGTACCTATATTTTGAGAGCAAAATCAACTCCTCAAACATGGGAGACTTCCTCTAGTTTTTGGAAGATGCCCTGGAAACATCCCGATGTGTTATGCAAATTCACAAACAGCATTGACTTCTCTGGAGGATGCAGAGAGCTTCAGCATCTATAGAACTTCTAAGGTTAACTCCGTACCTTCAAATGCTTGGAGTGCAGAGGCCTTGTGAAAGTACAACATGCCTGCAGGGAAGGAGCGAGACTCAGGAGCCACTGTCATATCCAGCTCAAGGGAACAATTAAGGGCAGGTTCTGAGGGGGCTGGGTGGGTTTTCCTTTTTGGTATGTGGCATTCCCTTTTCCAAAATGTAATTTAAAACAGAATTTGATAAGGGATGCTTGTGTCAAATTAAATATCGAATTCTACAGGGAATATTTAACTGGTTTAATAAAAGAATGAGGACCACACTAAAAGCGGTGAAGATGGGGCCCGCATTTTTAGGGAGTGTCTCTAACTGTGGTTGACATTTCCATTAATCCAATTCTTTCTCATAACAACCCTATAGGACAGAGTAGGACTGCTCTTGGAGGATTCTGATTCTGTAAACCTTTATGGGAGTAGAGAGCATTCTCTTTCACCTGCAGAGCCATTGGTGATTTAGAATGACTGACCTTGCATTTAGCAGTCCACTGCATAATATACCCCACATGCAGGGCTCTCCAAGATATCTAGAACATTCTTATTCAACATCACTTATGGCTATATAAGTAGAAGGTATGCAAATAGACCCCTCTCCTGCTGATGAAACCATCCCAGTTCCAACTCTGAAGCTCTTGGAGAGGTGCTCCAGCTCTGGAATTCCCAAGTGACCCCATTCAGGACTGAACACATCTAGTCACCATGGAATCTGCATTGAGCTCAATTTTCATTTCTAGAATTTCAAATGGTACTTTGATGGAGAGCAAGTGCGTATGAGGGGGCATGAGTGAGAGCCAGTGAATATATTATGATTTTCATGATCAGGATGTTTGTGTGTTTGCAGGTATCCATTGTGAGGTGTAGCTATGTAATCTGAGGGAGACGAGGCAGCCTGAGGCTTCTCTGAGACTCTACCCTGCAGTCTCTGCATTCCCTATCTGTGTGTATAATATGTACTGGGTCTGCTCAGCTCCAGCGAAGGGACGGAAGTGGGTTTCATACATTAATACTGTTGGTAGGACATGCCACACAGACTCTCTGAAGGGCCAATTCACCATCTCCAGAGACAATGGTAAGAACATACTATATCTTCAAATGGACAACCTGAAATTCAAGGACACAGCTGGGTATTTCTGTGCACAAGACGCACAGTGTGGTAGTTACATAATCTGGTATAAATGTGGGACTTGAGAGGATAAAGACTGAAGGGGTGGACTCTAGTCTGTCAATCAGAGTATGGCCAATGAGGCTTCTGTGTGGGCATGGTCTTCTGTGAATTCTGGGGAATCCAATATTCCTTTCTTGGAGGTAGAAGACACTCTCTATACTCCCTAGGAGACTCCCTTCTGACAAGGCTGACTCCCTGTGAGACATCCCTGAGAAAAAGCCACATGGACCTACCCTGATGCAGCCCTGGGTGCTGGAGAATCCATGTAGAGACCCCTGCCAGCACTTAGACGTTTACAGTGCTACTGGATCCAAAGACTTTCTACCCACTGGCCTGTGATCATCTTGCATTTGGGATCATGGCATGTATTTCATGAGTCTGAAGAGGACTATATAGATTGGATATGTGGGCTAATACTGGAGTTACAGTCTTGGACCTGACTGGGGTGAGATGCTTCCTTAATGTACAATTGCCCTTTATATAAAAATCTCTCTTATATACAATATATGTATGTCTATGCATTTTTTTCTCTAGTTTACCCAGACCAACACACACAGTGAGGGGAAGTCAGAGTTAACCCAGACATGAACGTACCCTCGTGGAAGAGGTTAGGTTGCAGGGTCCCTCAGGACCAACAGAGCACAGGACCCAGACCCAAGAGCAGGTGCAGGTGGAGCTGACCACTGGCTTCCTGTTGTGTCTGGGGATTCTTCTCCTTCTCAGCATCCCTCAGGGAATCGGTGCATCTCCTCACTTCTTTCTTAAACACTCACCCAATCTCCCTGTGATGGTAGGATGATTTTGAACTTAGCTTCTGTTCTGTTCCCCCCTCTAACTCCCCCCAAATGTCCCATATTAATTAGAAATTCCTACATCTAGGATAAATTCTCTTCACATCATCTGCTTTCTCAAACACTTTACACCATGCTTTCAATACCCCTCCTGTATTCCCTCCTACCTCAGTATAACAGGCCTTGCTCTGCACAGAACCTCACTTTATTTTATATATATATATATATATATATATATATATATATATATATATATATATATATATATATATATATATATATATATATATATATATATATATATATATATATATATATATATTTAAGACAAAATAATATAAGAACTTAACAACAGTAGCCCAATCCTATATCAAGTCACCTGGCTCCATTCATCCAGATATTTTCTTCTCTGAGTTCATTCGTTTTATTAATTCACAGCTCCTGTCTGCCCTTTTCCCCACAGACTAATTTGAGAGTCAGTTTTTTCTACAAATGCAGTTTGTTTAATTTAGTAGTTTTGAATATTGATACAAGTGTGCGAAAAGAGAGACAAGACACCTTTTATGCTTAGTGTCAATGTGCCTCCACATAACTCACCTTCCTTCCTTCCCTATGTCTCCTTGTCCATGGGCTATACAAGTCCTATTCTGTACAGGGCACCCACAGCTTCCCTATGAGTTCTGTGGGTGGCTATGCCTCCATGTATTATTGAGATCAGAGTATCCTTCTCTAGAGATGTGCACAGGGACTGATTTTCCCTCAACTGGCACTGTGGCTGCTGTAGTTATGATCGCATATTTCTGAGTCAGACACACACAGAGGGAAAGGCTGTGGAACCAAGACACAAACACCCATGCAGGGAGAGGGCGGGGTTCAGGGATCACTCAAACCCCACAGATAACAGGGGTCTTTGCGGGTAAAATGCAGAGGAGCCTAAGCAGGATTAGTTAAATTCTCAACCTATTTCCTCTACCTGCACAGAAAACGTCTCTGCCACAGACCTCCACATTTTTGTAGCTCAGTGTGTGTATGTTCTTGTATGTACTTTATATGTTTGTTTGTGTGTGCTAATATACATGAACTATTCTTTGCATTCATATACTATACTATGTGATAGAATTTGTAGTCTGCTCTGCATTTATTTTATTATTATAATTCTAGTATATTTTAGTGTGTCTATGTGTTTTTTTCTTAAGTAAATGCATGTGTATTTATTAATCTGAGGATAGTGTATGAAGATTTGTTAGGTCTACTACATGTGTTCATTTGTTCATAGTATGCATGTGTATGTTAATATGACTGTTAGAATACAAATGTCATTGTGTGAGTTTCCTTTTAGCGTGTGTTCACATTTCACCTCTATGCGAGTATGTGTTTGATAATATGTATGCATTAATATGTGTGTATTTTGCTGCAGGTATTTTATCCACTCAAACAGGAAGATTCTGGAAAAGACGGATAGGCACAGGGGCTACAACTTAAGGCTAAAATATAAGAACAGTTGTGAGATTGCCTCAGGATTGGGTGGTGTTTCATTTTGTTGTATTTAGGATCACTATAAGTCATAATTGACTCATCAGCTAGCAATATTTTATCCTATGTTTTCTCTGGGGACCTTAATAAAGAAATATCCTTAGTGTTTTACAATTTATTTTACAATTCACAATGTAAATTCTGAGGTGTTCTCTTTGAGAACACCACAGACACTGCAAAGATTTTAACACATAAGACAGGAAAAGCCAATGACGAGGCCAATGACTTCAGAATTCTCCTCACCAATGGAAACCAGGTTGTGATAGTTCTCCAACATCACATTCTGATATAGAGCCTTCTGAGCAGGGTTCAGGAGCTGCCATTCCTCCCAGGTGAACTTTACAGCCACAACATTGAATGTAAGTGATTCCTGTAGTAAGAGGAGTCAATTTAATGGCGTATTTTACACTTGAAGATTTTAAAAATATATCTTACAGTAAAGAAAACAAAACAGTAATAAAAACGATTGTGATAGTGCATTCCATGTGTGGTAAACTTAACTAGGTGGTGACTTCAATTGCAGCTGCTGTCCCAGATGTGATTACATTGCTTGAGCCAATGAATACTTCTCCTGGTACATGGTATACAGCTATTGATCTGGCTAATACCTTCTTCTCAATACCAGTCTCAAAGGACCACCAGAAGCAGTTTGCCTTCACCTGGCAGGGGCAACAATATACTTTCACAACTCTCCCCCAGGGGTACATCAACTCTTCTGCCCTGTGCCATAATTTAGTCCGAAGGGACCTTGACCACCTGTCTATTTCACAAAATGTCACACTGGTCCATTACATTGATGACATTATGGTGATTGGACCCACTAAGGAGGATGTATAAAAGACTCTAGGTTCATTGGTACAATATCTGCGTACAAGGGGTTGGGAAATTAACCCAACAAAGATTCAGCTACCCTCCACATCATTAAAATATCTAGGGGCTCAGTGGTGTGGGGCATGTCGAGATATTCCTACTAAAGTGAAGGATAAGCTATTACATTTAGCTCCCCCAACGACTAAAAAAGAGGCACAATGCCTAGTCGGCCTCTTCGGATTTTGGAGGCAACATATTCCTCACTTGGGTGTTCTACTTCAACCTATTTATCAAGTGACATGAAAAGCCTCCATTTTTGAGTGGGGCCCAGAACAAGAAAAGGCTCTTCAACAAGTTCAGGCTGCCGTGAAATCTGCTTTGCCACTGGGACCATATGATCCAGCTGACCCAATGGTGCTAGAGGTGTCAGTTGTAGATAAAGATGCAGTGTGGAGTCTTTGGCAGACCCCTATTGGTGAATCACAGCGTAGACCATTGGGCTTTTGGAGTAAAGTCTTGCCATCCTCTGCAAACAACTACTTCCCCTTTGAAGAGCAGCTGTTGGCCTGTTACTGGGCCTTGGTGGAGACTGAACGCCTCATCATGGGCCACCAAGTCACCATGAGGCCTGTATTACCTATCATGAACTGGGTATTGTCTGACCCACATTATCATAAAGTTGGACATATGCAGCAAAACTCCATTGTTAAATGGAAGTGGTATATGCGAGATCGGGCCAAAGCAGGATCTGAAGGAACAAGTAAGCTGCATGAAGAAGTGGCCCAAAGGCCCACAGTCTCCACTTCTGTCACATTGCCTCCTTTCTCCCAATGTGTACCTATGGCCTCCTGGGGAGTTCCTTACCATACTTTAAGTGAAGACCAAAAAAGTCATGCTTGGTTTACGGATGCCCCTGCACGATATGCAGGTGCCACTCGTAAGTGGACAGCAGCAGCACTGTAGCCCCTTTCTGGGATCTCCCTAGAGGACAGTGGTGAAGGGAAATCTTCCCAATGGGCAGAACTTCGAGCAGTGCACCTGGCCATTCAGTTTGCATATAAGGAAAAATGGCCAGATGTGAGATTATATACTGATTCATGGGCTGTGGTTAATGGCTTGGCTGGATGGTCAGGGAATTGGAAGGACCATGATTGGAAAATTGGTGACAAGGAAGTATGGGGAAGAGGTATGTGGATAGACCTCTCTGAATGGGCCAAGAAAGTAAATTGTATCTCACATGAACGCTTACCAAAGGATTACCTCTGAAGAGGAGGACTGTTATAATCAAGTGGATAAGATGACACGTGCTGTAGAGACTGGTCCTCTTCTTTCCTCTACCACCCGTTATCACCCAATGGGCACATGAACAAAGTGGACACGGCGGCAAGGATGGAGGTTATGCATGGGCACAGCAACATGGACTTCAACTCACCAAGGCTGACTTGGCCACTGAGACTGCTGAGTGCCCCATTTGCCAGCAACAGAAACCAACATTAAGTCCAAGATATGGGACAATTCCTCGGGGAGATCAACCAGCAACTTGGTGGCAGGTTGATTACATAGGACCACTTCCAACATGGAGGGGACAGCGTTTTGTTCTTACTGGAATAGACACCTACTCTGGATATGGATTTGCCTTCCCTGCACGTGATGCTTCTGCCAAAACTACTATTCGTGGACTTACACAATGCCTCATCCACCGGCATGGCATCCCACATAGCATTGCTTCAGATCAAGGAACTCACTTTACAACAAATACAGGGCGACAATGGGCCCATTCCCACAGAATCCACTGGTCGTATCATGTTCCTCATCATCCTGAAGATACCGGCTTGATAGAACGATGGAATGGGCTCCTAAAGACACAATTACGGTGCGAACTAGGTGGCAACAACTTGTAGGGCTGGCAATGTTCTCCAGGAAGCTGTGCATGCTCTAAACCAATGGCCAATATATGGTGCTGTGTCTCCAATAGCCAGAATACATGGGTCCAGGAACCAAGGGTTGGAAACTGGAGTGGCACCACTCACTATTACTCCTAGTGATCCTCTTGCAGCATTTTTGCTTCCTGTCCCAGCAACTCTCTGTTCCTCTCAGCAACTCTGTGTTCCTCAGGCCTGGAGGTCCTGTTCCCGAAGAAAGGAACTCTCTCACCTGGAAACACAGCACATATTCCACTGAACTGGCTGCTGAGAATGCCCCCTGGGCACTTTTGACTTCTCATGACTTTGGATCAACAGGTCAGGAAGAGTGTCACCATACTGAGTGGTGTGATTGATCCTGACTACCAAGGAGAAATTGGACTGGTACTACATAATGGAGGAAAAGAAGAATATGTCTGGAATCCAGGAGATCCCATAGGCCGACTGTTAGTGTTACCATGCCCTGTTATTAAAGTAAATGTTAAGTTACAGCAACCCAATCCTAACAGGAATTATAATGACACAAACCCCTCAGGAATGAAGGTCTGGGTCACCCCGTCAGGCCAAAAATCACAGCCAGCTGAGGTGCTTGCTGAGGGCAAAGGTAATGCAGAATGGGTAGCAGTAGAAGGTAGTTCTACCTAGCAGTTACGACCACGTGATCAATTGCAAAAACGAGGCTTGTAATTGTCAATGTATTTTCTTTGTATGTGATTATTGCATATATTTCCTTTGTTCAAGTATGATATATCAGATATAATTTGACTCAGTGTGTTTTCATTTACATGTATGATAGATGATTGATGATAAGTATAAGTGTGATTTCATTAATATCTGGAAATTATATACGTATGAATGGGTAAAGAGTTGTATACAGGTGCCAGGTTGGCAGGGGGTGGATTGCGATAATTTATTGTGCCAGCCTGGCCGATAAACACAAGTAGGATTAATTGAAGGTCAGAGGGATAAGTGGCTCTGTGAGCCTCACCTTGCTTGTTCTGTGCCTCAGTTTAAAGGGTACACTACCTGTGGGATGCCTAGCCTGTGGTCTGTGTCGCTGTAAGTTGAGGTCCCTTTAATCCCACACGATTGGAATGTTCATCTCTGGAGCTGGGGACCGACAGTTTATGACAGTTGGGGACCTGCCCTGCTGTTTGCTGCCTGGAAATATATAGCCCAACTCTCTCTACAGAAGGGGATTGGCAACTGGTGGCTCTTAAGCCTTAAAGGACTGCTAGTGTCTCACTGCTGTATAATTTAACTGTTAATTTCTTGTATTATCCATCTGTATATAACTTAATGGTTCATTTCTTGTGTTATATATCTACCTTTATAAATATATTTATATATAATTACTAGCAATCTGGTTTGTCTCTCTAGAGAACCCTGTCGAACACATGCTCTCCAAGGGGCCCCTTATAGTTCTGTTGGGTGGATTCCTGGAGCCCACCTAACCTTGCCTAGGCAGGGAAGGTGCTAGGTTGGCCTAAGAAGCCATCATAAGAAGAGGGAGAGAGAGAATGCCTGCAGGCATGGTTTGAGAAGGGACAGTGAGACATTGGCCGGTCATCTGACCTGTTGATTTGGTTTTGTTAGCCTCTGCAGCCACATGGTTCAGAATGACCCAATGGATTAGGGATTTTCCAGCTTCCATTTCCTTGAACAACTGCAAGCCGCTTGTGTGACCTGCCTTGAGAGCTACTTCCACTCTATGAGTCAACAGCTTGCTGTCTGACCTTCCCATTTGGATTCCTCAGCTCCTGCAACTTATTATCTGACCAGATTCAACAACTTCACTTTGTGAGTCAGTGGACTGTTGCCTGATCTGATGATCTGGTTCATCAGCCTTTGCAAACACATTAATGAGGTGAACCCTACAGACTGACCCCTGACCTCTATACAGATCTGGGACTCACCAGCTTCCACATCTTGAGGAGGTATTTATTTACTTGATAGCTATTTAGTTTTGTGAGATGCTGCAGAGCAAATGATGGAGCACCTTGAACCTCTACCTCCTAGGTACTTGTCTGCTACTGGTCCTACAAAATGAACTTTAACATTTATGATTCAAGAACTAAACCAATGGAGATAATGACCAGGGCAGAAGGGACAGAGTGACAGAGCCAGTGGTTATAAGTCCAGAAAAGGCTTTTCAGTCAAGATAGTGGGACAGGAAAGCAAGATAAAGAGGAGGATATCCCCCAAGGAGATGAGAGGAGGCTATGCAGATGGAACTATGAATAAGCCTACCTTCAGGGGGCAAAATGTTTGAGAGGGACTGAGAGAAGAGGCCTTCCCTAAAGAAGATCAAATTAGCCTATGCAGATTTTAAATATGAATCCCAATGTGCAGCCTATTGATTCTGATACCAAATTATATGCTGGTACTTAATAAAACTTATACCTGTGACTCTGGACTGTAAGTTGTACGTGGCCACGGCAAAGAAATTAATGAGCTGAGTAGGAGAGGCCTGTGGGAACAATAACTGGTGCCATGACTGAAAAGTATTGGAGAGTACAGGTATGCTTAAGCTCTGCTTCATATGAATCAGACCTGATGTTGACGGTTGAATCTGTTTCCTGCATCTATAGTTAGAGGAGGTGAGAAGCTGTCAACCATTTTTAAACCACTATTGGCTGAGGTTAAAAATTTGCGTTTTAAATTTTATATGCACTAATGAAAATGCTGCTCTTTGGGAGATTATGTAACACATCACCTTCAGAAAGAAGCATTAAAGAAATTTAATCAAACAAAAATCCCATGGAATACTGAACTCTTCTAATGAAATGATCTTATTTCCCCGTAAAAACTAGGCATAACATATAATTTGAATGATTGTCATGGGTTGGCCACAAAATAATGAATTATGAATTGGACGATAATGTCATCCAAAGAATCCTCAGGGACGCAATGTAAAAAGTTATTTTTAATCCTATGATCAGTATATTCCGAATCTTGTCCAGCCCAATGTGGAAATTAGTGTCAAAGTGTATCTCTAACTTCTACTATTTCAAATTTCCACATTTCCAATGCACTGCATCAGTATTATGCAGGCTTATACAATTCCAGTAGGAAATACAGAAGAGGATAAAACACATCAGAATCACCTGCGCATTGGTCGTTTTTTTGTTCCTTAGGACATTGCCAACAACTGGGGTACTCTATGTTTGTCTTATCTGGATCAGGTCTAATGATGTTGACAAATTTCAATCTCTTACGAGGATATCCCAGAAACAATAATACCCAAATCAGGCACTTCTTCTTCTTTCCTGTATGCCGCTGCTGGTGTTGCACAATCTGTAGGCTGAGGGGAGAATACAATGTGAGTAACACACAACCTGTAGGTCTAGATGCTGTTAGAGTTCTGTTCCTCTTCTTACACAAAATCCCTAATACTGTTAATGGTGCCCTTATTGAGTGATGGAAATCATGCTTTTAACACGAGCAATAAAATCTAAAACTCTTAATTTTCAGACACGTGAGTAAAAGATGGCTTTCGAATAAATAGTTTAGACACTGAAATACACATTGCACAACGTCAAATAAGCTTTCAAAAAGAAGAAACAAAAAAGCCAGATCCCTACCTCACAGCATACAGAACTATCAATTCCATACGGTGTGATTCTCAAGAAGAATGATAAATCAATGAACCTTGAAGATGGTTATGTTAATTAAGACAGCTGGAAACATTATAAATGGGCTATATGAAAAGCTATTGTAAACTGAAGATTACTTTCTAGATGGAACTATAAATCATAAAATCACTTCAGAAACACTGAAAAACTCACTATCAAGTATAGTTAGATGCGTAAGCTGCTGATAGGACACAGGAGACTTCCCTACAGAGTTTCGAAGACTGTAAAGCCATGACAACCAGTTAATTGGTTTGTACCTCTGACCTGGAGATTAGCAGTCCAACTCTAAACACACGTCAAAACCGGGGCTCCATATAAACACATATGTCATCTATCAGATTGAAATTTATATGGAGATTTTGGAAAGAAGTAAGAAGTATACATCACCCATAGTGAGTGCACTTTTGAATCCAAAGATAAATAATGCTTTAAATGTAGTATTATTTGTTGTAACCTAATGCAGTTTGATAGTTGACCTAGGCAGGCCCGTGGTGAGGAATTGGCTTGTGAGGAGTACAGGCAATCTACTTCTAAGGTATTCTCCCTGAGGGGAAGATGACCTCCATCTTTGGTTAATTTTCAGAAAGGATTCAATGGAGACCTAATCAAAGTGGGGTTGCAGGAAACAGACACTGAGTTATCACTGTAATCAGCAACCCAAATCTAAAACCCAACTCACTGCTATCGAGTGGATTCCAATTACAGCAACACTTTAGGAGAAGGTGGAACTGCCTGCCCCTTGTGGGTTTCTGAGAATGTAACTCTTTATAAGAGTAGATACCCTGCCTTTCTCCCCAGGTGTTACTTGTAATTCTGAACTGCTGACCTTGCAGGTAGCAGCCCAATCTTTAACCAGTAAGCAACCACCAGGCCTTTTGCAAATTGACTACTTACCCAGTGAATTATATCATTC
The DNA here is from genome assembly GCF_050624435.1 of Tenrec ecaudatus. Classification (NCBI taxonomy): domain Eukaryota; kingdom Metazoa; phylum Chordata; class Mammalia; order Afrosoricida; family Tenrecidae; genus Tenrec; species Tenrec ecaudatus. The sequence goes on from NC_134544.1 coordinate 77,683,070, forward strand.
AGGGAGATGCGAAAAGACCTAGGACCCTGGTGGGCAGGACAGCCTGGGCCCTTGTACACGTTCACTCTCCTGGGGCCAGATCCCAGGAAGCATGGATCCCTCTCCAGCTCTGCCCCCCTAGAGCCCCAGGGTTGCTAACCTTGTTTGGAGTCAGGTGAATGGATTTGGTTCACAACCCAGTCAGAAGTTGAAATCTTTTCTTGTGATGCTTCAGTGTACAAGACAATAGTAACAGATTTCTAACTCCCTAGACTGGACTGTATTTCTCTGTGGCAAATCTTTGTTGAAAAGCAGACAATGTCGAGAAAGGCATGGCAGGTTCTTGGCCTGTACTTCTTGTGCTAAATAGTGACCACCCCCAACCCCTAGGATCAAAATCATGTTCTAAACTGAGGGAATCTGGATTATAAACAAAACCCACTCTACATTTACAGAGCAATTTTACTAATTTCTCAAATATAAATTATCAACTTTAGATCCACATTTATATATTCAATATTTATTTTCAGCATAAAGTGGAAGTTTTAAAGGTCTCAAAACTCGCAAACTCTATGAAAGGTAAACATCTTTTCACCAAGATTCTAACTGGGGAAAAAAAGTTTATTTTATGAAGAATGTTCTTTTTCGGCCTGCACTGCACCTCAGACCATAACCCTTGACTTATTTGGCTAATGTGATCAAGTTGAATAATGCTCATGAATGCCATTCCGACAATGCTGAGCTTTTCATCAAGTTTAACCTGCTCCAATCCCCTTGCCTCCTGGGTACTCTTTAGAATATCTATTGTATGTGAAGAAATACCTATGGTTCGGTAGCCCATTTATGCACAGTAGAGTGTGGTAACTAGAGAAACTTGCTGTAGAGGTGGACAATGAGACCGAGGGACACCAATAGGACAAGACAGAGATCTCCTAAACAAGAAAACAAGCCAGGGGAATCCTTATTTGCTCCTCTCTTAAGTTCTTGGGTTTATGGTTGTCCAATTTTAAAGCCTTTGTGAAAGACTGAAGCCTACAGTAAAGGAATGGCAAGGGATAGGTAGATGGGTGATGCCATGAGCCAAAGTGATGGCAGAAGCTTAAAAATACAAGATGTGTCCAGCAAAGAGATGACTTATCAACATATTTGTGCCTAGATTCTGGACTCCAATTTTTCTAGGTAATGCTGACAGATAGCAAACAAACAAACTGTAGGAGAGGGGTTATTGGTTTTGGTTTAAGGTTAGCCAATCCATAGTCTTGGTCTACTAGGGAGAAGGGGAAAAGCTAGTGCCAAGGCTTGATCATGTAAAACATGCTCCACCAGGAAAATAGTTTGGCAAGAAAACAAAATGAATGTGCTGGGCAGAGGTTATGCTGTGATAAAATAGGGAGGCAGTAGCCTGAGTGGCTAGTTGGACATCATTGGAACTGCCCTTTTGCAACCCCCGGGGTGTCTCTGAAGGCAGGGATGTGTGAGGTTGCAGTTATAGGATAAAGGGTGTAGACTAGTGTTCCTCTGAAACTAATCAGCAAGTCAGGCCACTAGAGAAAAACACAATTTCTTTAATGCCCAGTCATCAAGCATACCTTAAATATAAGGCTCACCATACCACCAAGTCTTAAGAACGGGTTTCAACTCAGGGGTCTTATTTTGGTCGGTTACAGAGAACGGTTGCCGTCCAGACCCCTCCGTGAGCAACAATCTTAATCTAAGCTTGACTAAGTTCCAACTCCTTCCAGAAAACTGTTAGCCTATGCAAAAAACAAAACAACAGAATGGTGATAGTCATTCTATCACCAGTCAAGAGATCAATAGATACATTGTATTGGATGAATAAACCTTACTTGGCTGTTTAGAGTGTTGAAGAGCAGGGATCTTACTTTAGGGAGTAGGTTCACCTCACCCAAACCACAGTATTGTCAATGGCCTCATATGTGGAAGTTGATCACTGAATAAGGAAGACTGAAGAAGAATAGGTTTGACTGAATTGTAGTGATGGCCAAGAATACAGAAATAACGGTCTCCAAAAGCACAAACAAGTCTGTCCTAGAATAAATGAGCTCAGAATGCTAGTTAGAGGTAAAGAGAGTGAGAGCTCATATTACATACTTTGGACAATGTTGTCAGAAGAGAGCAGTCCCTGGAGAAGGACAGTATGTCCGGTAAAGTAGAGTGGCAGTGAAAAACAGGAATCCCTCAACTAAATGGATTGACACAGTGACGGCAACAATGGGTTCATCCTAAATTGAGAGTCTGTTAAAGGAGAACGCAGTGTTTCCTTCTGTTGTTTACTGGGTTCCTACTATGTGGAATCAACTCAAACACCTAACATTGACAACCTCAGAAACCACTAATCAATACACAAGGCAGGCACAAAGTACTAGTGTGATAGTTATATTTACAAAAGTTATTTCCATGATAACAGATGCCAAACCTTTCCTGTGAAGTTTGCCGGAACATAAACTCTCTTATTAAAAAGAAAGAATGGGTTTCCTTCACTAAAAAAAAAAAAAATAGAACAAGGTGATGATAAAATCACTGAGGAATTCCTGTCCCTCATTGATTTACACCATTCTCTTGGGGGGTGGGCTGAAAGAACTTCTCTAAGATCCATCCAGCATGTCTTATGGCAGAGTGTTTCCCATCTTGGGCCCAAGTGTGAGGGTAGCACACACTCACTCAGGTGTGAGTGACTATTTGTCCATCAAGAGTACTGTAAATCATTTATCCCTCTACGCAAGTGGTTCTCAACCTGTTGGTCACAAACCCTTTGGGGGTTGAACGACCCTTTCACAGGGGACGCCGAAGACAATTGGAAAACACATATTTCTGATGGTCGTAGGAACAGAGACCTTATCCATCTCCAGGCAGGTCTGCCAACATGCAGGTACACCAACATGAGTCCCTGACGTGAAGACTGTTACCCATGCTACACCAGGCTTCAAGACAAATATTCATTTATTTATAATTAGAAATATTTCACAATATATAATTACATGTTGTTTTTGTGATTAATCACTAGGCTTTATTTATGCTCAATTTGTAACAATAGAAATATATTCTGCATATGAGATATTTAAATTAGGATTCAAAACAGTAGAAAAATTACTGTTATGAAGTAGCAACAAAAATAATTTTATGGTTGGGGTGTCACCACAACACAAGGAACTGTATTAAAGGGTCACAACGTTAGGAATTTTGAGAAACACTGCTTACACTGAGGGGTCAGCTGCAAGACTTGAGGATCCCTCCAGAACAAGTGAGCTATGAGTTGAGTGGGTTTCAAGATGCTCAGAGGGTCCAGAATCAACTGAATCACAATTAAATTCCATGAGAAACTTCAAGGCTAATCTAAAATAGATTAAAGACCAGAGGATTCACACAGTATGAATAAACACTTTTTTTCTTAAGTTCAAGTTATTGGGTGAAAACATAACAATAGTTGTGAGAGTACACTTAATAACATTTTCTATGAGACCAGGAATAAACTGTTAACAAGGTCAGATAATGATACTTCAAGAAAACTGTAGACCAATATTTGTAATGGATCCACAAGAAAAAGTGCTTGAAAATATTGGGAACTGAGTCAGACTGTGGACGCCATTACAAGATGGCGCTGGACCGCGCCCTTATCTTCAGGGTTAGTGATAACAAGTTATGCCACGCATGCGCTCAGTCTGGACTTTGACGCAGGAGAGCTTTGCACCTATCTGAGAGAGCCCCGTCACCCCGAAGCATATATAAGCCAGGGTTTTTAGCCTGCCCGGGGTCTTCCATAGCTGACCTCGGATCTAGAGGCAGCTCTCAATAAACTCCGCTTATCACGCTATCAGAAGGATCCTGGTCAATTTGTCTCGTCGTGTGTCGCGTTCATCCTCTTATCTTCCGCCGTGGGAGGGTCGTGCGTGACAGCTGGTGCCGAAAACCCGGGATTTCGAGTCCTTAACAAGGCGACGAGACGGTTGAGTGGAGACCCCCGAAAGGGAGGATTCAGAACTGATCAGCGCTGCGGAGAGGGTGAGTTCTGCAAGGCCACTGCTGTGTGAATGTTTATCCGTTACGGCTGCGGCGGCCTTGGCTGAGTGTGGGAGAGAGTGCTGCTTCTGCTTTCGGTTTAGACCGAGAAGAAAATCCTGTGCTTAAGTCCCGTGTAGATAAACGGGCGACATGGGAAATGTTCCAATAAAACAGATGGTTAAAACTTTGCAGCAAATCTTGCTAGCTCGTAAACTGAAGATATCAGAAGGCACGCTTAGCAAATTTGTGAGGGAAATAGACCAGATTGCACCATGGTTTCTAACAACGGGCTCTCTGACTGTCCCATGTTGGGACAAGTTGGGAAGAGACATTGATCGAGCGAAAGAAGAGGGACAGATAAGACCGGGCACGAGACCGGTCTGGAAACTAGTTAGAAGTTGCTTAGTGGACAAAGCTTGTGCAGAAGTGATACGTCAGGGGCAGCGTGAGTGGATTGACTTTCAAGACAGCATGTCAGAAGCAGGACAGGAACACACCCGAGGAAACAGGACGTCCGAAAAGGACGATCCGGGAATAGATCGATCTAAAAGGAAAAAACACAGGAGCTCAAAATTGGAGACAAATACGGAGTCAGAAGAAACCTCCGTGACCGGCTCGGAATCAGAGACCGGAGAGGAAACGGAGACAAAACAGCCAAAAACAGGAGGGACCACAAGAGAGAGGGGGGCTGCCGCGCGGGCACGGCAGGAAGCCCCTACTGAGATTAAGCTTAAAGACAAATCCAAAGTGCCAGGAAGTATTTATCCCTGGAAGGAATTAGGAGCTTTAGGCCTTACCGAAAGTGATGAGGAGGAATTGGAGGAGGCGGCGGCTGCATATGACAGAGGGAGGTACGATGAGTTTGCTGCTATTAAGTCTATACCTCCGGCACCTCAGATACCTCCCCCCTATAGCTCAGGGGGACAAAATTATTCTCTTTTGACGCCGAAGAGCCAACGGATGCTTAGTCAGATGTTCCCGGTTTTTGAAAATGCCAACCAACAGCGATATCATGAACCTTTAGATTATAAAATTGTCAAGGAATTGGCCGAGGCAGTAAGATCTTACGGAGTCAATGCTAATTACACACAATCTTTAATAGATCGTGTCTGTGCGCATTGTATGACTCCTACTGACTGGTGTTCAGTCACCAAGGCAGTCCTAACCACAGGACAGTACCTAGAGTGGAAGTCTATGTGGATGGAAAACAGCATGACCCAAGCAAGACAAAATGCAGCCAGGGGCATGCCTCAGCAGGCTTGGACATATGAGATGCTAACAGGAAATGGTCAATGGGTAAACAATCAGACAGGTTACCCTATAGATGTATACCAACAAATTAATTTAGCCGCCGGAAAGGCCTGGAAAGCGCTGCCCAATAGGGGAGAAGTAAGAGGGAACCTTACAAAAATAATACAAGGCCCTACAGAGCCATTTTCAGATTTTGTGGCTAGAATGCTAGAAGCAGCAAGAAAAATTGTGGGGAGTGGTGAGAACCTGGCCTATACCCCATCCAGTAAATAGACAAGCCCCAGTTCTCCCAGTATTTTTTGCTCAAAAATGTGATAGATTGGGAGTCCCTTGTAGTCCTCCTGTGAGTAAAGTATCAAAATTTTATAATGTCACAAATTTTACTTTAGTTAATAGCTTATGTTTCCATATCGTAAAAAATTCTTCCAGTAATCAGTGCATAAATTTGAGAAAGATAAATGTTACAACATGGCTTGATCCTGAAGTTACCCCAGGGTCAACTGTCAAGGTAGAGGTCGATCAAGAAGGCGAGATGATTTTTAGTGGCTCGCCCCCAGCCCCGCAACTAGGCGAATGGTCGACACCAGCAACTCCGCCGGTGACGCGTGTCGAGACATATGTCTGGCAAGAAGAATTGCTGGCACCAGCAGAGACGGGCGAAAAACATGAGGAAAGAACTCGATGCAATGGTACTCTGGAAAGAGTGAGGGTATTCCCTCCCTGTCGTCCTAGAGAAAGATTTCCACCAGAGTTTGAAAACTGTGACCCAGGGGTACAGGATAAATTGTATTTATCTAAACTAAACCTCAATTTTTCCCCAAAATTATATAACAGCACCCAGAATGTGAGCAAGAATACATGGCCGTGGCATCAGTGGATTCTAAATAACAGATTGAATGCTGCCACTATTATGTCCCCTTTTGCTGGCTTGTTGGGAAGCGTCATACGTCTCAAAAGAGCTAATGTAGTTATTGTGGGAAATATGGCAAACGTTAGTGAAGGCTTGAGTTATAGCCATAATTATATTTATGATTATAATCCAGTTTGCGTAAAAAGTCCTTTTTTATTTTTAGTTTTTAATGATACATGTATTATAAATGATGTTGTTAATTGCAATAGTAGTAAATGTAGATGTAAAATTAGAGTGTTGGTCTGGAAACCGAACGCATAATGCTATGGTCATTCGCATTCCCACCTTAGTTCCTATACCTGTGGAAGCGGATCTGAATCAATTCCCCATTACTACTCTATTGAGACATAAAAGAGATTTTGGCATAACAGCTGCAATTGTTACAGCAATAGCGATATCAGCAACAGCGGCCGTAACTGCGGGTATCGCTATGGCCAATCAAGTGCAGACAGCTAAAGTTATAAATGAAGTTGTGGAAAAAACCGCGGATGCACTAATGGAAGCCCGCAATGCCCAAGCTCATTCAGCGGCGGGAATAATTCTGTTGAATCAAAAAACGGATTTATTGCAACAAGAAATTGAGCAACTTACCAGCTTGGTACAACTGAGCTGTGTATTATCAACACCTGCGGTTTGTGTCACCCCTATTGTATATAATGAATCAAGCAGCATTATTAAAAACATTTCAGATTTTTTGACAGGCCAATGGAGTGAAGAGCTGGAAGCGATACAGGACCAGATGTTGTTGAAGATTTTGAAATTGAATGGCACACGTACTAAGCCTATCACGCTTGGAGATTACACCTCTTGGTTGTCCTCTGCTTTTTCCTATTTCAAGGAGTGGGTGGGAACATTTTTATTTTTGGGCTTAATCTGCTTCGGTGGCATAATTCTTCTCTGGATGATTTGCAAGCTCAAGCGCAATCAGGCTAGCGAAAAGCGTGTGATATTACAAGCCCTCATGGCTCTTGAAAAGGGCGAGCAGCCAGAGATTTGGCTTTCCCTCCTCAAGCGCTAGACCATGCGCAAGCTGAGTCCGCAGCCAAAGACGGGAAAGACCAGTGGGACATGGTACCAACCTAAGACAGGAGCCTGCCGCTAGAGGGCAGGAGTTCCGATGACGGGTAAGGACCATGTGGCATGCTAGGTCACCTAAGACAGGCGGGATTCCAAAATCTTATTATATAAAAAGGGAGGAGATGTGGACGCCATTACAAGATGGCGCTGGACCGCGCCCTTATCTTCAGGGTTAGTGATAACAAGTTATGCCACGCATGCGCTCAGTCTGGACTTTGACGCAGGAGAGCTTTGCACCTATCTGAGAGAGCCCCGTCACCCCGAAGCATATATAAGCCAGGGTTTTTAGCCTGCCCGGGGTCTTCCATAGCTGACCTCGGATCTAGAGGCAGCTCTCAATAAACTCCGCTTATCACGCTATCAGAAGGATCCTGGTCAATTTGTCTCGTCGTGTGTCGCGTTCATCCTCTTATCTTCCGCCGTGGGAGGGTCGTGCGTGACATCAGACAACACACTGAAATAATTATATACCATGATTAATTGGAATCTTCCCCAGAGTTGATTTAACATAAGAAAATAAGCTCTGTAATATAGCTATTAATGCAAAAAAGGATTAACCATCTAAATAGACACATGAAAAGTACTAAACAAAGTCAGAGGCTTTTCATGTAAAAAAAAAAACACCTCTGCAAATCTAACATGAAATAATATAGTTCAACATGTGAATATGCTAAGACACATTCCTATTTTTTAAAAATGAAAATGTCGGGCACCATCAGCCTTCTTCACCACATTTGCTTATGCACCCATTTGTCTTCAGCGATCCTATCATGGAGGTGTGCACCCAATGATATGATTTTTTGTTCTTTGATGCCTGGTAACTGATCCCTTTGGGACCACTCGATCACATAGGCTGGTGTGTTCTTCCATGTGGACTTTGTTGCTTCTGAGCTAGATGGCCGCTTGTTTATCTTCAAGCCTTTAAGACCCCAGTCACTATCTCTTTTGATAGCCGGGCACCATCAGCTGTCTTCACCACATTTACTTGTTCACCCACTTTGGCACCAGCCGTTTTGTCAGGAGAGTGAGCATCATAGAGTTCCAATTTAATAAAAGAAAGTATTCATGTATTGAGGGAGTGTTTGATTAGAGGCCCAAGGTCCTTCCACCACCTTAATACTTGACCTATAAATATAGACTCATCGATCTACTTCCCCATCCTCCTATATATATTTGCATGTACATGTCTTTGTCTAGACCTCCATAAATGCCCTTTGACTCCTAGCTCTTTCCTCCATCTCCCTTGACTTTCCTCCTGCCCTACTACCATGCTTCGTTGCCACCTGGGCTAGAGTATACCTCTTATCTAAGCAACCTTACCCTTGATCATTCCCCACCAGACCTGCCACTCCCCCCTCTCTACCATTTGGGGTCCCATGTTGTTCCCTTGTCCCTGGGTTTGTTAACACCACTTCCTTACTCCCCCTACCTCCCACCCCAAGTCTTCCCGGAACTGTCGGTCCCGTTGTTTTTCCTCCAGATAGTTCATCCAGCCTGTCCTATTCAGACAGACCAGAGGAGACACTAACATGCATGAAAACAAGACAGAGGAAAACAAAGCAACAGTATACAACCAGACAACAAAACAACAAAAACAAACCACTGACAAAGAAAAAAACAAAACACTTCCAAAGAGAAAAGCTTGTAGTTAGTACAGGGATCGTTTGCTGGCCCTTAGGAGCGTTTTCCAGTCCAGACTGTTGGGGTACCCCGCCCTGGCCCCAAAGTCCACTTTAAGCATTCCCTGGGGACCTTGCCCTCTAATCCCTTGCTGTTCTGCTGCACTCCCCCAGTGCTTTGCCTCGCTGTGGTGGGATCAGGTCAGGTGCAATTCCCACACTGTGTCTCCGGTGCTGGCCCCTGTATCGCCCTTACCCACTGAGGGGCATCATTTCTCTTATAGGGACAAGCCATGTTGTTCTCTCTGTGGACAGGCTGCTCTACTCAGGAACATCATCCTCACGGCCTGGTGGGCCAGGCTGTGTTCCACTCTCTCCTCCTGCCCCTTCATCTGCTCCCGTGTGCTCTGATCAGTTATGTCCATCTCCCGGAGCTGCAGAGCCAATGTCGTCCTTTGGAACAAATTCTTTTCGGGGGAGGGGCAGGAATCCACTTAATTTATGGTGCTGGGGCCAGCCTCCCAGTCCTCTCCACTGGTTTCCTACTCCACGCCGGGATATTGCAAAATGCGATTTTTTTAAAAAAGAAAAGAGGCTTCCAAAATGAAATAAAATTGCCTCTAATCATAAATTAATGTTCATATCCATAAAATATTCAAAATAAGTCATAAATACCTCATAAATATAAAAACGTTGTAGGCTACATTTCAATACGCCAAAATAACTTTTGAAACTTAACCCAATAACTATTAATTGTTAATCCACAACTCCCAAACCATTAACCCTTTCACCTTAAGATGCTGAGCATTCTTACAGCACACTAATAATATCCTAAAACACTGAACTCCTAACCACCTGAAAAGCTCTTTACATCCACAATGTCTATTTGCACCCTGAGCATTCCGTGATACCCACAGCCCAGTGGAAAAAATAAGGTTTTCCTTAAGAAATGCTAACAGCATACACCAGGGATCCTCAAACCAGGCCCGCGGGCCACATGCGGCCTGCCAAGGATATTTATCAGTCCCACCAGTTGTTTTTGCTGCCGCTGTCTGTCCTGCTTAGCAGCCGACCCGTCCAGTGTGCATATGCATTTGTTCATAGTTTTTAAAAAAACTACAGTCTGGACCTCCAACGGCCTGAGGGACAGTGAACTGTCCCCCTGCATAAAAAGTTTGAAGACCCCTGCCATACACACTCAAATTAACCTAATTCAATTATCCCAATTGCTTGAATCAGGAACACAATTTTGAATATATTCTATAACTTTAATGTTAACTTTATGACAAAATGTCTCAATATCAGAAACCACCTTCCAAAACTATACTGTTTAAACCATAGCTCTATATCTTTATACCATAACACATAAGCCCCTAAGCAACTCCAAACATAAACTGGTAGGCACGACACATTCTAAACATAAAGCCCTTTAATCCGTCCACCAACATCTGACTCTCCACTCATGACACTTAAATTCTAGTTCTATCCATTGACTGTTGTTCTTGAACCGGGCACATTAATCCCATGACCTAGATTCCAATCACAAATACAGACTCTGACTCTAGCACTCTACAACCCTACACTGAACCCAAATCTAACCCATCAAGAAACTCACATTGCTAATTATGTATGTGGAACTGTCTGCTCTCTCAGACTTTACCTAAATGTAAGGAACTAAGGTAGGTAGACAGGCAAAACCAGGAATCACAGCACATTTTCAGTAAACTTTTAAGGCATTTGCATCTGATTCATGGAAGGTGGCAAAATAAAGTGTTTCATACATGTTTGTATATGAATATTCTATATACATGAAATGAAAAGCTCATTAGCAATAAGTACACATGGGAATCCCCACACTGGAAAAATAAATGGATCATGAAGAAACACTAGTAAAAAAGTAAAACAAAAGGGGCAATAGTTAGAAGAAATGCAAATGAGGACTTTCAGGTTTATGACCAATATGTGAAGAGCCCAAAGTCACCATTCCAATCCCCAAGAAAAAAGGTGACCATATTGAACTCAGAATACTGAGGTCACAGGGCATGGTTTTGTTCTGTTGCCCATTAAAAAAAAAAACCAACTCTCATTGAGTCAATTCTGACTTATAAAGTCTCTACAGGGCAGAGTACAAAAGGCCCTGTGTGTTTCTGAAACTGCAACTCTTTAAGGGACTAGAAAGCATCACCAGTTAATGGTTTTGAATTACTGAATGTGTGGTTAGCAATCCAACACATAACCCACTACATTTCCATGGGTACATCCTGTTCTTATAAACTGGAGAAAACTAGATGGCAGCTAAGAATAAGAAAGGTATTCTTTTCAATGTCTCTAATTAATTGATCTAGTTAGGACCCAGACCAAACATCGGTCCTCAAAACAGGGGGTAGGTACACATAGGTAGGTACGCTCTCAGTTCATTGCTACTGTGAACTCATTCTATGTACCTGCCTATGGGACCATTTTGTTTAGTGGTGGCTTTCACCCTATGCCCTCAATAGTCAAATTAATTGAATTCATTGAAGACTGTGATTTGAAGGATGTGATGGGATTAACTAAGAGACAGACCAAAAGAGTTTGTTCCAGGAGAAAATACCTTCGGAAGTTATCCATTAAAAATCTTACGGAGTATAGATTTACTCTGAAACCACAATGGTCACCATACAGAATCAAATGGTGGGCCAAATGATTGCTAATTATGAAATTATTATCTAATTTAAATACAAGGAGCTCATAGGTAGCTAATCTTTCATGCCATCAATGGGTTTCAAAAAGATCATGGAAAAATGGAATAAAGATAGTGAAATTAGCCATGATCCTTTTGAAGCCTCTGCATTTCTGTCCCTAATAGATAATAGTAAAGAGTGTAGTATTATTATGTTAAACAGAATAATGTAATAAATCTTTTATAATTCCTCAATTATACATCTTAAAAATCTTTAAGAAACTTGTTCATCTTCCATAAAAACTCAGAAAGAATATTAAGAAATTTACATAGAGTATCTTTCTTGAAGATCTATTAAAATTGGTATTAATTATATTCTCTAGCTATGGTAAAGAGACCAGTTAGGTTACAGTATATCTATCTGTACAATTCACATAGAAACTAGTGAGAGCTGAAAATTAACAAAATGGCTTAATTTTTCTGGGTCCTGCGAATTTTGCCTATTCCAAAAGGTGGTTTCTCATGTTATAGTTAAAAATCCAACCTCATTATATAGTTTTGAGTTTTCCTTCTTTGAAAGAATGCCAGGTCCCATAGGTTCTGGCATGTGTGCACGTGCACGAATGTGTGCCTGGCTTAGTTTTTGATGTCCTTGAGCATTATAATGGTTACCATGGATAGGTGTTCATGGAGAGATTCAAACTTTCTGTCTAATCAGGGTCTCCTGGAAGAAAGCCTGGGTGATGAACTTTGAGAAACCAGCCACCGAAACTCCTCTGCAACATCCCGGAGCTCTGACACACATGGAGTCTGCAGGAGTTGGTGTGGGTTTGATGGCATATGTTTGGCCGGGTTAATTTCTAGGGGTGGGGGAGAATCCTGGCTTCATTTGCTACCCTCAAGGCTGTCAGTTAAACTCCACCAGCAGATCTTTAAAAGAAAAACGAGGCTGGTGGATCCTGTACAGATTTTGAATCTCAGAAACCTCCATAGGAACACTATGAGTGAGAATTGACATTGTGGCAGTGAGTTTGCTTTTTGGGGTTAAGGACAATGAAGGTTTGTAGGTGGCACAAACAGCTTGAACTAGACTGTTCCACTGAGAGTTGATGGGTTAAATTCAGCCTGCATTGCTGTGGAAGACAGGACTGGAGATCTGTTTCCCCAAATGATACTCCAGAAACGCTATGGTATTGTTCTGCTCTATAACACACGAGGTTGCCATGAGATGGAATTAACATGACATGACACCTAACCAAAGGGAAAACAAACATGATGAAAGCATATTCATGTCTATGGACACACATTGGCTTTATGTTGAAAACATGACTAAATCAGAAACACAAAAACAATTTTCATTAAGAATCATCATGCCCATAGTGAAAAACATGTAAGCCTACTGAGAATTTGGCATATCTAAATTACTTAGTGAAGTAGTCCTACTGCTACAGTAAATGTATGGCAGCACCACGAAATGTAAGCAGTTGTATCCCACGATGTGGCAATCTGGTCACATATTAATTGTAGCCTAGAAACCACAAGGAAGAGTTTAAGGTCCTATGGCATCACAGAGTGCACCTGAGAACAATAAAGCAGTGAAGAAAGCAAGCCTTTTATCAAGAATACTTGGATAAAAGGTTAGAAAAATTAAGTATTCCCATGCAGTGGGAGATAGAAAATGGTAACTTTATTTTAAATAATATGATATCTTACTCTATATAAGAATTATATATCTGAGTGTTACTTTGTATTAGGAATAATTGTGTCCCACTTTTTAAAAATGAGGAGCTAACCTTAGTAGGACACAGTTCTTACACAGTCAAATCAAACAAATTGAAGAAGAAACAGCTAACAAATGAAATCAATCGAAAGGATTAAATGAATTTGCATAATTAGAATTGGGTTCTATGAAACATTGTATCCACTAGGAGAACTGATAAAGGAATGCTTTAAATACTATGTCACTGTGAAAATAACTCAAAACAACCAAAAAACTGCTTACCTTGAAGGCATGTGTCACTGAAAGATAATATTAATGCACAAAACCAAAACTCACTGCCATCGAGTCAATTCTGACTGATAGTGACCTTATAGGGCAGGATAGAACTGCTTCCTAGATTTTCAAAACTGAACCTCTTTACAGTTGAAGAAAAGTTATTCTTTCTCCAGACTGATACACGAAGGGACCTGAAAACAAATAAAATATTTGCTGGATTCTGCAAATCAAAAGGATGATAAAGGAAACCAAAATTCCCTATTAATAAAATGAGTGGACATTAAATCTGGGCCAGCAATGCTCTATAAGTCACGAGGGAAGAGAAGGGGGGTGGTGGCATGGGTGGAAGAGCGCGGTGATAAAGAGAGATGAGCCATTAACACAACCAATCTCTGAGCTGAGGTGCTCTTCACACTCCAAGTGGAAAGGTACAGCATCAGCAGAGATAAAACCCAGGAGCTGTAGTAGAGATTTAAGTCAGAACCTCAAATTAGTAAAGGGCTGTGGAAGGCAGTGCATGCCTAAAGTCCATTTGAAGGGTATCCCCATAGATTAAATCCTCCACCAAATTATTGCTGATCATTAATAAGTGTTCTCCTTAAATTCTTTTTGAGATTGGAGTACCTTTTGCAGTCTGAAACAGAGCACAAGCTAGTTTCCGATGGGCAGAAATGACTAAGGAAGCACACACAGCCAAGATCTGTTTTAGAGTAAAAAGGAGACCCCATTTTAAATATAGTTCAAAGATAATATTAGTTAAATCTTAAGAGAGAAAGACAAAATAAAGACACAAACAAATCATCTATCTGGATGAGGGAAGCCACCAACAGGAGGTGGAAATGGCTTCCCAGGTTCACATTTGAGATGTGAATTAAAGAGTTTGTAGGGGTGGGGCAGGGCAAATGAAACTGCCACGAAAGCATGATTGGTGGTCAATGAATACATCACAAACATCCTTAGATAGTGGGCTTACAAGATGGGTCCAGGGCCTCCTGACCAATGCAGTTAGGGCAAGGCTGATAGGACATGGCTCCTGTCTAGGAGACCCCTATAGCGTTTGGTGACCTCCATCAAGGACACACATGCAGGCAAACATCCAAGAGACACTGCCCCTCCCTGGGCTGCCTGGAGAGGTGAAGGTAATCCACTCTCCCAAACCCTCTGCCTGAGGGCAAGATTACCTACAGCCTTGCTTCCTGGGCAGAAAGCACTCAGTGGAGGTTTACTCTATGTGAGGACTTAAACTGTGCCTGGTTTGGGGCTGTGACTGCTATGGCACCCTTTTGCAAAGCAAGGTGCTGGGAAGTTAAACTCTAATACAGACCGCAGTCATCATGGGGTGGCCTGATGACTGCAAGGCTGGCCGCTCCTTTTGGTAAAGGCCACTCTGGGTTCCCTTGCTCTCATGCCTGGCACCTGACATGGAGGGAACGACACCAGACAAGAAACTACCCCCAATCGGGCCTTTCTGGCTTGAGGAGTGAGGGTGCATGAGGGGTTCTGGGCAGGATAAAGGAGACAGAGTATTCCCATTCGTGAATGCTCAGAGACCTGTACCCAGCTCAGACAGGATTTAAATGGAAACGCCCCAGGGGATCGTGGCATCCTGGAACAGGGGCCTACAGGGTGCGGGAATTGTAACATCCTCAGGAACCAAGACACAGCTGGGGACATCACCCTGCAGGGGTCTCCACTCATGGAATCCACATAGAAACATAGAGACACACCTACCCTTGTGGGAAGCTCCCTCTGAACTTTCTCAGTCAGAGGAAGTAGGTTCAATATGAAATTGCATCAGCTAGGTAGGGGGTGGGTGGGAGTCTGTCCTAAGGGGTGTGACCTGGAAGAGATAGGGAGGGAGGGGCCGAGAGGTGAGCTTCAGCACCTGGAGTGGCAACTGATTCATTCTTAGTTGCATAGTCTGGAGGCCCTGCTGAAATCTGTTCATTTTGGGTGACCCTGCCTGCATTTGAAACACAACAACACACAAGCCATGACAGAAAGGTAAGCTGACAGAAAGTGGTTGGTGGAGAGCAGGCATCTCAACTGGGAATATCCCCAGGAGACATTTCCATTGCATGGATTACAGAGACATACCTGACAGCACCTTATGCCATCTGCTCCACTTGACCATGCCTCTCCTGGCACCATATGACTTTCTCATGAACGCCTCCAATCAGGCAAGTCAAAGAGGCCTAAGCCTTGTAGACTCAAGAGCCACAACGGAAAGACCCTTTACAACACTTCATCCTCAGACACTGATTTCAGGCTCTGCTCCCTATGCTAGACCACCCAGACTCCAGCCTCCTTTTCCCAGGTGCATGCTCAGGTGAGCATCTAGATTAGAGATTCCTGAAAATGCCACTGTTGTCTTCTGCTCCTCCTTTTCCCCTCCCCCTCTGTCTCCATCTCCTCATTGCTAAAGACATATTCCCCCCATCTGTGGGTTCTGTATTACTCTTTTGATGAAACCTTTCTGTGTGTGTAACTGTCTTACTTCCAGCAAGTTCCAGTCATCTCATTGTCCTTCACCAACAGTGTTTCCTTTAATACATTTGTTATGTTGAGCTCTCTCCCTTCCCTTTCCATATTATTGAGTGTTTTTATCAGGAATGGGTATTGGATATTGTCATATATCTTGTCTGCATCTATTAACATCATCAGAGGGTTCTTATTCTTTTTCCTGTTTATGTAGTCGGTTACATTAATGTTTTTTCTAATGTTGAAACTTCCCTGCATCCCTGGTAATAATCCTACTCAGTCAAGGTGAAATACTAACTCAAGGTGCTCTCTAACTCAATCCATCCCATTTCCACAAATCTGTACATAAACTCTTAGGTTTTATGATGTAATCATTCTCCTTGATTAATTAGAGTCATGAAATCATCAAATTTGTTACTGTGTTGTTAAAACACCAGTATAATATATCCCGTTGTAGAGTGTATTTTTAAATGCTTTTACCCCACATTCTCTGCAGTTGTAAAATTGTGTATTAAATTAAAAATTAAAAAATAAAGTTCTCATGCAGATCTACAGTTGTTCAATATTGTCCTTAACTCATGATTAATATTGCAGTTATATATTTTAAAACCATGATTGTATGGTTTCAACAACTGTTCTGAATGATTATTACATTCATGCTTATTTTTATAAGAAATACTCTAACATTTTAGTACTTATTATACTTAGAGCCAGTGTACAATGGAAGTTGTTATTGTTTGGTGTCATTAAGTGAGTTCTAAATCATAGTGACCCTGTGTACCACAGGAAGAAACACTGGTCTGTCCTATGCCATCTTCATAATTGTTCGTATATTTGAGCCCGTTGTTTCAGCCTTTGTCAATCTAAAAAGTTTTCTTCTTGTTTGCTGCCCCTCTACTTTACCAAGCACAAGTTTTAATGTGATGTTACTATTGTATTTACCTCCAGTTTTCAAATACACAAATACACTAAGGTTTTACGTATATGAATAAGAACATATACTTAAAAGAACAATAAAGTCAGACCTGTCATATGAATTCTAGACTCATAGAACCATAGAGAGAAGAGTAATTGCTCCTTAGGCTTTTGTGTTTTTCCATTTTATAGAACATACTGTTTCATCTTTACCATAGCAGGAAGTGTCCTTATAAACAACAGTCCAAAATTAGACCGGTGATGTAGTGGTTTTTTTTCTCAGTCTCAGACATGCATAAGCACCAAATGGAAGTTAAAGTGTACTTCAGTATCTTAAGAGATGAAAAAAATATTTAGTTTGGATAACAGAAAAGGGGGTAAAGGGAGACTTCGGACAGGGCAAGATATGACAAAATAATAATTTTAAATTATCGAGGGTTCATGAGGGACGGGGGAGAGTAGAGGGAGGGGAAATTAAGAAGACCTGATGCAAAGGGCTTAAGTGGAGAGCAAATGCTTTGAAAATGATGAGGGCAAAGAATGTACAGATGTGCTTACACAATTGATGTATGGATTGTGATAAGAGTTGTATGAGTCTCTAATAAAATGTTTAAAAAGAAAAAAAGAAAATATTCAGTTTGTTTTGTGTAACATTAAAATGTGTTGCGGTGGTAGAAGTATATTGCTTATTCTTTTATGTGGCCCTGAGCACACCTTTTACCATGTGGATATTCAGTGTCCCATAGGGAAGTTGGTGCCTTTAGCTCAGTCAGTGCTGTCTATGAGGTATGTGACTTTGATCATACATCTGATAATAATCTAACCGTTTGTCAGGATAAGAATCTGAGTGTGTGCGGTTTTTTTCCCCCACTAAGACCTCCATATTTTTTTATTTCCAATTCATCGCAATCCCTTCCTGTATGGTCACTGTAATGAAGAAGAGACTTTCAAATAATGTTGGTGGGAATGATGTCATATTAATCTCTGCCATATCAAGTAAGATTCTTACTTTCCTGAATGTCTATGCAGCTTAATGAAACCTTAACTCCGCCCTGACTTTTCACTTATGTGTTTCCGGATCACACCCATGACTACTCCCCTCCCATTCCGGGTCACGCTGAGATGGGCTGGAAGTGGCGGTGTCCTAACCGGAAGTGAGGGTCATACAGCGGATCCTACTTGCTCTGCCTGGTGCGTGGTGCCAGAGAAGCTCGTGCAGCCTGAGTACTGTGTAGTCAGCACGCCCAGGTGAGGGGTCGCGCGGTGACCAATTTGGGGTGACCCTGGTGCACACAGCAGCCTGGCTGGGTGCAAGCGCCCTGCTTCCCCCTCCCCCGCTCCGTCAGCGCCCCTCGCGTGGTGAGATGTGGGAGTGTGTCCCAGGGGCTGCTTCCATCCCCCAGTTTTGGGATTGGTTGGGGTTCCTGGGGAGAATTCCTGTTGGAGAAAGTAGGATCCCAGACTGGGGCTTTGGGCGTCGGGGTTCTCGATTCATTGCGGGAACTTTGCGTGTCTCCCCCCCCTCCATTGTTTCCTTTCACACAGCGGTGGCTCCTCCCTGAAACTCCTACAACGTCTTCTGCTCACAGGTGAGACCCGGGTCTGTGGCTTCTCTCACCACGAAGTGACTGCTGTTCAGGAAGCGAGTGGCTGCAGCTGGGGCACAAAACGTTAGGGCTTCCTCCGGAGGTTTGCCCAGTCTGGTCCCCTAGGCGGTACCTTCTCTGGGAGCGGGGAAGGGGAGGGGGAGGGGTGCACCCGGTAGTCCGGAAACGCCCTGGCTCATTCTTGCCAGCCAGGAGGGCGGCAGCGGGCAGCGCGCTCAGCCTTGAGGGTGTTGAAGTGATATTCCAGCGCACCCACTGCGCATTTTGATATGATTGGCATTCCCAGGTTGCTGGGGGTAAGTCCAGGACTGGGACCTCAAGGGAGGTGACCCAGGTTGGTGGCTACCAGTCAACGGTGGCAAGTAAAAGGAGAAAGAGACAGGCCCAGCTGTACAAAGATGGGGTCCAGTGAGCAGGAACTCAACCAAAGAGAGGGCAGTCTTTCTTTGGAAATGCATATAAGTCTCAAAAGAAGGGCAAGACCCCTCAAGTACGGAAGATCCCCCATTCCCACATACACTCTTAAAAATTTTTGCATGTTATTTCTTTAATTTTTAAAAAAACCCTGTTTGTGTTTAACAGTAGAAAGAAGCTGGAGGAAAGCTGCTTAGTGAAGGACAGACAGCTGGAGGAAAGGTTTCTTTAAGAGGGACAGGAGGAAATTGCCACCAGTAATTAATTGCTTTTCATGCAGAGAAAGTAGCCAGTAAAAGACATCCAGGCAATTGAACTGGATCCATTATTTCTGCAAATCTGTTAGTGTGGGGGAGTGTGGGAGCTGCTCCTGCCTATTGCCCAAAGGGATATTTCTGTTTCTGCTGCCTCTGAAGAAGTAGCTTGTCCGATGTTTAGATTTATGCCGACTCCATTTTAACTGTGTATTCCCACCTGGAGTCATTTTATCCCTGTTCTAATGAAAATTCCGAGTGTGTTGCTTGGTTTGTAGGGTTCTTTTGGTTTGGTTTTGGTTTTGAGTAAGCGCTTTTAGGAAAATTTCCAGCTTTACCGAAGCCACGAGCTAGATCCGGGAGTTGAAGGAGGCTGTAGAGTTGCTCAAGGAGACCATCCAGGTGGGGTGTGGCTCTGCCAATGAGGGACTGAGGGGCTGGCCTGGTGCTCCACACCACTCCTTGAACACATACATGCTGGCATGACAAGAGGCAGCGCTCCCATGAAAACTCACTGGCAGCTATTCTGACCCAGCGACCCTATGGATAGGGTAGAACTGCCTGTGGGGGTTTCCCAGACTGTAACTCTACACAGGAGTAGGAAGCCTCATCTTTTTCCAGCCAGTAGTTTCCAGCTGATGGCTTTGTGGTTAGAAGTCCAGCATGTAACCCACCAGACACTGGGACACCTGATCCCTACTGTAGTCTTAATTCTCTACCCAATGTAGCTGTTCTAGAAAAACTCATCCCCACGCCACATGGGACTTCCTACAGTCCCTGGCCAGGGGAAATTCTGTTCAAGTCCCTGCCTGAGTTTGGAGGGTGATTCATTTGCAGAGAACAGCTCTTCATTCCGTGAAGGTTCACACTGTACTTTCTAGATCCCAGCTCCTGTGTAGAGGCAAAAGCCCACCAGCATGTCTGTGTAGGCTGATAGGCCCTACCGTCAGAATTGAGATCAAATTCTAGTGCTTCTATTCATTAGCTGATTTCCTTGGGAAAGTATTTGAGCCTCTAGTGGTTCGTCTCTGAAGTGGGCCAGATATTTGTGGGTTAAGCGACTCAGTGCAGATCTGGCATGCCGTCAGTGGCTGCTGATGTGACCCGTGCTGCAGAGAGACATGCACACACATCCTAATGATGCTGGACCAAGTGGAAAGGAGGCCATGGGTCACTTACAGCTGAGGATGAAAGTCCAGGAACATTGCTGGGGCCTGTCCTCCCTTTCAAATGCCTCAGGGACACAGGCATTTGAAAGGACACGAAGAAAGAGCTGGACACAGGCCAGCCAGGTCCTGGTGCTAACTAGCCTCCCAGAACTCATCCTACTTCTTGATGAGCACAGGGAACCTTTGGCGGGAGTTGAGCAGAGCAGTGACATGACCATGGCAGCATGAGGTATATCACTGGGGCTTCAGTGTGGAGCCTGGCGTAGGTATTTGGAGAAAGGGTGCAGGTGTGCCTGCAGGGAGAGCGGGTCAGAGGTTGGGATAGTTCACAAAGGAGATGTGGCTGTAACATAGGGATTGTAGTGGGGGCTGACGGGAAATATCCGAGCTATTTTGCGTTAGGGGCAGATGATAGAGGGGGGTGGCTGGCAGGATTTGGTAGCATACAGGGTCAAGAAATAAAGCCAACTCTTACCTTTGTGATGTAGGCAAAGCTTGGGGACCTGGATGAGGATCAGGAGGCAGGATGTGGGCATCTATGCAGGCATTTGCATTCCTTACCTGTCAGGACCCCAGGAATAACTTGCTACGTTGACTGTCAGTTACTGAACTGGCTGGGTCTTTTCCCTCTGTGTCACAGCAAGGGCCAATCTGATAAGTTCTCCCGAGATGGCCAAGCAGCCAGACTACAACCTGGGAAAAATTGAGAACAAAGCAGAACCCACTGTAGACCTGCTTCTCAATTACCTGCAAGGTGAGGCTGGTTGCAAAGGGGTGTGGGGTGTCGGGGCTGGGGAGTGGGCGGGGTTTCTGCTGGCTCCTGAACAACTACAGGTGTTGACAGCTGTGCCTTGAGTGAGTATGGGACCTGGGGGACACCACTCACCCCAGTGGACCATGTCATTCCAGCTTTCAAGAAGGCCCTGGACCTGGTCATGCAGGTGCAAAAGCAGACCAACAAAGGAACGAGAAGCAAGAAAAAGCACCACAAATCTGAAAAGCCTAACAAATCTGAAAAGAATGGAAGTTTCCCACAAACTTTTTGAAGCCCCCTTGTATCTATCTCACAACTTTTGCCTGTTCAGTTATTTACAGGTTTAAGCCTTATTGACAGCTATTATAAAAATCTGTTTGCAAGCTAACATTCCATGATCCTTGTCGTTTTCCCATCACCTCTACCCTCCACCCCCCACTTTCTGCAACTGACCCTGTTACCCACCAATAACCTTTGACATCTCACTCGGGGGAAGTTCTGTTCCAGTCCCTGCCTGAGTGTGGAGGGTGGTTCCTGTGCAGAGACCTGCTCTTGTTCATTCCGTGAAGGTTCACACTGTCCTTTCTAGATCCAGCTCCTGTGTAGACACAAAAGCCCTCCAGCATGTCTGTGTAGGCTGATAGGCCCTACCGTCAGAATTGAGATCAAATTCTAGTGCTTCTATTCATTAGCTGATTTCCTTGGGAAAGTCTTTGAGCCTCATTGAGCCCCTAGTGGTTCGTCCTTAAAGTGGGCCAGATGTTTGTGGGTTAAGTGACTCAGTGCAGGTCTGGCAGGCAGTCAGTGGCTGCTGATGCGATCCTTGCTTCAGAGAGACATGCAAACACATCCTAATGATGCTGGACCAAGTGGAAATGAGGACACGGGACACTTACAGCTGAGGATGAAAGTCCAGGAAAATTGCTGGGGCCTGTCCTCCCTTTCAAATGCCTCGGACACAGGCATTTGAAAGGACAAGAAGAAGGAGCTGGGCACAGGTCAGCCAGGTCCTGGTGCTAACCAGCCTTCCAGAAGTGATATCCAGCTTCCTGATGAAGGCGGGGAACCTTTGGAGGGAGTTGAGTGGAGCAGTGACATGGTCATAGCAATATTAGGTATATCACTGGGGCTTCGGTGAGGAGCCTGGTGCAGGTACTTGGAGAAAGGGTGCAGATGTGGGTGCAGGGAGAGCAGTGGGGAGGTTGTTGGGATAGTTCAAGAATGTGGCTGTGCACAGGGATTGTAGTGGAGGCTGATGGGAGATATCAGAGCCATTTTGGGTTGGGGCAGATGGGGGTGGAGGTGGCTGGCAGGACTTGGTAGCATATAAGGTGAAAAAATGATGAATTTTTAATACTTTGTCTTCCTGAGCTGCCCTTTAAAAGTATCTGTTCAACTTTATTAACTCTATCATTTCTTCCATTTGCCTTAGCTACTTTAAGTAATGAGCAATTTCAATGTCTCTTCTGATATCTACTTTGATTTTTTTCTTGCTTTTCTGTCTTTAATGACCTTTTGCTTCCTTCACATATGATGTTCTTAATATCGCCCCCCCTCCCCCAGGTCATTAGTGTTCATTTCATTAAATGTTACCTAAATTCAGATTGGATAGCCATAAAATATTATTTTAGCTCTTTTAGACTCGTTTTAATATTTTTCAGTTTCAAACAATTTCAGAAATTTCAGACTAAATCTATAATAGAGCTATATAATTTATGTTTAACATACTTATATCTTTAGAGTAGTGACTAACTTCTTGACTAATTTTTAATTTGTGGAGTTTTAGTTGTTGACTTATAACATTTATATATTCTGAATACAAGATTATTAGGTATCTCATGAATAGTTACTGATGTAGGTTGCCTTTTTCAAATTCTTGATTGTGTCTTTCCAATTATAAGGGACTTTAATTTTGATGAAGTTCAACTTATGTTGAACTTGGGCTGCTTATGTTTAAGATGTCATAATTGCTTAAAATGGAAGATATCTTAAGAAACCATTCCCTAATCCAGGGTCACAGACATTTATGTATATGTTTTTTATTAAGGGTTTTAGGATTTGGCTCTTACATTTAGGTCTTAAGATCTATTTTGAGTTAGTGTTTGCATAAGGTGCAAGGTGGCAGTCAAAACCCATTCTTTTTTCCTATATCTAGTTGTTTCGACAGCATTTGCTGAAATCACAGTGACTTCTCTGCACTCTTTTTGAATCATTTAGCTATGTATGTATGAGGTTGAATTTTTAGACTCTCAATTATATTCCATCAATAGGTTACCTTTATGTCACTACTACACAGTATAACTACTATAGCTTTTTAGTAAGTTTTCATATCAGGCAATGAGCATTCTCCACCTAGATTTTATTGTTTCTCCAGATTATTTTGGCTATACTAAAACTGTCACATGTCCATAGAAATTTTAGAATCAGCTTGTCATTTTCTGGAAAAGCAAACCGTGAGAGGAATGAGGTTGAATCTGTAGATGAGTTGTAGAATATTGCCTCTGGATAACAATCAGTCTACCAAGCCATGAAAATGTCAGCTTTGTACATGGCTCATTTTTTGCTCAAGTCTCAGTTTAAATGTTTAGCCTTCTCACATCTTATGCAAAGTTCACTCCTCTGCTCCACTATAGTACATTATTTATGAACTTGATATTTATTACAGTCTAAATAGTTTGGCTTGCTTGGTAGAGTTTATGCTTCAAGTAAGTCTTTTATTCTAAATATTCTCTAGGGCCAAACACAATGCCTACTAACAATACTTGTTCTTAATTTTTGTCGGCCCCAGTCTGTGCTGAGAGTGGGCGGATGGAGTGTTGTGGAGCGGAAATACCGCAAGAAATATGCTCGAGGGAAGTGGGTTTTCGGCACCCCCATAAAAACATGCAATTAGTGGATGATGGTTCTGGAGGGGTCCAGTTCCCCAGAGCATCTCTCTGGTGGGAGAGCAACTTTCTGGAGAGGTCTCAGATACACCAGAAAATTTTTCTGGCAGGTCCCGGACTTAGAGAATCGTTCTCTTTTGGTCCGGACCCCAATTAGCACCATTCTGGCAGGGTCATGGATCCCTCAGAGCATCATTCCAGCAGGGTCCCAGAACCCCAAAACATCATTCCACCGATGCTTCCAGTGCTTCATCAGTTTGTTGAAACTTTTAAAATTGAATTCAGTCAATGCTTGGCAACTGGTTTTGGCGAATTCCGTCAGTGCAGCTTGAATATCTTCCATTAGTACTATTGGTGCTTGTTTATATCCTTCCTCTTGAAATGGTGGAATGCCAACTAGTTCTTCTTGGTAGAATAATGTGTATTCTTTCCATCTTCACTTGATGCTTCCTGGATCGTTCAGTATTTTCCCCATAGAATATTTCAATATAGCACCTTAAAGCTTGGATTTGTTTTCTTCAGTTAATTGAAGATGTAGTGAATATGTTCTTTCATTTTGGTTTTCTCACTCTAGGTATTTGCACATTTCATTGTAATACTTCTCCAGATCCTTTCTGAAAGTTTCTGTTCAGCTCTTTGGCTTCATTTCATATGAAGTGCCTTAGCTACTCCATGATTGAAAGCACTTTCCAGAGTCTCTTCTGACATCCAGTTTGATCCTTTCTTTCCTGTCTCTTCAGTGATCTTTTGCTTTCTTCATGTTCTCGGTGATATCCCACGACTCATCAGGTGTCCTGTCCTTGGTGTTTAGTGAGTCAAATCTGCTCCTGACACCTTAATATTCAGGTGAGATAAACTCAAGGTTGTATTTGGCTCCCGTGGGCTTGTTTTAATTTTCTTCAACTTGAATCTGAACTTCGCTACGAGCAGTTGATGGCATGTTACACAGTTGACTCCCGAAATGATTTTAGCTGCTGACATTTAGCTTCTCCATCTTCTCTTCCCACTGTTGTAGTCAGTTTGATTCCTGTGTATGCCCACTCCAGGTATTTGCTATGAAGAAGTTGTTAGTCTTGTAAAATTCTATCGTGATCTCCAGATTTATTTCTATCACCAAGACCATATTTTCCAATTATTGTTTCTTCCTCTTTGTTTCCAACTTTTGAATTCCAATCACCAATAGTTATCCATGAATTCAGATTGTGTTTGATCAATTTCAGACTGAAGATGATGGTAAAATTCATCAGTTTCTTCATCAGTTGTAGTGGTTGATGCATCAATTTACATAACCGTATTGACTGGATTTTCTTTTATGCAGATAGATAGTATTTTATCACAATAGCATTGTACTTCAAGTAGATCTTGAAATGTTCTTTAGGAAGATGAATGTGATTCCTCTTGAATATGTCATTCCCAGCATAGCAAACTGTTTGACTGTCTGATTCAAAATGGCAGATATTAGTCCGTTTCAGCTCACTAATACCTAGCATATTGATCTTCATGAGTTCCATGTAATATTTTATGAGTTCTGGTTTTTCTGTATTAGTACTTCATAATTCTGAGTTTCAATGATTAGATCATTGTCGCTGTTTCTTCTCATATTGAGACATCCTCTATCAGCAAATGAAGGTCTCAACGGACTTATTCCATCCACGTCATTATGATCAACTCTGCTTTGAGCTGGCAGCTCTTCCCTGACCATATTTTGAGTGCCTTCTATCCTGAGAAAGAGCCCTGGTGGCGTAGTAGTTATTCATTGGTCTATGAACTACTAATTAGCATTTCAAAACCACCACTGTTACTTGGGAGAAAGACCGGGCTTTTTACTCCCTTAAAGAGTTGCAGTCTGGGAAACAAAGAGGGACATTTCTGTCCTGTCCTGTAGGGTCACTAAGAGTTGACATCGACTCACTGGCAGTGAGTTGAGTTCTGAACTGGGGTCTTATTTCTGGCACTATATATGACAGAGTTCTGTTGCTATTCGTGAGGTGGCAGTGACTAATTCTCCACAAGTGGACAACCTAGTTCTTCACATGAACTGCTTTCAGGAATCACCTAGCTCGCACGTCAGAAGTTTAATTGATTTGGACTGTGGTATGGTCCACTGGGTTTTTTTTTAAGCTCTGTTATAAGTGATTATGCTGGTTAACCAGGCTTGAGAACCACTCCAAAATGAGTCAGTTCTCCCAACCCCAATATTCACCAAAAGCAAAGAGAACATATCACATGCACCCAAATATTCAAACAGGAGACGGCATTACCTCCCTTAGAAGCCCACTCTGGTGGCTAAATGGTCTCATTTCCAGACTCCCCCCAGAACCACCTACATGCAAAAAAGTATTTTATAAGCCCCTTCTTTGCCAAAATGACCTTTGTTGGATCATTTCTCTATATTTGAATAGAGACCAAGATCATTCACCTTATTTGTTAGACGTCCAGGAAACACAGGACTTCTGTTAAAATTCCTGGAGATAGCTCTTACAGAGGCAAGAATGAAACATTGTGCCTGTGTTCCCATGTTTTAAAGACTGTGTATCAGGACACGATGACACACTTAACACTGTGATTTCAGACTACAGTACATTATTCCATTAAAAATTATCAACCACAATCCTTGTGTCAGTCTGGGTACATTGGAGAAACAAGTCCACAGAAACATGTATAAGAGAGTTTTATTTAAAAGGTAAATGCACATCAAGAAAACATCCCAACCCAGTGCTGCCCAGGCCAACAAGTCCAATATTAGCCCATACATCCGACACCAATCCATAAAGTCGTCCTCCATCTCACAAAACACACGCAATAATGCTGACTGAGGAGGAAAGCAGAATCAGTGAGCTAGTATGCATCTCAGCACTGGCAGGGGTCTCCACATGGCTTCTCCAGCACCCAGGGCTGCATCAGGGTAGGTCTATGTGGCTTCTCCTCAGGAATGTCTTTCAGGAATGAGCCTTGCCAGTTGAAGAAGGGAACTGGCTAAGGCAACTACATCCTGGTCCAACCATCAGAAAGCAAGAAACCCGATACTTAGAATGGTGAGGCTCACCGAACCATTTATCCCTCCATGCTTCAATTAACCCCACATGTGTCAGCCAGGTTGGCACAATAAACTTTATCTCATGCCAACTAGAAATTTTTCACAAGTAATTTTTATGTGTCGTAAAACATTGTGGACACCAGCAAGGGATTCTTTTTTATAACTTAACTATCAATAAAATAAATCAAAACCTGTATGCTTTTCCCAAGACAGGATTTCACAAGAAGAATGAAGCATATGTGGGAACTGGCCACGTGTTAGGAAAGCTTGAAAGGGACAGAATCCTTTAATCCTAACAGTAAGGACACTTAGGTGAACTTGCCCAGACTTCCACAGTCAATAAGTACCAAGCCTGAGATTTCATCCTCATTGTGACTCCAGATGAACCAATCTTGCTGCTAATACCTGCAGGAGTGGGAGTTAAAACCACACCACCATCAACAAGTCAATTCTAACTATTGGGACCCTCTAAGACAGACTTAGAAGTGACCCCTGGTGTTTCTGGAGCCTGCAAGTCAGTGTTCCCCAAAGTGAGTAAAAGCGCTCCCCTGAGGTGGAGGTTGGGATCACTGGAATGATGCAGGGAGGTTGCAACAGCAGATACCTACACTTTATCCCAGGTTATGGGCGATACTACAGAAGTTTTCTATTACCAGAGAAGTGCTGAGTGATTATTATTTTTCTGTAAAGGGCTAGTTAACCAAATAAGTTTGGGAACCTATGAAATTCTTTCTGGCAAAAGATAGTCTCATTGTTCTCCCACAGAGCAGCTGGTGGCATTGAACTGGTGACCTTGTGTTTATCAGCCCAATACATAATACACTACACCATCCGGGTTCCTTAAGTAGCAGCTAGTTAGCCCAAAGTCAAACAACCAGTTGCCGTCCAGGGGATTCCAAATCTCAGAGACCCACGTGTGACAGAGGAAAAATACCTTTCTTGGGGTTTTCAATGATCATTATATTTTTGAAGTACGATGCCAGGACTTTCTTCAGGGTGTTGTTGCTTGTGAATTTAAACTGTCAATCTCTTGTTCAGTCACGGGCATGGACTGTTCCGTCCAAGGACTCCCGTTAGGAGAAAAATAAGAACAAAACTCAAACAAACTCTCTGCCCTGCACTCAAGGCTGACTCAAAGCAACCCTTTAGGACAGGCTAGAGCTTCCCCTGTGGGTTTCTGGGACTGTCTCTATTCACTGGATTAGAACGCCTCATCTTTCTCCTGAGGAGCAGCTGATGATTTTGAACTGCTGACCTGTAGTTAGCAGCACAACACATAGCCACTCTGCCACCAAGGCTATTCAGGATGATTATGAGGTAGGCGAGAGCCTGGCAATTTTCAGGGAATTTAAGAGATCATTGTGACTGGAGCTTTGATTCTGAGATGGAGAGGGAAGGCTTTGACATAAAATGGTTTTCTCTTTCGAATGAATGTTCTAGTTATAACGTGGGAAGTAGGTCATGGGAAGCCAGAGTATGTGTGGAGGGCGCCCTGATGGCACTACATTAAGTAGTTCTCAGCAGCTAACTGAAAGCAGTTCTGTGGAAGAAAGACCTGGCCATTCATTCCTGCAGAGACAATAGCCTGGGAAACCCTGTGGGGCAGCATTGCCCTGCCACATGGCTCTACCGTGAGTTGGAATCTGACTGATGCACTACAACAAGACTATGCATGGAGGAGAGGTAATAGCTTGAGCTTTTACTTTGTGTTTTAACTGTTTTATTGACATATAATTCACACATACTCCTTTATTGTACTCATATATTTAGCTTATTTCCCCCAAAGCTCCCTGTCATGGTGTGAATAACCAGTATTCCAAATGTATGATGAAGTTTTGAACACAAGGATGTGTCTCATTGTACCCCAGCACAACTAAAGACATAGAGTCTCCAAAATTCTACGTCTCCATTTATTTATGTTTTCTCTGTTTCTTCTACTTATGTCTGTCTGGTGCAGACCTACTACTGCACTGTTCTCAGAGTCCTAGTGATCAGAGTTCTGTGGTAAAAGTTTTTTTTTTTTTTTTAAATATATATTTTTTATTTATTTATTTTTTTTAGTTATTTTTTATTTTTTAACAAATTATTGGGGCTGATACAATTCTTTTCACAGTTCATACATATACATACATCAATTGTATAAAGCACATCTGTACAGTCTTTGCCCTAATCATTTTTTTCTCCTCTTTTCTTCATTTACATTTTATTAGGGACTCCAACAACTCTTACCACAATCCATACATATACATACATCAATTGTATAAAGCACACCCATACATTCCCTGTCCCAATCATTCTCAAGGCATTTGCTCTTCACTTAAGCCCCTTGCATCAGGTCCTCTTTCCCCCCCCCCCTCCCTCCCTTTTCCCCCCTCCCTCATATGCCCTTGGTAATTTATACCTCGTTATTTTGTCATATCTTGCCCTATTCGGGGTCTCCCTTCCCCCCTTCTCTGCTGTCCCTCTCCCAGGGAAGAGGTCACATGTGGCTCCTTGTAATCAGTTCCCCCTTTCCAACCCACTCACCCTCCACTCTCCCAGCATCGTCCCTCACGCCCTTGGTCCTAGAGGTATCATCCACCCTGGATTCCCTGTATCTCCAACCCTCATATGTACCAGTGCACAGCCTCTGTCCTATCCAGCCCTGCAAGGTAGAATTCGGATCATGGTAGTTGGGGGGAGGAAGCATCCAGGATCTGGAGGAAAGCTGTGTTCTTCATCGATACTACCTCACACCCTAATTAACCCATCTCCTTTCCTAAGCCCCTCTATGAGGGGATCTCCATTGGCCGACACTTGGGCCTTGGGTCTCCACTCTGCACTTCCCCCTTCATTTAATATAATATATATATACGCATACATATATACATATACACATATATACACATACATACACACACTTATATCTTTTTTTTTTTTTGCATGATGCCTTATATCTGGTCCCTTGGGCACCTCGTGTTCGCACTGGCCGGTGTGCTTCTTCCATGTGGGCTTATTTGTTTCTGAGCGAGATGGCCGCTTGTTCACCTTCAAGCCTTTAAGACCCCAAACACTATCTCTTTTGATAGCCGGGCACCATAAGCTTTCTTCACCACATTTGCTTGTGCGCCCATTTGTCTTCAGCGATCCTGTCATGGAGGTGTGCAGTCAATGATATGATTTTTTGTTCTTTGATGCCTGGTAACTGATCCCTTTGGGACCACTCGATCACACAGGCTGGTGTGTTCTTCCATGTGGACTTTGTTGCTTCTGAGCTAGATGGCCGCTTGTTTATCTTGCCATAAGAGAAATGCAAATCAAAACAACCATGAAATACCACCTAACACCCCTGAGGCTAGCCCAGATCAGTAAATCAGAGAGCAGCAAGTGTTGGAGGGGCTGTGGTGAAATAGGAACCCTCCTCCACTGCTGGTGGTCGTGCAGATTTGTACAGACACTGTGGAAAGCAATCTGGCGATACCTAAAGAAAATGGAAATTGATCTACCTTACGACCCAGCCATCCCTCTACTGGGCATATACCCGGTTGAAGCAGCAAATAAAACACGACCAGTCATATGCGCTCCAATGTTTATTGCGGCACAATTCACAATAGCAAAGACTTGGAAACAGCCTAAGTTTCCATCGATAGACGAGTGGATTAGCAAAATTTGGCACATACACACAATGGAGTATTATGCAGCACTAAAAAGCACCGATGAGCACATGAAACACGTTATTTCATGGGAAGAGCTGGAAGGAATTATGCTAAGCGAGGTAAGTCAGTCCCAAAGGGACAGGTACAACATGAGTCCTCTGAGGTAAGTACAATCAGCATGACAGAAATGGGGCATTAATCCACCCAAGGGGAGGGTATGGCTTATATCTCCACAGGGAAAGTGGGACCAGACTTCAACCCAGTGTCGCAAGGTGTGAATGCAATATCCCGGCGTGGAGGACGGAACCGGTGGAGAGGTCTGGGAGGCAGGCCCCAGCACCATAAATTAAGTGGATTCCTGCCCCTCCCCCGAAAAGAACTTGTTCCAAAGGACGACATTGACCCTGCAGCTATGGGAGATGGACATATTTGATCAGAGCACACGGGAGCAGATGAAGGGGCAGGAGGAGAAAGTGGAGCACAGCCTGGCCCACCAGGCCGTGATGATGATGTTCCTGAGTAGAGCAGCCAGTCCACAGAGAGAACAACATGGCTGGCCCTACTATGAGACATGATGCCCCTCAGTGACTAAGGGCGATACAGGGGACAGCACCGGAGACACAGTGTGGGAATTGCACCTGACCTGATCCCACCACACCGAGGCAATGCACTGGGGGAATGCAGCGGAACAGCAAGGGAATGGAGTGGCAAGGTCCCCAGGGAATGCTGAAAGTGGACTTTGGGGCCAGGGCGTGGTGCCCCAACAGACTGGACTGGAAAACGCTCCTAAGGGCCAGCAAAGATCCCTGAACTAACTACAAGCTTTTCTCTTGTGAACTGTTTTGTTCTGTTCTTTTTCAGTGGTTTGTTTTGGTTGTTTTGTTGTCTGGTTGTATACTGTTGCTTTGTTTTCCTCTGTCTAGTTTTCGTGCATGTTAGTGACTCCACAGGTCTGTCTGAATAGGACAGGCTGGATGAACTATCTGGATGAAAAACAACGGGACCGACAGTTCCGGGGGGACTTGGGGTGGGGGGGTAGGGGGGGTAAGGAAGTGGTGTTAACAAACACAGGGACAAGGGAAAAACATGGGACCCCAAAGGGTAGAGAAGGGGGAGTGGCAGGCCTGGTGGGAAATGATCAAGGGTAAGGTTGCTTAGAGAAGAGGTATACTCTAGCCCAGGTGGCAATGAAGCATGGTAGTAGGGCAGGAGGAAGGTCAAGGGAGATGGAGGAAAGAGCTAGGAGTAAAAGGGCATTCATGGAGGTCTAGACAAAGACATGTACATGCAAATATATATAGGAGGTTGGGGAAATAGATCTTTGTGTCTATATTTATAGGTCAAGTATTAAGGTGGCGGAAGGACCTTGGGCCTCTACTCAAACACTCCCTCTATGCATGAATACCTTCTTTTATTAAATTGGAACTCTATGATGCTCACTCTCCCGACACAACAGCTGGAGCCAAAATGGGTGAACAAGTAAATGTGGTGAAGAAAGCTGATGGTGCCCGGCTATCAAAAGAGATAGTGACTGGGGTCTTAAAGGCTTGAAGATGTGGTAAAAGTTTTTAATAGGTTATATGACTAAGGAAAAACCTGATCCCGTTGAGTACACCTGTCCCCCTGGGATGTTATTCCCCAAGCCTCACTGGCCTTCCTGAGGGCAGGCAAGCTAGGACGCAGCCAGGAAGGTGGTTTCCTGGCTTGTTTACCATCAGCATGGAGGCAGCCACTGGAAAAGCAGAGCGAGGCTCACAGTGTGTGATGTGAGTGGCCAATAGGTCAGTCACAGAGAAAATCATTAAGAGGGATATTTCCACACTCAATGCCCCAAACATGTTACTCCTGTGTAACCCTGTAAATTGTAAATTCCACACGTTGCCTAATGAACCAAGCCAAAGGATATGAGACATGTTTAAATTTATATATACAGCATGCATTGCCCACAATTAAACTGTAGTTTATTTCCTGCGTTCTGTTTAGTGGTTTACATATATGTTTCTAACTACAGGGTTGAAAGTCCACATCAACCAGTCATTTCTTTGGCTAAAAATGAGGCTTCCTGCTCTTTTAAGGATTTACTGGTTGGGAGCCTCTGGGAGTATGTCTGAAACAAACACATAAACAAAAGCGCTCCACAATCTGCCTTATCTATTTAAATTAGGTTATGCAGTCAACTTGATTTGGACAGCCTGTCCCCAACTAAAACAGTAAAAAAACAGAGAACAAATATTTATTTAATAGTAGAACTCAGGATTACATTGTTCATCAAAATCTCTCTCCCTGAGCAACACGGCTGGGGTGTTTATAGACAGTGGTTAAGGATGATGATGCTCTAGCAAGCCAACTTGAAATGGAGTTTTTGTGTTCGGGTTTTTCTCCTTTTTTGTAAGGGTCTATCCGCATCCCAGCTAGAAATGTTAGCAACTTCTGTCCTTCAAATAGAAGCGGGCTTAAGTTTTTATTTCAAAGGAGGAGTAGCACTGGTGCGTAAACACATCGTGTACTCTAACAAATTTTCAAATTTAAAATGAGAAAAGGGAAGTGCATGAAGCCCCAGTGATGTCCTGTGATGCGTTGCAGAATCAGGAGTACACACTGTGGACAGCAAATTAAGAAACCTGTACTTTGTATTCTTGCATTTATTTATAATAAACTGCTATTAAATTGAGTTTAACTTAGGGATTGAATTTTGAGGCCTACACTTGTGAAAGACTGAGGTGTGCACAAATTGTTGTTAGTTGCTTGTGATAGATAAGGTTTCTTGTGCTAACCTGGCTGATAAATACATGGGATTAATTTAAGGGCAGAGAGATAAATGGCTTGGTGAGCCTCGCCTTTCTTATTCTCTGGTCTCTTGTTCTCTGATGGTCTGACCAGTGTTCGGCTGCCTTAGCTAGTTCTTTGCCTCAGCTAGCAAAGCTCACTTCCTGGGAGACATCCCTGAGGAGAAGCCACATGGACCTGCCAAGATGCAGACCTGGGTCTAGAGAACAGTGTGGAGACTCCTGCCAGCGCTGAGATGCTTAAACACTCACTGATTTGACTTTCCTCCTGCATTTGGCATTATTGCATGAGTTTTGTGAGTTTGAGGAGGACTTTGTAGATCTGTGTTGGATATATGGGCTAATGTCGGATTTATGGGCTTGGACTGGCCTGGGTTGGGATGGTTTCTTAATGTACACTTAACTCTTACATAAAACTCTCTCTTATATACATATGAATTTCTGTGGATTTGTTTCTCTAATCTACCCAGACCAACACAGTGCTCTCCTGTCAGGTCTGAATCACTGACCTTATGCTCACAGATTGAAACACTGCCAAGTCCTGTATCATCCTGAACATTGTGGTTCAGTCTGAGCCTATTGTAGCCAATGTGTCCATTCATCTTCTTGAGAGTTTTACTCTTTGAGTTTCTGTACAACATTTCCATCCATGTTGTCCTTTTCCAGGCACTCTCTCCTGATAACATGTCCAAGATACATGAGACAAAGTCTTGCCATCCTTGAACCCAAAGAGCATCTGGCTGTACTTTCGTCAAGACAGATTGGTTTGTTCTTCTGGCAATCCATAATACTAGCAGCACCCTTTACTAGTACCTTCATTCAAATAAGCATAATGAGACCACTAAATTCAGTTTGAATCTCACATACTGTCAGCCTCAATTGCTTATTTCTGACCACTTACCTGCAATGTCAAAAAAGGTAATGTAAAGGAACTCTGAAGAGTGTTGGTAAGCCTCTTCTGGATAGGAGAGGAGAGACTTACTCACTTTAGCACTTTCTCAGGAGAGAAATCCATGTATCCTGGATTTCCTTTGACAAGTATTGGAGTATTAGGCTAATATTTTGTGAATCACACCTGGAAAACAGAGGGCTGTTATCCAATCTTGTAAGGTTTTAAAATGTCATTGCTGTCCCTATCCTAATCACGGTCCTTCTCTTCCTCCTGAAGTCAGAACTGAGGCTGTGTTTACTCAATCTTTCACCAGCCATGATTTTGTGAGTCTCGCCCCCTCCCCACACCTTATTTTTCCCCGGTGAAGAGGACAAAAGAGCTCTCTTCAAACAAGGATGGGCATCTACAAAAGATGCAGGCCAGATTCCAATTTTTTTTAGTTGTATATGATTACTGTTTATTTTGAACTGACTTTAAAAATCAGCAAAGCTCAGGAAATCTTCAGGCATCCTCCTTCCTTCTTCCCAGTGACTCTCACAACAGCTGTGAGGGAGAGCATTCATTCTCACCCCCAATATTTAAAAACAAATAAGACACTTTTAATTTACTCAGTCTTTACAAAGTGACTTCAACAATACCTTGTCTATTTGAGACAAAAGTAATAAAGATCAAATAAGTGGAATTTTCTTGTATGTTCCAGGATCTTTTTGAATTTATCTTTGAAAATGTCCTTCACTGCAGTACTCTGCATCCTTACAATTATTATTGTCCATTCCAGAACTGCTTGGTTCATCAAAAAACCCTTTGATTATTAACTCAAATTTCAGTTTGGTCTTTGGAAGGAGGAGCAGAAAAAGGAAATACTATGTACATTTCTTGAGAAATGATGTCTACCAATCACTTCCAAATTCCTTAAAAAAAGAGAGCTAGAAAAAACAAAACAATTCTTAACAATAGACTCACTGTCTCTGGGAAACGTTATCTTTATGCCTTCAATAACTAATATTTTGTAGCAAGATTCTATTTGTTGTAAGTATAATAAATAGATAGAGTCTGACAACAGAATAAGAACAACCAAGTGGTGTTAACAAACACAGGGACAAGGGAACAACATGGGACCCAAAATGATAGTGAGGGGGGAGCATTTATGGAGGTCTAGACCAAGACATGTACATGCAAATATATGTATGAGGATGGGGAAATAGATCTATGTGTCTATATTTATAGGTTTAGTATTAAAGTGGCGGAAGGACCATGGGCCTCTACTCAAGCACTCCCTCAATGCATGAATACTTTCTTTTATTAAATTGGCACTCTATGATGCTCACCCTCCTGACACAACTGCTGAAGCCAAAACGGGTGAACAAGTAAATGTGGTGAAGAAAGCTGATGGTGCCTGGCTATTAAAAGAGAGAGTGTCTGGGGTCTTAAAGTCTTGAAGATAAAAAAGTGGCCATCTAGCTCAGAAGCAACAAAGCCCACATGGAAGAACACCCCAGCCTGTGTGACCACTTGGTCCCGAAGGGATCAGTTATCAGGAATCAAAGAACAAAAAATCATATCATTGGCTGCACACCTCCATGATATGATAGTCGAAGACAAATGGGTGCATAGCAAATGTGGCGAAGAAAGCTGATGGTGGCCGGCTATCGAAAGAGATAGTGTCTGGGGTCTTAAAGGCTTGAAGGTGAACATGCGTCCATCTAGCTCAGAAGTAATAAAGCCTACATAGAAGAAGCACACCAGCCTGTGCGATCACAAGTTGCCAAAGGGACCAGGTATAATGCATCATGAAGAAAAAAAAATTTATATATGTATATATATATGATTTTATATATATACATATATATATCATAGTGAGTGAAGGAGGAAGTGCAGAGTAGAGACCCAAGGCCCATTTGTTGGCCACTGGAGATCCCCTCATAGAGGGGTTTAGGAGAGGAGATGGGTCTGTCAGGGTGCGATGTAGTACCGATGAAGAGCACAGCTTTCCCCCAGATCCTGTATGATTCCTCCCCCCAACTACTATGATCCGAATTCTACCTTGCAGGACTGGATAGGGCAGAGGTTGTATACTGGTGCATATAGGAGCTGGAACCACAGGGAATCCAGGGTGGATGATACCTTCAGGACCAGGGGTGTGAGGGGCGATACTGGGAGAGTGGAGGGTGAGTGGGTTGGAAAGGGTGAACTGATTACAAGGATCCACATGTGACCTCCTCTCTGGGAGATGAACGGCAGAAAAGGTGGGGAAGGGGGACTACGGATAGGGCAAGATATGACAAAATAACAATCTATAAATTTTCAAGGGCTCATGAGGAGGGGGGACCGGGGAGGGAGGGGAAAAAAAGGAGGACCAGATGCAAAGAGCTTAAGTGGAGAGCAAATGCTTTGAAAATGATTAAGGCAAAGAATGTACGGATGTGCTTTATACAATTGATGTATGTATATGTATGGATTGTGATAAGAGTTGTATGAGCCCCTAATAAAATATTTTTTTAAAAAAAGAACAACCGTGAACATTGTGCATTCTGTTTGAGCCCATTCCCCAACCTGCTTAACTTTGCGTCTCAATGCAGATCCCACAGCTTGTCCAACTTCCCCTTGGATATAGGATGTTGCCACAGGATGTCGGAATACCTCATTTAATGCCTATACTTATTCTGCATTTTCCTTCCTGAGAAGACCCTTCCTCTGTTGAGCCCTTTCCTCAGAAAAATATCCCATTACACCACATGATTATCAGTTTTGACTAACCTGGACAGGCTATCATGTCCACAAAAGACATCCCCAACGTTCCAGTCACAGATCACGTAGAACAGAATTACTTTGTTCAAAGAACCAAAAGTCACCATAGATAAGTCACCAGATCAAATAAGACAACATTTGGAGCCAAGAAGTATAATGAGCCTTATCTTGTTAAGAATTGCAACCCCACCCTAATTTTTAATCATGACCATCCCTATGAAATGTGTTAAAACATTCATCATCCTATACGTTGGTATACCAATTTATTGGACTAGTTGTCTACAAGTGTTAACATGGTCCACTAATTTGTTCAGGAGCTTCCTTTGGGGAATCTTCCAGCTCAGTCCTTGTTTGCTCCAAGGAGATCGGTCCCCTTCTCTTTCATGCAGCTCCTGTCTTTGTTTCTCAGCAAGAGTCGTGTTGGTAACATGTCACACATTTCTTTTTGCTGAGTGTTTTTCAACATAAAATTATACTCTGTTTTCCAGAGTCACTATGAGTCAGAAGCAGCTCAATGGCAGTGAGTTTCACTTTGGTTTTATCCCAAAGAAGATGACGGGGTCATAATTTATTTTCAGCTTCTGAGAAAACTATGAACATCTCTATTTTATTCCGTAGGCTTCTAGTATGCAGAGCACCTCACCCATTTCCAGGTGAAATTTCAAATTAGTGAAAATGCTACATCATGGCCAGGGTTCTGTAGGATCCACAGACCTTGTCCGTAAGTCATGAAATTCCTGTGGAGAGTCTTCTGGCTAGTGGGAACTTCTCACTAGTCTTGTCAAGATTCCAAAAATAGTTTGACATAATTAGGGTTCCATTACTTGTCATCAGTGATTATTTTTCCTGTTCCCATTGCCCAAGGTTTGGGTCCAGGAGTGATGAACCCTTCATAGACCCTCTCCCTAAGCTTCACTGTCTCTGAGGACTCCATATTTCCAGAGCTAGAACTGCCAAGATGCTATTGCTTGGTGTGCTCCTGTGCCTGGTGACAGTTCCCTAATGTGGAGATTCAGATATCTGACCTGGGTCTATGGGAATGGTTGTGACTACAAGTGACTGACACAGAGATCAGTGTCTTTATTTACACTTGTCCTATTCCAGGTGTAGTTTCAGGAGTCGGGTCCAGGATTGGTGAAACCTTCCCAGAAGCTGTCTCTCACCTGCACTGTCTCTCTGGTTTCTCCATCACAAGCAGTAGTTATCTCTGGAGCTGAATCCACCAGAGCTCGAGGAAGGCGTTGCAGTGGATAGGACACATATGGCCTGATGGTGGTACAGATTATAACCCATCCTTCAAAGCCGACTCACCATCACCAGAGACACATAGAAGAATCAGTGCTCCCTGCTGCTTAGCTCCATGACTGCTGAGGACATGGCCATGTATTACTGTGCAACGATCACAGTGAGGGGAAGTCAGTGTGAGCCCAGACACAAACCTCCCCTGCAGGGAAGACAATGGGCAGCAGAGGATGCACAGGACCTGCAGAGCACACACTCCCAGCCCTGGGCAGGCACAGATGGATG
The DNA here is from genome assembly GCF_050624435.1 of Tenrec ecaudatus. NCBI lineage: Eukaryota > Metazoa > Chordata > Mammalia > Afrosoricida > Tenrecidae > Tenrec > Tenrec ecaudatus. The sequence goes on from NC_134544.1 coordinate 77,721,688, forward strand.
ACAGGGAGTATTTCCTGTCAGAGCCATGTGTCCTCCACCAGCTCTCAACATCCCCAGGGCCATTTTTTCTTTTTCATTTTTCACCCTTCCCTCTAAATCAGTGGTTCTCAACCATCCTAATTCTGTGACCCTTTAATACAGTTCCTCATGTTGTGATGGCCACCCCACCATAAAATTACCGTATATACTCGAATATAAGCCGACCTGAGTTTTAGCCAAGGTGCACCTAATTATTACCTGGAAAACCAGAAAAACTGATTGACTCGAGTATAAACCTAGGGTGGAAAATGCAGAAGCCATCGGTGAGTTTCAATAATCAAAACAAATGAAAATAAAATTACTAAAAATGGAGACATCAGTGGAGTAATGTATTTAAATATTTATTTTATGTAAAAAACATAAATAAAAGGGCAACAAGTCACTTAACATTAGTAAACCAACACAGTAAGTGGAAAATAGGTTCAGCAAAATTAATAAGGTATGAACAATGATATACCTTAAGAATACTATTCTCTGAGCTCAATCAGCAACCAAGCTAAAATGTAAAGAGTTAAAATCCTTCAAAACTGGATTCCTCATAATCATCCATATCCCAATGCAGAGCTTCAGCTGGTGTGAGGTCATCATAGACGCTGTACTCACTGAGATCACCATCATCGCCATCACTGCTGTCATTTTCATACAAAGCGTAGTCTTCACTGCCTTCCATAGCATTACTAATACTACATTTCTGGAAGGCACGTTGCACCATGTCTTCTGGAATGGCTTCCCATGCATCTCGAACCCACTTTTCTATTAATGCTGTCAGGATTCATGAAATTTCCTCCTTTTGTTAGTCAGGCTTGACCAGATGACATCCATTCATGCCACTGACCTGTGTATAACCCAAACCCCAGACTCTGAGACTCAGAAGAATCCCTTCTCAGTTCCATCAATGAACAAGGCATTGCAGAGAGAACTGTAGAATCTGCAACAACATTTTTTGGAACTTGAGGTTCCAGTTCTACAGACCCATCTTCTGCCTGGGCGGTCTCTTGTTCGGGTGAGTTGGGTGGCACTTCAGACTCCAGAAGGTACTGGATTTTCCTCTACTGCCTCCTCCATCTGCATTTCAGAATTGAGTTATTACATCGTGGGGCAGGGTCCAGGGAACTACATCAATATCAGTGATACAACAGGAAAGCCACCTGCTCTTTGATGTGGCACCACACGACCTCACCTGCTCAGAACACCCCTTTGGGCTAAGAACTGTCTCCCTGGTCCTAATTCTCTTGATCACACCAGGGACTGGACTCAGAGGTCAACTCTGCCTCCTCTTCATCTGCAGAAGACCCTGTAGTGAGTCAGGAATGCGGTCGAAACCCTGCCAAGGCCAAAGCAAATCTTGACACCTCCCCAGATTCCACTACCACAAAATCTCTTGACCCGTCCACACCACCCTGAGAAATGTTCGTCAGAAATTTTCTTCTTGCTTGGACCCACAATCAATGCTCATGGAATCAGCAGTTGAAAGACCAAAAGATATATTACATTAGACAAATCTTCTGTACAAGATCTCTTCAGAGTATTGAAGTGTAAGGATCTCACTTTAAGGACTTAGGTGTACTTGATTACCCTCACTCCCTCAGAAATAGAAAACATAACTAACTCAGCATTATATTGAAATTCAAGTACACTTGATCATTCTTCATATATCCCCAGTGAGTGTTATTCATGGTGAACCAAAGACATACCTTCCACAAAGAAGTGATAGGTTTATAGGGAGTTCTTAGGATACTTGAAGCAAAGGAACCCACCTAGCTTCAGGTGCAGTGGATAGGATAATTACTGATTGCTCTTTGAAACTCATGATTAGCCTGTCAGATAGCAAGGGTTGACCTAGAGCAGTGATCCAATTCAATCGCTCCCCCAGGACTCTATAACTGAATCTTGACTTTTCTCAACCTATCTACCAATAACCTTGCACTACAGTTTTATTGAATAGGAAATCATGCTTTCTCAATGCAAATACTATTGTTATTGTCACTTTCATTGATTTGGTTGCAATCTTAGTGTCTCCATGTACGATAGAATGAAATCCTGTCCTGTCCTGTGTCATCCTCACAGTCCTTGCTATACTCGATCTCATTGCTGCAGTCACGGTGACAAGCCATCTAACAGTTAGAATCTGTACTCTACACAGCATGCTGTGTTTTTCTGTGTGCATTTGTCTATTGGTGTTAGAGCCTCCCTGTGGCTTTCTCAAAATAGCCTGTTATGAATGGGTGTCTACTATTTGTCCTCACTGCCTGTTTACTATTCCCCTGTCCCTAGTTGTTCTGCTCCATTCCAGCTGCAGGAAGCCCTCTGAGGAGTGGTGAAACCTCCCAGATCCTCTCCCTAACCTGTGCCGACTTCTCCACACACACCACGATCACGTAGTATTACTGGAGCTGGACCAGCCAATACCGTTGGAAGGAGTCAGAGTGACTGTTAACAATAGGCTTGGGTTGTCGGGAAAAAAACTGCACTGCAGTTCTGAAGAACTGACCTTCAATCTCCAGAAGTGAGCCCACAAACTCCTTCTATCTATAGTTCCTTTCTGTGACCACTGAAGACAAGACACTTTTACTGTATGGGACAGTGGAAGTCAGTGGGCCCAGACAAACTACTATACAGGAATAGGGCAGGGCTATACCAGAAAGGTGGGTGCACAGGGCACAGGACAAGTGACTCCCGCATGGCAGAATTAAGAGAGGAGGCATCAGTTTGTAGTGGCTGGGTTCTAAAAGATAAAATGGGCATGCTTTATGAACAATTTTATGTAAAAAAACCATCAATGTCAAAGCAAGGAGGAAATATCTTGGAAGACAGTGATAAGGATAATAATGTTCACCAACAAGAAACAGATACCAGAGCTATCTGTCATCGTGTTCACATGAGGAGTAACCATCTGTGCATCCACCCTGAGGAGGAAGGATACATTCTGAACTCTCATGCCACAGAGGTTCTCTTTTATGTATGATAGTGTTTATCAATTTAAAATGTCATTAAGTATTGCTAGCTTTTAAATAGAGGAGCAGTAGCAGTGCTTCTGTACCATGTGTATAAGCAGCCTTTATAAAAGCCTCCATTCTCCTGTGAGGGTGCTTCGGTTTCTTGGGTCACAAGGAGAACTCCAACACAGGTAGTCCACTCCTCTGCTTCTGAGTGGAGGGTCACATGCAAATGCAGCTCTCTCCGTGTGCCAGTGAAACCTGTATAGCTTCTTACCTGGGAGCTCTGGGCAGGAAGCCTCACTACAAAGGGTCTCTGCTCTTTCCATTTTCAGCTAACTCAGAGGACACATCATGAATTTTGGACGGGGTTGGGTTTACATTTAGGTCATTCTACATGGTAATAATTGACGACAATGCTGTGTGGTTGTATGTAGAATTGTGGGGTGGGGAGAGGGAAGTGGTCTTATCACAGTGTCTCTGTGTTTACAGGTATCAAGTGTGAGGTGCCGCGGGTGGAATCTGGAGACGGCCTGAAAAAGCCGGAAAGGGGAGGGGTTCTCTGAGACTCTCCTGTGCAACTTCTGGATTCACCTTCAGTGACTATTATATTAATTTGATCCGGCGGTTTCCAGGATAGAGACTGGAGTGGGTTGGTTTTATTAGAAATGCAGCAAAAGGTCAATCAACAGAGTATGCTTCATTCATGAAAGGCAGATTCACCATTTCAAGAGATAATGCCAAAAGCATCACCTATTTGCAAGTAAATGTACTGAAATCTGAGGACACAGACGTGTATTACTGTGCAACACACACACTGAAGTCTATTTAGTGTAAACCAAGACACAAACCTCACTTACAGTGAAGGATGGAGCAACAGGGGGTGCTCATGCCCTACTAAACCATCCTCAGGAGCAGACACGTGTGTGGTGAGGTGTTTCCTGCCAGAGGCTGTGGTTTTCCTCCCACTTGAGCCAGAGAATTATTAAGCTGTACATTCAAGACTGTAAGCAGTGTAGCTTGTGACACTTCATTCTTATTTCTTTGTGAAACAGGTTTTGATGTAAGGTAGAAAGGGGGAACTGATTATAAGAATCTGCGTATAGCCTCCTCCCTGGGAGAGGGACAGCAGAGAAGAGGGTGGGGGGAGGTGTCAGACAGTGTAATATATGTCATAATAATATATGAATGATGAAGGGTTCATGAGGTAGGGGGGAGTAGGGAGGGAGTGGGGAAATGAACAGCAGATATTAAGGGTTCAAGCAGAAGGCACATGTTTTGAGAATGATGATGGCAACAAATGTACATATGTTCTTGACACAATAGATGGATGTATGGATTGAGATAAGAATTGTAAGAGCCCAAAATAAAATGATTTTAAAAATAAAAGAAAAAAAGAATTTTAAATAAATAAAATGAAAAAGCAATAAAAATCGAACAACCATACTTCAAGACCCAAACCCTGGATTTTGAGAAGGATGTCTATCTTTGAAGAACCATCCCTTGTGGATTATTCTTATGAAATAATCAAATCTCCATAAACTGGATATCTGGATAAGAATTTAATCTCCGATTTTTTGTTATCCCCAAACCCTCACCGGCTGCTGTTTTTAATGAATCTGAATTCCTTCTATGTTCCAGGCAGTGCCATGAAGCCTGGGACCAGTCGTCTGTGTCCTGTGCCTAAGTAAAGTGTCTTTTTTCCACTGTCTTCTCAATCAATATCCATAACCCGGAGCACAGCTATGAAACCCTGATTTCTTCAGTAGGAGATTCTATGGCAAATGTTAGATACTGTGAGGGGTCTCCTGTCATGATTTGAATAACTAATATCCCATTTGTAGAATCCTTGAAAAGGAAGTGCTATCTATTAAATGATGTGCCTCACTGAACCCCAGCACAGCTAAAGACACACAGACTCCAGAATTTATTTTCAACATCTCCATCTATCCATCCATCCTCTGTTTTTTTGTACTTATGTCTGTCTGGACCAGAGCTACAACTTCTCTGTTCCTATAGCACAAGTTTTCAGAGTTTTTGAGGTAAAAGTATTCTTAATAAGTTATCTGCCCAAGGAAACACCTTTCCTGATTTCACTGAATACACCTCTCCCCCCAGGACGTTATGTGGATGTGGACCTCCTGAGGGCAGGCAAGCGAGGATGCAGTCAGGAATGTGGTTTCCTGGCTTGGTCACCATCAGCGTGGAGGCAGCCACTGGAAAAGCAGGGCGAGAATCTCAATGTGTGGGGTGAGTGGCCAATGAGCCAATCACAGAGAAAATTATTTAAAGGATCACTCCCAGACTCACTTCATATAAATGTAGATAACTTCCCAAACACATTAGCCCTGTGTACACCTGTAAAGTCCACAGCTTGTCCAAGGAACAAAGGCAGAGGACATAAGGGATGTGTAAATTTACACATATAGCACACACTGCTCATTATTAAACTGTAGTTTACTTCCTAAGTCCTGGCTGTTGAGTGATTTCCATGTATGTTTCTAACCACCAGGTTGGCAGTCCACATCAACTGATTACTTCTTTGGAGAAAGATGAGGCTTTCTGCTCTTTTAAGAATTTACTGTCTTGGTAACCCACAGGACTATGAAAAATAAAAATAAAAGCACACAAAACTCTTATTTATTTAAATTTATTTATACAATCCAGGTGATTTGGGAACCCTGACCCCAGATAAACCATTAACAAAACAAAGATGGGAGGGAGAACACAAATATTTACTGAATATTAGTAGCCAAGGGGGACATAATTAATCTTGTCCATCAAAATCTGTCTCCCTGGGCAATATGTCAATGGGTGCTTTATACACAGTGTTGGAAGGTGTTGGAGGGTCTTTTGTTTCCAGGGTTTTCTCTTTGTAGGGGCATATCCACATCGCAGATAAAATTGTTAGTACTCTGTACTCAACTAGAAGTGCACTTTATATTTTAATACATTTTTATATCAAAGAAGAAACACAATAATTTGTCAACACACTATGTACTCTAACAGAATTGTGAATTTGAAGCAACAAAAAGGAAAGTTCATGAAGCTCCAGTGGGTCCTGTGGTGTGTTGCAGCATCAGGAGTACACACCATGGACAGCAAATTAAGCAACATGTAACTTATGTTGCATTAATTTATAATAAAATGGTGAATCTCTAATAAAATGCAAAATCTGTCAGAAAATGTAAAACTGTGGAATCTGTTCCACGTCCATAATCCGATACATTTACTTATGGGTGTGCTTGCCTACAACTTTAAACCACACCCACCATCTTTTCCTCAGGAGCGCACCATGGGGAATCTTCTGGCTCAGTCCTTGCTTGATGTAAGTAAAGTAAACCCCTTTCATTGTCATGCAGCCCTGTCTTTGTTTCTCAGACAGAGTGGTGTTGGTAACATGCCACACATTTCCTTTTGCTGAGTGTGTGTTTCAACCTAAAACTCTACCTGGTCACACAGAGTCACTATGAGTTGGAAGCAACTCAGTGGCAGTGAGTGTGGTGTTGGTGTTATCACAAAGAAGAAGATGGGGTCAGACTATCCCATGTCAGCTTCTGATAAGTCTGGAATTGTCTCTACTTTATTTCTGGGGCTTCTAATATGCAGAACATTTTATACATATCCATGTAAAATCTCAAACCGGGTGAAAAACATTATGTCATGAACAGGGTTCTCTAGGATCCACAGGCCTTGTCCATAAGTCATGTATTTCCTGTGAATATTCTTCTGACTAGCAGTTTCTTCTCTCTGGTAGGGTTGAGATTCCACAAAAGTGGCTTGTCATAATGAGGTGTCCCTTACTTGTCACTAGTGATTATTTTCCCTGTTCCTAGTTGTCCATGATTGGGCCCACAGGTCCTCTCCCTAAGCTTAGTTAGGTATGATGAGCCCATTTTGCCAGAGCTGGATCTTCCAAGGCCTGCAGAAGAGTTTGCAGTAGGTGTTACCAATATTTTTAATAGAAAAAACAACCACTCACATCTAAGGAGCTGATGCTCAACTCCAGAACAATGTTTACCAAACAGTTCTCCCTGCAGCTGAGCTCAATGACCCTGAGGGGACAGCTGTCCATTACTGTGTGAGAGGAACAGTGAGAGGACTCAGTTCTGTCGCAAACACAATGTCCCTGCCATAATGACATAGTTCTATAGGGATAATGGTGTAGTGGAAAGCACAGAGGCACGATTTTTGAGACCAGTGCAATGTGGGAGGCATGGGAACAAGGACCACCCTGTTAGCATCTAGGATTTCTGTTTCCTCCAAGAATTCTTTCTTCCTTAATATTTGTTACAAAACCCCATAGATAGTTCAATATTCTTATAGATCTGGTGATATCTAAAGCAGATGGAAATCGAGTTACCATACAACCCAGCAATCCCCATACTGGGCATATACCCAGAAGAGGAAAGAAACAAACCAAGGCCAGACATCTGTGCTCCAATGCGCATTACAGCACAGTTCACAATTGCAAGGAGTTGGAAACAACCCAAATTTCCACCAAATGACGAGTGGATTAAAAATCTGTGGTACACAATTCTACCTTGCAAACCTTGTTAGACCAGAGGATGCACAGCAGTACATATGGGATCAGGAAACACAGGGAATCTAGGACAGATGGACCCCTCAGGATCAACAGTGAGAGTGGTGATATCGGGAGGGAAGGGGGCAGGGGATAGAAAGGGGGAATCAATCACGGGGATCTACATATAACCTCCTCTCTGTGGGATGGGCAAAAAAAAAGTGAGTGAAGGGAGATGCCATGCAGTGTAAGATAAGATAAATAATAATTTATACATTATTAAGGGTTTATGAGGGAGGGGAGTGCAGGGGATGGAAAAAAGGAAAATGAGGAGCTGATTCCAGGAACCCAAGCGGAAGGTGAATTTTGAGAATGATCAGGGCAATTAATATATGTGTGTTTTACACAATTGATGTATGTAGGATTGTGATAAGAGTTGTATGAGCCCCAATAAAATGATATTTTAATTTACATATACAGCATGCACTGCCCATAATTGAATTATCATTTATTTCCTGAAAAAAAAAAGCTGTGGTACATACATACAATGGAGTAGTATGCATCACTGAAAAGCAGTGATGAATGTATGAAGCATATTGCTGCATGGGAAGAACTGGAGGAAATCATGCTAAGCGAAGTAAGCCAAGCACAAAAGGACAAGTACAACATGAGTCCGCTGAGGTAAGTTTAAAAAAAATGCAAAAGGGACATAGGGAAAAAGCTACTGTATACAAACATTCCTTGAGTAAGGACCAGGTAGTATGGCAGGGGCCGGAGGAAATCTTGGGATACATATGGTAGCCAATTAAAAGGATGTGGGGAAATATAAAAAAAAAAAGGGTAGCAGGAACACAGGGCACTAACCCACCCAAGGGGAGGGTCTTGTGTATATCTCCACAGGGAAAGAGGAACCAGACTTCAACCCAGTGTTCCAAGATGTGTATGCAACTTGCTGGCATGGAGTTGGGAACCAGTGGAGAGGTCTGAGGGGCGAGCCCCAATCCCAACTACATGGACACTTTCTCCTCCCCTCATAATAGTTTATTTCAGAGGACAACACTGAATCTGAAGCTCCAGGAGAGGGACATGTCTGATCAGAGCACAAGGGAGCAAATGGGTAAGAGGAAGAGAGAGTGGAGCACATCCTGGCCCACCAAGCCTTGGGGACAATATTCACGCCCAGAGCAACTAATCAAGAGAAGACCACATGGCCAGCCCAACTATGAGATGTGACATCCCTCACTGACCCATAGCGCTACAGGAGACAACACTGGAGACACAGTGTGGGAATTCTACCCGATCTGATCCTACCACACTGAGGAAAAACACTAAGGGTGTGCAACAGAACAGCAAGGAAACAGAGCAAAGAAGTCCCCAGGGAATACCAAAAACAGACTTTGGGGCTAGAGTTTGGCACCCCAACAGACTCCACTGGAAAACCCTCCTAAAGGCCAACAAACAGTCCTTGACCTAACTACAAGATTTTCTTTCTTGTTGCATTTTTTTTTGGTCATTGGGTTGTTGCTGTTGTTGCTTTGTTTTCTTTGGTTGCTTGGTTTTGCTCTGTCTTGTTTTTGTGCATGTTATTATCACCACAGGTCTGTCTAAATAAGATAGGCTGGATGAACAATATGGAGGAGAAAACAATGGGACCTACAATTCCAGGGGGACATGAGAGAGGAAGAGGTGGGGGGGGGGGAGGTAGTGATGTTAACAAGCTCAGGGACAAGGGAACAACAAGTGATCCAAATCGGTGGTGAGGAGGGTGTAGGAGGCCTGGTAGGGCATGATCAAGGGTAATGGAACCAAGAGGAATTACTGAAACCCAAAAGAAGGCTGATCATGATAGTAGGCCAAGAGGAAAGTCAAAGGTAATAGAGAAAAGAGCTACGAGGCAAAGGGCATTTATAGAGGTCTAAATAAAGGCATGTACATATGTAAACATATTTATATATGAGGATGGGGAAATAGACCTATGTGCATATATTTATAGTTTTAGTATTAAGGTAGCAGATGGACATTGGGCCTCCACTCAAGAACTCTGTCAATGCAAGAATACTTTGTTCTATTAAACTGGCATTCTATGATGTTCACCTTCCCAATGCGATAGCTGAAGACAAAGCGGGTGCATACACAAATGTGGTGAAGAAAGCTGATGGTGCCCGGCTATCAAAAGATATAGTGTCTGGGGTATTAAAGGCTTGAAGGTAAACAGGCAACCATCTAGCACAGAATCAACAAAGCCCACATGGAAGAAGCACTCGAGCCTGTTTGATCACGAGGTGTCAAAGGGATCAGGTATCATCAGAACAAAAAAATCAGATCATTGTGAATGAGGGGAAGAGTGTGGGCTGGAGACCAAAAGCCCATTTGTAGGTCACTGGATATCCGCTTACAGAAGGGCCTCGGGGAGGAGACGAGCCAGTCAGGGTGCAATGTACCAAGGATGAAACATACCACTTTCCTCTAGTTCCTAAATGCTTCCTCCCCACCCACTATCATGATCCCAATTGTACCGTAAAAATCTGTCTAGACCAGAGGATGTATACTGGTACAGTTAGAAGCTGGAAAAACAAGGAATTAGGGTGGATAATCCCTTCAGGACCAGTGGTGAGAGTGGCAGTACTGGAAGGGTAGAGGGACGGTGGGTTGGAAAGGGGGAACCGATTTCAAGGATCTACATGTGACCTCCTCCATGGGGGACAGACAACAGAAAAGTGGGCAAAGGGAGACGTTGGACAGGGCAAGATATGACAAAACAATAACTTATCAATTATTAAGCATTCTTGAGGGAGGGGGGAGCGGGGAGGGAGAGGAGAAAATGAGGAGCTGATTCCAGAGGCTTAAGTGGAGAGCAAATGTTTTGAGAATGATGAGGGCAATGAATGTCCAAATGTGCTTTACACAATTGGTGTATGAATGGATTGTGATAAGGCTTCTATGAGCCTCTAATAAAATGATGTTTAAAAAAGAAAACAAATGCTAAAAATACCCGGATTTAGTTTTTACCTTGAAAAAAATATTGCAATATTCATTGCTTTGTAGAGTTTCTACATGTAAATGTATTGGACTGAATGACAATGAAAGCACAAAATAACACACTATGTGGGCTTCAAAAGAAGTGGGCTATTTGTAGCAACATATACCAGGATAATGCAGAAATACAACTCTGTGTTAATCTGGGTACTTTAGAGAAACAAATTCACAGAAACTGATGTATAAGAGAGAGTTTTATATAAAGGTTAAGTGTGCACCAAGGAAACATCCCAACCCAATGCTGCCCAAGCCCATAAGTCCAACATTAACCCACATGTCCAACACCAATCCACAAAATCCTCCTCCACCTCAGAAAACAGACGTAATGATGCCGATTGCAGAAGGAAAGCTGAATCAGTGAATGTGTAAACATCTCAGCAGTGCAGGGGTCTCCACACGGGTGCTCCAGCACCGAGGGCTGCATCGGGGTAGGTTCATGTGGCTTCTCCTTGGGATGTCTTGCAGGAAGTTAGCCTTGAAAGCTGAAGCAGGGAACTGCTAAGGCAGCTGCACCCTGGTGCGACTATCACACAGCAAGAGACCCGAGAACTAGAAAGGCGAGGCTCACCGAGCCATTTATCCCTCCACCCTTCAATTAATCCCTCATGTATTTATCAGCCAGGTTGGTACAATAAACTAACTCAAACTCTAAAATTAATTACCTCAGTTTCTATCTAACAGAACTAGAAAATGATGAGCATGCCATCTCATAGGCTAGTAGGGGAAAGTAATAAATAAGGGAACTCAAATAAATTAAATACCAGGAAATATAAGCAACCCAATTATATGGAAACAGACTGTTGGAAGGACACAAACACAGAGGAAGCACAAATTGATAAGTGGAATATACTGAAGATAAAACACCTGTGTACAACAAAATGCTTCACCAAGAGAGTAGTAAGAGAGCCCACAGACTGGGAAAACATCTTTAACTAGGATATATCAGGCAAAGGCCTTATACCTAAAATACAATACTCAGTCTACAAAAAGAAAAAAACAACAAATAGCTCTATGCTGAGGAGGGCAAAGGACCTGAAGAGAAGTTTCACAGGGGTTAAAATCCTAGTGGCCAATAAACATATGAGAAAAATGTCCCAGATCATTAGCTATAAGGGAAAACAAATGAAAACAAGTGTGAGATATTACATAACAAATTCAAAGATGGTCCAATTAAAAAAATCAGACGTCAACAAGTGTTGGAGTGGGTGTGCTGAGATAAGAAGTCTCATCCACTGCTGGTGGACTTGTAGGTATGTGCAGTCATTATGGTAATCGATTTGGCAATACCTAAAACAAACGGAAATCATGCTATCATGTGACCCAGCAATCTCCCTACTTGGCATATACCCAGAAGAGGTAAGAGATAGACCATGGTCAGACATCTGCGCTCCAATGTTCATTGCGGCACAGTTCAAGAAGACCTTGGAGCAACCTAAATTTCCATCTACACATGAAGGTATTATAAAACCATGGTACATACATACAATGGAGTACTACACATCCTTTAAAAACCATTGATGAATGTGCATGAAGCATATCATCGCATGGGAATAGTTGGAGGAAATTAAGCTAAGCAAAGTGAACCAAGCAGAAATGGACAAATACAACATGAGTCCACTGAGGTAAGCTTAACAAGCACAAGGGGCATAGGGGGCAAGTCACTAAAGGCATAAACTCCCGGGATGAGGCCCGGGCACTCTGGCAGGGGTCAAACCCACCCAGGGATGAAGGTGCCAGCTGACTAAAAAGGAGGGGGAAAGAAGAAGAAGCAGAAGACATGGATATTGGGGGAACAGGGCACTAACCTACCTGGTGGGGAGGGTACTGTTTGTCTCCACAGGAACGGGAGAGAGGGACCAGACCTCATCCTGGTACACCACGCCTTGAGGACAACAGAGCGGTATGAAGCAGCAAACTAACAGGGAGGTCTGTGGGGTCTGCCCCAAACCCATCTTCCATGACACCCTCCTCAGAACAGTGTACGACAGAGGGCAGCACTGAAGATACAGCTCTGGGAGAGTGGCAGGGCTGCCCAGACCACCCAGAAACAAACTAAGAGGGAGAATGAGCGAGGGAGCAAGAGAGAAATGCATCCTGATCCAGCAAGACGTGAGGATGACACTCCTGCCCACAGCAGTCAAGGCATAGAGAAAACCGCAGGGCCGGCCCCACCACGTGAGACATGATAGCCCTTCATTGACCCACAGCGCTGCAGGGACCACACTGGAGATGCAATGCGGCAATTGTGCCAGGTGTGACCAGCCAACACCTGGTCAAACACAAAGGAGCACAATAGAGCAGCAAGGGGAGCAAAGCAACAAAGTCCCCAAGGAATCCAGAAAATAGACTAAAGATTTGGAGGGCATCAGACTCCATAGGAAAACATTCATTCAGATCAGAAGGCAGACTTGTTTGCTACTTTTGGCTGCCCTCTTCCCCCAACCCAGACTTCTTTTCTTTTCATGTCTCTCTCTGTATGGTAAGCAAGATAAACAATCTGGAGGAGAAAACAATGGGACTGACAGTTCCTGGGGGACAGGGGAAATGTAAAAGAAAGGGAGAGGGAGAGTCAAACCCGAAACAAGGGAACAGCAAGAGATCTAAAAAACCGATGATGAGGAGGGCGAAAATGCCTGGTGGGGGTTAATCAAGTGCAATATAACTGAGAGGAATTACTGAGAGCCAAATAAAGTTGAATACGAGACTGGGAAAAGAGTAAAGTATAAGGAAATAGAGGAGAGAACTAGAAGAACAAAGACAATTATATAGGTTAAATATAGGCATGTATATATGTAAACATATTAACCTATAACGATTTCTATGCAACATATATTTATATGTTAAGTATTAAGGTAGCAGACAGACACTGGGCCTTTACTCAAGTCCTTCCTCAAGAACACTTTGTTCTAATAACCTGGCATTCTGCAATGCTCACCTTCCTGAATCAATCGCTGAAGACAAAATGGGTGCATAAGCTAATGTGATGAACAAAGGTCTGAATTAAACAAGCGGCTATTTAGCAGGGAAGCAACAAAGCCCACATGGAGGAAGCATACCAGCATGTGTGGTTATGAAGTGGTGATAGCATCAAATATCAGACACCAAAAGATCCAAAACAATCACATAGATGCAAGCAAGGGGGGTCAGAGCGAAGACCCAAAGCCCATCTGCAGACTATTAGACATCCCCTCACAGAAAAGTTACAAGGAAGGGAGGTGTCAGCCAGGGGGCAGTATAGCACCAATGAAGTACACAACATTCCGCTAGTTCTTTAATGTTTCTCCTCTCCACTATCATGACCCTAGTTCTACCTTACTAACTGGCTTAGACAGGAGCATGTACACTGGTACAGATAAGAGCTCTCGACACACAGAATACAGGACAGATAAACCCCTCGGGAACTATAATTGGAATAGTGATACCATAAGGGTAGAGGGTAGAGGGTTGGTAGGGGGAGAAGGGAGAGAAAGGGAGAACCTATCACAATGATTGATGTATATATAACATACACACAAAAACAGCAGAAACCTGTGTGAGGGGAGACAGCGGACATTGTAAGATATGAAAATCATAATTTATAATTTATCAAGGGTCATGAGGATGGGAGGTTGGAGGAGGGAGGGTAAAAAGAGGAGTTGATACCAAAGGCTTCAGCAAAAGAAAATGTTTTGAAAAGGATGATGGCAACATATATACAAATGTGCTTGATACAATTGATGTGTGGATTGTTATAGGAGCTGTAAGAGGCTCCAATAAAATGATTAATATATATATATTTAAAAAGAACTTAAAGATACACACCTGAAATTGAAACAGGTGAAGAGTAGGTTAGAAATATTTAAAATATTTTAAACAAGTATAAGTTTATCTTTAAAAAAAGAAAAGAAAATGGACGGTTTTGGAAGATTAAGTCAGGTGGTAAATATCCAGATTTCGTGATCATGACAAAAGAAGGAGGACCAGAATCCCCCAAAACAGAAACCAGGTAGGAAGCACCATTCCACATGTTTTCTGGGCAAGTTTTATGATCAACTTATTGCACACTGTTTAAAAATACCACTGAAATGTGGAAATTCCTTGGAGAACAACCATGAAATCTAATAATGTACCCACATAAGAAACAGATAACAGAGCCGTCTACTATCACCATGTGTATTTACATATTCAGGGAAATGAGAGAGGATGCACTGTGAACTCTCATACCACAGTTTGTTGTGTATATAATATAAAGTTTATAAATTAAAAAACTACTTTAAAATATTGATAATATGTAACAATTAAAGCAATACTTGATAATAACTTGTTTAAGAGCTATGTTTTCCTTTGCAAATGCTTGTGTTTCTCTGATTCTGAGGGAGAACACTTGCCCATATTCTCTACTTAACTGCTTCTAAATATCAGGGAACATGCAAATGCAGCTCTCTGCCACTGATAAACCAGTCACAGCCCCTTATGTGAGAGATTTCAGAGGATAGTCCTGTCCCTGGGGTCTCTGCTGTTTCCATTTGTGCCCAGGAGCTAGTCCAGAGGACGCATCGTGAACTTTGCAACAACCTTGGCTTTCATTTTGTCCATTTTACATGGGAATCATTGTAGATCCTTTTGTGTCTAGGTAATTGTGAGTGCATGTGTTTGTATTTGTGTCATCTAATCACAGTGCCTCTGTGTTTGCAGGTGTCCAGGGTGAGGTGCAGCTGTGGAGTCTGGGGGAAACCTAAGAAAGCCTGGGGGGGTCTCTGAAACTCTCCTGTGCAGCCTCTGGATTCACTGTCAGTAGCTACTGGATGAACTGGGTTCGCCAGGCTCCGGGGAAGGGACTTCAGTGGGTCTCAGCTATTAATCCTGGTGGTGATGCATACTACACAGGCTCAGTAAAGGGCAGATTCACCCTATCTAGAGACAACTAGAAACCTGATAAGACTTGAAATCGTGTATTACTGTGCAAGAGACACAGTGAGGAAAAGTCAGTGAGAGCTCAGACACAAACCTCCCCTGCAGAGAGGAGACTGGTCTCCAGGGGGCGCTCAGGATCCACAGAGCATAGGACTCAGACCCAGGAGCAGGTGCAGCTGAAGCTTCAAGCCTGGTTTCCTGTGATGATCTGAGGTTGCTTCTAAATCTCAGTTTCCCTAAGTAATATCTCGCTAATTAAAAAAAAAAAACAATTCTGAGCCGACTCTTGATATCTGTGTATTCAAAAGTTATACTGTAACATAAGAATATAGTCTGTATTACAGCAACAAACAGACTGTGCCTTAGGGCAAGAGGTAATTCTGGTAATTCTTCCAGGGGTCCCTGTATCAGAGTTCCCATGATGCTCACATAAATACTTTCCAATCAGACTCAGGGGAAATGGGGGTAAATATGACTATGAAGTGTTTGACTCTTGGCTCAAGGTTTGAGAGTGTATTCTTCTACCACATGTTGTTAGACTTCCTGACAATGGTTTAGTCACAGTAAAGCCAGTCAACGTATTTTTTATTGAATTGTTTCTTCAAATGACAGATATTTTGCTTTTGTTGTTGTCTGTTGTTTTTGCTTTTCTTAACCATAGTGGCCTATGATTGTATCTGTCTATGTTCCAGAAACTGTTGCCCATGATTGTCAAGGCAGACACAAACTTATCTGTGTGAATTCAGGGTTCAGGGAGATCTCTAGGGCCAAACAGGATAATTCCGTTATTCGAGTCAGATGTTGAAGCTTCACCTTCACAATCCCACAGAATGTTATCCCACTGATTTCACCCAGGGGTCCACATTTGTCCTGTTTACCAGATTATTTGTTCGGATTACCTCACACTACTTCTGGTGGCTTTGCTACTAATTTATTGTATGATATTGTTAACATTTCCAGTATCTAGGGACACAAAACCTTAGGTGAACAATTTCAGATATTTCGGTATAATTTTGGGTGTGAATGACATTATTATCAACTACTTTCTAGATAAGAAGTATCTTTGTGTCAAAGGTAATTTGCTTTAGTGTGACATGTACTCTTTCCACACTAGAATGACTCTTGAGTAGACACAGCAGTGTAGCGGTTGAAGAAAAGTTCTTCCTTTATATTGACTCACAAAAGCTATTCCTATTTACAACAAACATTGAATTGGAGTCACTTTTGGCTGAATTCAGTGAGATTGCTAGATTTAGCTGATCTTCAAACTTTTGAATATTTTATATTACCATAATCTAATGCAGAAGAGAAAATGCGTATCTGACATTTTAAATATCCTTGGATTTGTTGTATCTTATAAATGTGTAAATCCACGAGAGTACATGATCACTACCTTTATTTCTGAAGTCATCCTCCATCCTAATCCATGTCTACCTCCTCAACCATCTTCCTCGTCACTTTCTGTGGCCTAGGAAAACTGGACCTTGGGCTTGATGAATGGAGAAGTCATGGACAGGATTGTGTTCTCAGAGGAAATAGTCAACAATCTCATCCCCAATGATCCCCTTTTTAACTTTATTACAAAAGTATGACTCACATCCAATCTCCACATAGTCCATTAGATAGTGTCTCATGATGTATTTGTTTAAATTTAGGTCTTACTCACTCAGGATAATACACCTGGGAATCATGGGCTTCGTTCCTAGAGCATGTCAGTTTCTTCCTCTTCTTGTGGGTAGTTCTCAGAGGTGAGCAGCTCAGGGATGAAACGTGAAATTTTGGTAATGCTTTATCTGAGCACCTGCCTTACTGTCTCCACGTGCAGCTTGTAGGGGTTGGTCAAGGACTTGTAGAACTCACAGACATCATGCCTCACCTGTTCTGTCTCTAGATTCTCTTAAACCAGTGGTGGGTCTGTATACTATGGATTGGTGAGAGCACAGCCTACACTCCTACTCTGATGTCCTGAGTACACATCCCCCATGACCCCTTTCATTGAACGCTGAGCTCCATTGCTGCGCAGGCCATTGCTATGCATCACTGTGAAAGGATGTGTGGAGAAGGCAGTGTGACTCCAGAACTCCAGGTAAAGAAAGGATTCTGGGCTGCACTCTGCTCCATTATATTCTCTTCAGTGTATTCTTTGTTTTCCTTACACCTATTTGACACGGAGACGGGTGCCATAAAGTTAAATATGAAACTCAAACTAAAAAGTGTGATATGATAAAAAATATATAAAGGAAACTGTCAATAAATGTATTCTAAATCATATCATAAACAAGGTCACAAAGATGACATAATGAAAACAAAAACATAAAGTGGGTATTTATTTGTGGGAGACAATTATAATAGAAAAATAAAGAACACTTCTAGAAAATTTACATAGTTAATTGTGTTGTGTTCTGCAATATGGACTCATGCAGTTATGTAAGGTACATAAACATGCATTGTACATATAAAGAATTCTCAGTGCATTTATGAATAAATGTACTAACTAAATAAATATACGTTTTGCATTTTTGTGGTTGGTAGAGCATTTTGACTTGATTATTTTATAAGTAGCTCGCATGCTGAAAAAGTGTGAGTGCCCCTGATCTACACATTAAGGGAATGTTCTGCTATAAAACACGTATTGTCTGAAGTCTGTGTGCTCCTGGGGGATCCTAATCACTTTAACACCAGAAACTTTTGGCTATTTATTAAATGTTTCAGGCTAACCTTTATACAACTTAAGTAATCATCCAAGACATCTTCTCCAGTGAAGGTAAGGAATTGCTCTTTTTTCTTCCTAATAACAACCCTCTCTCTTAAAATACAATGTTTATTGTTTTAAATGTTACTAAGTTTACAATTGTGGTTAAGAAAAGTTTACAGAATGACCATGCTTGTTATGGTGATTTGTGAGAATAAGAATGTGAATGCCTTCCACTCCCCCTCCTCTCCATTTTTGTTTTCAACTTGAAATGAGAAACAACCTAAATGACCCCAAACAGATGAATATAATAAATAAATTGTGGCATACACGTGTTCATGCTCTAAGATATTTACCATTAAAATAAATTCATGCTGGATAGCTATAAAGTTATGGGTCTATTCCCACATAAAGTATATAAATTTAGTGACATAAGCTAAGCAATAAGAAAATGATTTATATATTAATAACTATGGTATTTGGAATAATGTGAACATGACTACGTTCTGTGTATCACTATCACATAACAAATCATTCCCAAACATTATTCTCATCAAATCCTTCTAGGACATTCATTTATGTGTATGCTCTACATGTCTAAAAACACTGGAGAAACCAAAGAGCTTGTTGTGACATAGATATACCTAGAGAACTTTATGCTGAGTGAAAGTATTCAATCTCTAGAGGGCATATATTTTATGACACCAGTATTAGCTAAAATGCAAAGACAGAGCTTGACACCTGTTCTGAAATTATGAAATCATTTAATATGATATCCTAGGTACTGTTTATCACTTCCTCACTTGTACATCTTAAAAGAAATAACATTCCTTTAGTGAAGATTCCACCCCAGATGTGGACAATTTGTCACTTAGCAGGAAATGCAAAAGACAAAATGGCTCTTGTCATTCAGTAACATCTCAGGATGACCCCAATTTAATAGTATCCTACAAGAGTATCGTTAAAGGAACTGAACTATTCCCTCGACCTTAAAGCTGAAACAACTTGGTGTGGTAAGCACAAAAGATTGTTATGCCAAAGCTTTGGGCTTCAGAGCATGGTCCAAGGATTTCAAATGGTAATGCCAAAATCAGAGGAGGGAATGATATTAGAGGTTCAGTTCCGTGGATATCAGTGTTGAAGTTTTCTCTTTGCTGCTCCTGGCTTTAGACTTTCCAGACCTCATCCCAATCCCAAAATAATTCACCTGATGTTTCAGCACTCTCAGGTGTATTCTAGGGATTATTATGTTTTACTACTTTTTGTTTGGGGGATGGGATTTTGCCAAAGGGAGAAGTGATTAATTTAATCTGACCGTGCATCCTTCTTAAATGGGCATTTTGAACCTATTTCTGGGGTGTGGCCTTAAAAGGACCCTTGGTCTCCCTGAGGGGCAAGCATGAACCCAGGTGAAATGCCTCACCCTCTTATGGGATGTAGCTTTTCTCTCTCTCGTTACAATTTTAACCCTCATCTGTTTCCCCCTTAACCACGTGTGCCCATAACTTCGCATTTGGGTGTCATTCACTTGTACACTTAGGCATTTACATGTTGTGGATGAGAGTGGTTATATTCTAGTAGAAATCTTTATGGTTTCCTCTGTTCTTCTTGGTCTCAATGGAGTTCCACCAGTTGAGTAAACTTGTATGATAAGAAATCAAGTATATTTTTCAGATATCAGAATTTCCACATACTTCTCCTAAGACACTCATATGTACCCCTCATATAGCTTTAAAATAGATGGACACACGAGAGGGACATTACTCTTCTGTTGATAATACCAGCCTAGCCCAAGCCTTCCATTTGAGGATAGAAGACACAACCATGGCATACCCTGGTCTACCCATTCACTGAGCATGTATAAACAATGGCT
This sequence comes from Tenrec ecaudatus, assembly GCF_050624435.1. Taxonomy (NCBI): domain Eukaryota; kingdom Metazoa; phylum Chordata; class Mammalia; order Afrosoricida; family Tenrecidae; genus Tenrec; species Tenrec ecaudatus. The sequence goes on from NC_134544.1 coordinate 77,741,679, forward strand.
AGATAAACAATGGATATGTGTGAGAGTTTCCTGGACAGGAAATCTTTGCGTTTGCAAATGTCCACGGAAAAGTGCAGCCAGTAGAGTTTTGGGGAAACTTGAGTCAGTCGAGAACATTTCTCAGGCTCTCTTGTCCAGTCTCTCCATTCACCATGAAAGCAGCTCCAGGGGAGGGCCTGCAGTGGATCTCAGGTACTGGTAATAAGTTTGCTGTGTGAAGAAGAAAAGGCGTTTTGGAGAGTGTGGGGTAGTGGAGATACCCTGGTGTCCACCTGATGCGTTCACTAAACTCTATCCCGTCCACCCTCTGGGGCATAGGGCATATAGGCGCCCAAGGCAGAGCAGGGGCTCAGGGGCTGAAGAGAGAGAACACTGAGCTCAGAAACCACTGGCTTTCCTTTGAACTTTCCCCCCACACATCTTAGGCCAAGTGCCTCCTCATCAGGCACTAATATGCATATAAGTTCAAAGAGTTACCCTACAATGTGATCAAAAGTTAGAGGGGAGTCTGGTCGCTATCATTCTCTGTTAATTAAGACAGGATTCCCTCACATGCAGATTATTCTTTAGATACTAAGGTAAAAATCACCCTTGGTCTGGGAAAGCTACCAGTTCTCTTCAGACAGGACAATAGGTCCCTTCGGAAAGAAAGGTGGGTGATTGCGATATCTGACCTAGGTCTACGGGGACGGCTGTGACTTCAAGTGACTGACAGGGACCATCTGTTTTTATTTGTAGACATCCAGTCCCAGGTGCAGCTTCAGGAGTCAGGTCCAGGACTAGTGAAACCCTCCCAGAAGCTGTCCCTCACCTGCACTGTCTCTGGTTTCTCCATCACCAGCAGTGGTTACTAATGGAGCTGGATCCGCCAGACCTCAGGGAAAGGGCTGCAGTGGATGGGATACATAGATTATGATGGTAATACATGTTATAACCCGTCCTTCCAAAGCTGACTCTCCATCACCAGAGACTCATTGAAGAATCAGTTCTTCCTGCAGCTGAGTTCTGTGACTGCTGAGGAGGACATGGCCCTGTATTACTGTGCAAGGAGCCCAGTAAGGGAAAGTTAGTGCGATCCCATACACAAACCTCCCCTCCAGGGGATACATTGGGCCGCAGGGAGCGTGCAGGACCCCAGAGCACAGACACCCAGCCCTAGATAGGCACAGAAGGATGACAGGGAGCATTTCTTGTTGGAATCACGGCTCCCTCTCTTAGCTCTCAGCATCTCCAGAGACAGGTTTTTTTTTTCTTTCTTTTGTTCTTTCTCAATATTGTCCCTTCACTGCAAGCTTGAGAGGAAGAACTGGCCTTCTCTGCAGTGTAAACATCAAAAGTGGCTCTGACCTTTCAGTATCATCCTATATGACCCATTTTCATTCGTGGGAAAGGGTTTATCATTCTCATATCATCTGTTACTCAAAATATGTTAACAATGAAATACAAGTAAGTGCAGATTCATGAGTGAAATGCATGATTTTAAATGTCCCGAGGTCGTTGATCTATTACAGCTCAGCGTCTGGTCTCTCAGGAGGTGTCTCTCTGCATTACTCCCTGTGCATTATGGGTAGTAATTGACTGATGTTCTCTAGGTCTGATAACATAATGTGGAGACTTCTGGGGTTAACTTTGTGACGTGTCCTCAGTGGTGCTTGCTACCCATCATCTCCCTTGATGCAGAAACAAGGGTTCCAGGCATAGAGAGAGCCCGAACTCCGGAAGCACGTGAACTGGAATGACTGATCTGGTTGGAGGACTCATTTCTGAGATAATTGATTAGGTCACAGTGAAGGACACACTCATTGGAAGGAGAACTCTGATTCTAAAATAAGCAAGTGGGCCATAAGGGGAGGACACTGCAGGCTTGTATCTCTGAATGTTCTCTGGAATAGAGAACAGTAAATCTCTTCACATATTTTGAACAGGTTATCAGGGGCCCAGTTTCTGGAGAAGTACATCCTGTTTGGTAAGTGTTAGCAAGAAAAAGGAATATGCTCAATTAGATGCACAGATAGAGTGATGGCCTACATGGTCTCAAACAGAGGAGCAAGTGCAAGGATGGTTCAGGACTGAACAGTTTTTCTTTCTGTTCTTTTGTCTATAGTGTCATTATGAGTAAGAACTGAATCAAAGGCAACTAACAACATGTGTGGAATCAAAGGCTATTAACAACATATCTGGTGGAATGAGGTGCAGAAACTGAAATTAATTTTGTTTATCCAAATGCAATTACCTAAAATAATAATATAGTACAACTTTTTCTAAGTTGAGGAAGTGTTAAAATTATTTAGCAATTTTACTTCAATAAATATATCAGCCCAAAGTGAGGTACAATTATATGGCTATCAAACAACCAGGAAAATAAAGTGTAATAAATAAATAATAAAGACTATGTACAAATAAACACTATATACAAATTCACTATCCCTGGTGGCATGATGGATTTTACATTGGGCTTCTAAATGGAAGCTCAGGAGTTTGAAACCACCATTCACTCCAAGGGAGAAAGATGAGGCTGTTTGCTCCCCCCAAATTTTCAGTGTCTGAAACCCGAAGGAGCCGTTCTCCTCTGTCCTATGAGATGCAATTCACTTGGTACCATTGGGTTATGGTAACTGAGTTTCTCAAAGTGTATCTTAATTTGCTTCCTTATCTTCATTACTTTGTTTTATTCTGTATTTTGTTTAATCATATTTAATATTATTGTCAGTATTTGTGCTATTTTCCCCTCATTATTCTGCTCCCCATATAATTTCCTACATCGTGTTTTAATTATGCAACCTTTTTCTGTGCAAGATTTATGATACAATTTATAGTATATTTGTTAACACACTAATACTAATATATCAATTATTTTTTAACTTGGGTTTCTCCCTACATTTGTAGTCCATGACATAGCAATTCCGGGTGCCACATGTTCAAGACCGTGCATGCTATTTGAAAAATGAGCAGTTTTCACCCACCAGCTTGTCCCTGGGCAAACACAAAATCTAACAATCTGGGTCCACAAAGGTCACAGTCTAGTGAACCCTATCGGGGCAGTTCCAGTCTGTATTATTACCTGAATATAAGTCACTCACAATTATGTCTAGATGTTTCCAGAAGAGTCGGGCCTTGTAGCAAGGACGATTCTCAGTCACTCTCAAGTACGATGCAGTCTGGACTCTCCGTAAAATATATCACCCTCGTGTCTCCTTCCTGGTGTTCTGGATTCTGAATTCTAGTCCTAGTCAACCTTTTTGGATAACAATAAGTTTGCTCTCTCTGATACTATCTATGTATCATAAATAATTTTCATTTTGTCTTTAAAACTTGACAGATTTTACTGGGCCATTTGGCTTCAGGCATTACTTTCATAATGCGTTTGAAATTCATGAATTACTACCTATATTTGTTCACTGCTGCATTTGGCTTAGCCTTCATACTCTGTTTGCAGATTTCAATGTGCTCTGCAGAGCATTTTGTCCCACGGTCTCCTCTTCTATAAAGAATGATTCTGTTTCATACAGTACTCCATTCCCAGCACCATGTGTCCATACTGCTGTCGGAAAATGTACAGCAATTTTCTAAAGAATACTGATTGTTTTTGAGACTGAAAAGAATAGTCCATTTTTCAATATAAAATAAACTTTGGAAACCTTCAATAAGGCTAACGTGCAGTATAGTACTGACAAAACAAACAACCTTCCTCTGGTTTTCTTTAATTCTTCCTCCACATGCCACCTTCCCCCACTTTCATGACCCCAATTTTAACTTAAAAATCTGGCTAGACCAGAACTTGTATACTGGTACAGATAAGAACTCACAACACAGGGAATCCAGAGCAGAGAAATCCTTCAGGACCAAAAAAGGGGGAGCAGTGATACTAGGAGGGTAAGGGTAGGGGGTGGGGATTAAGGGGGATGCAAAGGTCGATGTATGGCCCCTCTCCCAGGGTGATGGACAGCAGAAAAGTGGGTGAAATGAGGGAGTGCTCAGTGTAAGACATGAATAAAACAATAATTTCTAAATTCTCAAGGGTTCATGGGGGTAGGAGGGAATGAGGAGCTGATGCCAGGGGTTCCAGTAGAAAGAAAATGTTTTGGAAACGATGATAACAACAGATGTACAGATGTGTCTGACACAATGGATGTATGTATGGATGTATGGGGGAGTGGCAGGCCTGGTGGGAAATGATCAAGGGTAAGGTTGCTTAGAGAAGAGGTATACTCTAGCCCAGGTGGCGAGGAAGCATGGTAGTAGGGCAGGAGGAAAGTCAAGGGAGATGGAGGAAAGAGCTAGGAGTCAAAGGGCATTCATGGAGGTCTACACAAAAACACGTACATGCAAATATATATAGAAGGATGGGGAAATAGATCTATGTGTCTATATTTATAGGTCAAGTATTAAGGTGGTGGAAGGACCTTGGGCCTCTACTCAAACACTCCCTCAATGCATGAATACCTTCTTTTATTAAATTGGAACTCTATGATGCTCACTCTCACGACACAATGGCTGGTGTCAAAGTGGGTGAACAAGTAAATGTGGTGAAGAAAGTTGATAGTGCCCGGCTATCAAAAGAGATAGTGACTGGGGTCTTAAAGGCTTGAAGATAAACAAGCGGCCATCTAGCTCAGAAGCAACAAAGTCCACATGGAAGAACACACCAGCCTGTGTGATCGAGTGATCCCGAAGGGATCAGTTGCCAGGCATCAAAGAACAAAAAATCATATCATTGGGTGCACACCTCCATGATAGGATCGCTGAAGACAAATGGGTGCATAAGCAAATGTGGTGAAGAAAGCTGATGGTGCCCGGCTATCAAAAGAGATAGTGTCTGGGGTCTTAAAGGCTTGAAGGTGAACAAGCGGCCATCTAGCTCAGAAGCAAAAAAAGCCCACATGGAAGAAGCACACCGGCCAGTGCGATCACGAGGTGCCAAGGGACCAGGTATAAGGCATCATGCAAAAAAAAAAAAAAGATATGTGTGTGTATTTATGTGTATATGTGTGTTTATGTATATATGTATATGTATATATGTATATATACCACATTAAATGAAGGGGGAAGTGCAGAGTGGAGACCCAACGCCCAAGTGTCGGCCAATGGAGATCCCCTCATAGAGGGGTTTAGGAGAGGAGATGGGTTAATTAGGGTGCGAATTAGTACCGATGAAGGGCACAGCTTTCCCCCAGATCCTGGATGCTTCCTCCCCACAACTACCATGATCCGAATTCTACCTTGCAGGGCTGGATAGGACAGAGGCTGTACACTGGTACATATGAGGCTGTAGGTACAGGGAATCCAGGGTGGATGATAGCTTCAGGACCAAGGGTGTGAGGGACGATGCTGGGAGAGTGGAGGGTGAGTGGGTTGGAAAGGGGGAACTGATTACAAGGATCCACATGTGACCTCTTCCCTGGGAGAGGGACAGCAGAGAAGGGGGGAAGGGAGACTCCGGATAGGGCAAGATATGACAAAATAACGATGTATAAATTACCAAGGGCACATGAGGGAGGGGGGGAAAGGGGAGGGAGGGGGGAAAAAAAGAGGACCTGCTGCAAGGGGCTTAAGTGGAGAGCAAATGCCTTGAGAATGATTGGGGCAGGGAATGTATGGATGTGCTTTATACAATTTATGTATGGATTGTGATAAGAGTTGTATGAGTCCCTAATAAAATGTAAAAAAAGAAAAGAGGAGTAAAAAATGATTAGGGCAAAGACTGTACAGATGTGCTTTATACAATTGATGTATGTATATGTATGAACTGTGATAAGAGTTGTATGAGCCCCAATAAATTGTTTAAAAAAAAAGAACTGTAAGAGCACCCCCCCCAAAAAAAATAAGGCTTATGTGTTAATTGAGGTGTCACAGTTTCATAGACTAAATAATAACCACTGAAAATAATGTTCAAGTGAGAATGACATATTCTGATCAATGAAAATTTGATCTATTCCCTCAAGGTGGAAATATTTATCACCCTATTCTCAGAGCTAAGTGTTGTGAGGATCTTGGCAAATCTGGCAGGAGTGAGACAGTAGGAATGTTTGTTGCATCTCGTTTGTTTTTCCTCCTCAGAGGAGAACACAGTTGCCTTTGTAAATTGTAAGCCGTGGTCATTATGCTGGGCACCTGGTTGGTGATAAAGTGAGTGTACGGAGTGCTCTGTGTGATTTTCTGATTGAGCCTGAAAGTTGCTTAGGACCTGGTGGTGGGGCTCTGACCTTCAGGCCTGTGCTGTGGTTTATATTTCCCCCATTCGTGTTCGGTTTCTTTAGTGCAGCCTCCCCTTTCTTTACCTTTGAAATGTTTATACCTGCAGAGTATGGCCCCCCACCCTTAGGTTTCATGGGTAGGAAATGAGGTGTGTGGCTGATAGTGGACACATTTCACCACCAACTATGAAATGTCAATGAAATTGACCTTCCTCTGGTGAGAAATCTTTTGAATTGAGAATGGCCCTCCTCTCCAGTGGCAGAAACCCGAGGGCTTGTTCTGAATGCTCCCTTGAGAACCCAGAGGGGTTTAAAGTCAAAGCCCATAGAATGTGGGGCTCCAGTAATGAGTGATTCCAGTAGTTTCCCCCTGTCACGGGAATCAATACTCAGCCTCTAGAAATCTACCACATTTTAATTGATGTATTTGGTCAAATACAGGGGTTCAGAGGCTTCTGATCCAGACAAGATCGCTGCTGTGCCTCTCTTAATGTACCCCTTTTTACATTTTGAATGGCATTTCGATATGCTAATTCACCTCAGCTCTCTGTTTGGGTGCATGCAGTGAGTCCCAGGATCAGTGCACCCATGGCTCACCTTGCAGAATAAGGAGCGCGTCAGAGGAGGAGGAGACAGGTCAGGAGAGACAGAGTAGGGGTCCTAAGTGGAACTGGAGTGGTAGGAGTCCTGAGTGGGCCCTGGGTGGGTATGTTAGAGAGAGTCGAGGTAATCTCCATGTGAATGTATATTATAGGGGTGCCTCTTAGCCTAGCATCACGAAACTGTGATCTACAGTATATCAACACTTATACTTTGTTCTTGTAGCTGAAAACTGGTAAACCATTGTCCTGGCCTTTAAATGAAGAACATCCAAAGGTTATTTGGTTCTCACAAGCCTTAATCATGAGCTTTAATCCCTTGAGTTGTTTTAGGACCATTTACAATAGGACGTATTTTCTTTGAAAATGTGTACTATACAATTGAAGTTTTTCTGAGTTTGTAGTGATATATCCTGATTTACGGGCTCTCTTTCTTTTTTTTTTACAGCACTGTTATTATATTTTGAAATTAAAACTTACAACTTCTGTTAATCTTATTAATGCATCTTTAATATATCTTCCAAACGAATTTAATTTATTTGGGGAATAATATCAAATAATGTGGTGATAAATAAAATATTTCCTATATTTTAAAGATTGTATTGCTTGGCTTTGTATGGCTTTTATAGAGATTCCATATTTTTTAAATATTTAAATTTTTCTTACTTTTTGTTTTGTGGACTGGTTTTTATGTGAGGAGAGGAAATGAGCAAAACATAAACCCATTAAAATGATGTTTTTGTTTAAATTATTTTAAATGAATAAGAAAATGTAAGCTTGTTGAAGATATAGCTGACTATTAATGAAAAACTATTCATTCCATAAAGCATAATAGTGAGGAAGATATAGTAAAGTGAGTAAGATCCCCCCCCCTACACACACACACACACAAACACACAGTGAGAAATCACTACATCTCATGACAGACACAGAGAATTGGCCCCCTTGAATGTTCAGTGTTAGTTCTTCAGACTTTGTTTTGTCAGATCTCATCTATGAAGTCGTTTGTAAGTGGATACATCTGCATCAGTCATGACTGGCTGCTAGCCTGCTTGGTGAGATACACCCACCATTAAGCATCAGGCTCCAGACCACATTTCAGATGTGCAGCTCTGCTTTCCCCATGTGTGGTTCTTTAGTGTTAACTAGGTTTCCTATTAGTTGTACCTGTTGCAGACCAGAAGTACATTCATGAAAGTGAATGGTGTGCACATACAAGTGCCCTTTAGAGTTGAAAGCTGAAGCCATCTCCCCTGGCACAACATCAAGCAAGAACATTGCCATATAGGTTGCACCTAAACCACTGAGACCAAAGAGCACTCATCATGGGGTGAGTGTGGAGCTTCATTTTCCTACTTGTTGTTGTAAATGATATTATTTTCTTGATTCCCTTTTCAGAGATTTCTATATTAGTACACAGGATTCAAACTCTTTTTCTACAATGACTTCTACACATGAGATTGCTGAACCTTTCAATTAGATGCAATATGTTTCTCATAGGTTCTTTGGGGCTTTTAATATTTCAAGTGATATCAGCAGCTTTGCTTCTTTTTATAGAGCTTTGCTTCTTTGCTGCCATTTTGGATGCCTTAATTTTATTTGTTGATTGATAGCTGCAGTTAACACTTTCAGCACACTATTAAATAAAATTGGTATCAGATGGTATCCTTTTCAGGTTCCCATCTGTAAAAGTAATGCTTTCATTAGCTCACAATTGAGCAAAATGCTTGTAATAGGCATCACATTTTGCTAGGTCAGTCCTTTCAAATTATTAAGATACGCAGCCACATTAGATAAAACAGAATGAAACACATATGAGTCTTGCTTCATACTCACAGTTGCCCAGTTGAGCTCTTTGTTGCAGTTACTATGATGTTCTATCTTGTCGAAGTTCATCCTTTTGTTTGTTCTTAGTGACCTTATACTTTATCAAGCATGATGTCTTTTTCCAAGGATTGCTCTTTCTGATGTCCAACATGCTTAAGATGAAATACTCATACTTCCATTATAAGAAGCATTATAACTGTACATTTCCAAGATATAATTGACACTCTACCACACTATCAAATTATTCACCAGCACTATAATTCAAATACATCATTTCTCCTTTAAACTTTCTCATTCGTTGTCCAACATTCAGGGGCATATGAGATAGTTGAAAGTAAAATAACTTGGGCCTAGTACATATTAGTCATCAAAGAGACATTGTTTTTAACCTTTGGAGAGATCATGTTCATAAGATTTGTCCAATGAAATGCATCATATGTCTATGTCTTCTATGACCACTGATTGTAGATCGTGAGCAGGTGAAATCCTTGACAGCTTCAATCTTATCTCCACTTTTCGTGGTATTTTCTATTGATCCCATGGTAAGGATTTGGGCTTTCTCTTCATTAAGATGTAGTTCACATTGATACTGAAGTTATTCAAAGGTGTGGGGAGAAGCCAAAAATGTAATTAAACCAGAAATTATTAAGAGCAGTACTTGGGGTCCACTACATAAGAGAACTATAGGATGTTTGTTAGGAAGGTCCAACCTAAATTCTCATAGAGTTCAGATTGTTACTGAAAGTATTGATCAGGATTATGAAGAAGAAATTAGGGCAGTAATAAAATCTGATATACCATGGTTAATAAATAAGCCAGTTTAAGCCAATTCCTGCTTCTTTGAATTTCTAGAGTTAAAGTGTATACCTATCAGGAAAGAGCATCTGAGAAGTCTGATCACCCTATGGATCAAGGGGTCTTTTGGAATGCTGTTGTGGGGAAACAACAGCACCCTCACATGGAATTAGAAATTGGAGGAAAATGTTTGTTTGTTTTTTTTCCAATTCGGGATATGGGGTCTCTTCCTTAGGGCATTCCTGAGAGTCTAAGACCCACCTACTAACCCCACCTAAATCCAACATGGAATGAGCGAACTTAATCAAGACAGAATATTGCAAGATTGTAAAATTCTACGATGTAAAACTCCTGAAGGTCTATACGTCTTAATTGAGCCTGTAACCTTACTGAGAAACTTAAAGGAAACATGTCTGTTTGGTAACTTAGTTCAAAAACAGCTGTGCAAATTTATTAAGATTTTATCAGTCTTTAAAATTATCCTGTGTTTAAGAAGTTCTCACTACAACTAGTGAGCGCTCTTGATTTGCTGAGAGCTAACAGCTGAAGTTTACATAACATGATGAGGGCAACAAATGTACAAATGTGCTTTACACAATTGACGTATGTGTGGATTGTGATAAGAGTTGTATGAGTGGCGCGGACTTCCGGGAAGATGGCGACTGAGTGACACACACCAGAGGGACTCCGCAGAATCCAGCCCAGGAGAGTTGCTCAGAGTGAAATTCAACGCCACTGGATCGCAGGAGGTGCATCATAAAGATAAGTAGGCACAGATCCACGGGGTTTTGAGGGGCTGGGGGCTTTTGGCTTACCTCAGTGGAAGCCGGGTGGGGCTCGACCCTAGTCCAGTTGCCGGATCTGCCCAAGCAGGGACCATTTGGAGCCTGTAGCAGGGCTTGGTCTCAGCACAGCCACAGTTTTTCCCTATCTGCCTCAGGGCAGGAACAGGACTCTTGAGGCTCCACAGGCAGGGATCTGGGTTCATCTACATTGTTGCTTCTGTTTGCGTCTCTGCTTTATATTCCCACACAGCCTTGGAGGGCTGCCCAGGGGCTTTTTCAAGGCACAGCCGCAGCCGCAGCCGTGCCGCGTGGTCTGAGCAGGGAATAAACCCAAACCCCCACAGCTCCATAGGCAGGGATCAAGCTTCAGCTACACGGCGGCGTCTGTTAACATCTCTCTCTCTGTCGCCCCATTTCTCTGGGGGCGGCTCAGCAGTTTTCTTGCGACCCTTCTTGGGTCTCAGCTGCGAACTACCGCTGGGGCTTGGGGCAGGGAGTAAGCCCTTGTAGATCCACAGGCAGGGAGTGGGACTCAGCTACATAGTTTTTTTGCTTCCCTCGCTTCCCTGTACCCCTACACAGTCCAGTCTCACTTTTTGGTTTTTCTCACCCCCCCTTGTTCCTGCCCTGCTCTCTCACACTCCATTGCGGACTTACGGGGCACTCCCATTGCCCTAGGGCATTTGCGCCTGGGTCACACCCAGCTAGGTGAGCTCCACCCTGCATAGATAGCCCAAGGCTAGGGTAAGGCCTGCTTGCTCTCCTGGGGATACTCCTCAGACTTCTCACCAGGGAGTTCCTGCCTGTGTACCTGGGGACATAAGGCAGCTCAGCCAACACATCAATATTCAAACCAATAGCGGGAACTTCAGCCCAGCCTCTGCAACACTGGTGCAGGCAGTCGATCTGCCATCTGGGGCACTCCCCTAATAGGGATGCCACAGGAAGATAAAGTGGTAGGTTAATCCCATAACAAAATCAGCTGTAGGCAGTTGGAAGAAGAATTCCTATAAGTCTTCCAGAGAGAGACTAGAAAATGGCACCTGGTCCCTCAAAAACAACTCAACGCAAACAGCCATCACCCCCAACGACCTCAACGAAAAAACAGGAGAAACAAAAGGCAAAGGAAGAAGATGTCCTGAACATAACAACATACATAGAAGAAGCAGACATTGAGATGCCATACAAAGAAGCTCTCAGAATGGTGCTTGGAGCGATGCAGAATATGAGGGAAACACTACAGAAAAAAGATGAAATGATAAAAGACATATACCAAAGGAAAATACAGGAGCTTGAGGAGCAGGTAACGAAAAACAATAGCAGAATCATGTTCCTTGAGAATCGATTGGAGGAATCAGAGAACCGCATCAGTGGCGTGGAGGACAGCCAAGCAGACTTTAATAAACGTGAACAAAAATCTAATAAGAGCATCAGAGAAGCCGAAGAAAACCTAAGAGCTATGTCTGATGCTATGAAGCGGAACAACATTAGAATTATTGGCCTACCGGAGGAAGACACAACAAAGAAGTCATCTGCAACAATAGCGAGAGAATTCTTGGAGGAAAACTTCCCCAGCCTAATGAATGAAAACCAAGCAACCATCCAGGAGGCTGAAAGAACACCAGCAAGACGGGACCTTAAGAAGAAATCACCAAGGCACATAATAGTTAAACTTTCAAACTTTGAGGAAAAGGAGAAAATCATGAGAGCAGCTAGGGAAAAGCAAGCAATCACATATAAAGGTTCCCACATAAGGATATGCTCAGACCTATCAGCAGAAACTATGAAAAAAAGGAGAGTGTGGAGTAACATATTCCAAAAATTGAAAGAAAACAATGCAAATCCAAGAATACTCTACCCAGCCAAATTATCGATCAAGATCGATGGAGAAGTAAAAGTCTTCCCAGACAAGGAAAATCTCAAAAAATACGTTACAACAAACCCAGCCTTACAAAAGATCCTCGCCGACTCAGTATGGGCAGAAGAACAACACTCACCAAGCGCAAATAAGACACCAGCACATAGAACAACCTCACCGAGAGCACAACAAAGAGAAAACAGACCCCAAGATAGCAATGGCTTAAGGATGGAAAGAAGTCAAGAATGATACACACACAAAACACACACTAATGAGAAAGGAAAGTAGGAAAACGCCCAACACAAAAAGTATAAAATGGCATCACAGAGTCCGCACATGGAGATAATAACCCTGAATATCAATGGCCTGAACTCAGGCATTAAAAGACTGAGACTAGCAGAATGGCTTAGAAAACACAACCCATCAATTTGCTGCCTACAGGAGACACACCTCAAGGCTACAGACAAAAATAGGCTGAGAATCAAAGGCTGGAGAAGGACCTACCAAGCAAACAGCAACACAAAAAAAGCAGGGGTTGCAATCCTTATCTCGGATAAAATTGACCTCAAAGTGCAAACCATAAAAAGAGATAAGGAGGGACACTATATAATGCTCAAGGGAATGATAGACAATGAACCACTAAGCATTGTAAACATATATTCCCCGAATGAGAGACCAGCTCAATATGTCAACCAAACACTCCAAAAGATTAAGAAAGAAATCAGACTCGACAATTATAGTGGGTGACTTCAACACACCACTCACTGAGAAAGATAGATCACAGGGAAAGAAACTCAACAAGGAGACTAGAGAGCTAAACTCCACAATTAGACAATTTGACCTAATAGATATTTACAGAGCTTTTCATCCAAATACAAAAAATTTCACATTCTTTTCAAGTCCTCATGGCACATATTAGAAGATAGACCACTTGCTGGGACATAAGGCAAATCTACATAAATTCAAGCACATTGAAATAATACAGACCTCTCTCTCTGACCACTGTGCCATAAGACTGGAAATCAACAAAAGGAAGACAAAGAGGGTGAGTGGGTTGGAAAGTGGGAACTGATTACAAGGATCCACATGTGACCTCTTCCCTGGGAGAGGGACAGCAGAGAAGGGGGGAAGGGAGACTCCGGATAGGGCAAGATATGACAAAATAACGATGTATAAATTACCAAGGGCATATGAGGGAGGGGGGAATGGGGAGGGAGGGGGGAAAAAAAAGAGGACCTGATGCAAGGGGCTTAAGTGGAGAGCAAATTCTTTGAGAATGATTGGGGCAGGGAATGTATGTATGTGCTTTATACAATTGATGTATGTATATGTATGGATTGTGGTAAGAGTTGTTTGAGTCCCTAATAAAATGTAAAAGAAGAAAAGAGAAAAAAATGATTAGGGCAAAGACTGTACAGATGTGCTTTATACAATTGATGTATGTATATGTATGAACTGTGAAAAGAATTGTATCAGCCCCAATAAATTGTTAAAAAAAAAATAAGAGCAAATAATTGGAGGATGAATAACTCTCTACTGCAAAAGGAGTGCATACTGGTGCAGATCCGAGACGAAATCAGGAAATTTCTCGAAACCAACGAAAATGGGACACAGCAAAGGCAGTCATCAGAGGAAGGTTCATAGCAATACAAGCACACCTGAGAAAGGAAGAGAGACTCATGACGGATACGCTGACACAAAATTTACAAAAACTAGAGCTGAGTCAGCAGGACAACCCTACTAATAGCAAAAGAAAAGAAATTATAAAAATCAGGGCTGAGATTCAGGATAGGGAAAATAAAAAAACTATGGAAAAAATTAATATCGCTAAAAGTTGGTTCTTTGAAAAGATAAACAGGATCGATAGACCATTGGCAAACCTAACCAAAGAAAGGAGGGAACAAATCTCAATAGCAAGAATAAGGGATGAAAGAGGGGTCATTACAACAGACCCTAATGAAATCAAAAGGATAGTTACACAATACTATGAAGGATTGTACTCCAATGAATTCAACAATTTGGAAGACATGGACAAATTCCTGGAAAAACAATCCCTCCCTAGACTATCCTCGGTGGACATCAAGAATCTCAACAGACCCATCGCAATAGAAGAAATAGAAAAGGTTATCAAGGGATTACCAACAAAAAAATCCCCTGGACCTGATGGATACACTGGAGAATTCTACCAAGCATTCAGGGAAGAACTAATACCAATCCTACACAAACTTTTCCAGAACATAGAAAAAGATGGCAAACTCCTTCTATGAAGCTAGTATAACTCTGGTACCCAAACCGGGCAAGGATCCCACAAGAATCGAGAACTACAGACCGATATCCCTAATGAACATTGATGCAAAAATCCTTAACAAAATACTAGCCAACAGAATACAAAAGTATATAAAACAAATAATTCACCATGACCAAGTGGGATTCACACCAGGGATGCAGGGATGGTTCAACATACGAAAGACCATTAGTATTATTCGTCACATTGACATGAAAAAGTGTAAGAATCACATGATAATATCAATAGACGCAGAAAAAGCATTCGACAACATCCAACACCAATTCCTGTTTAAGACACTAGCGAAAATAGGAATGGAAGGAAATTTCCTCAAGACAATACAAGCTATATATGAAAAACCAACAGCCAAAGTCATAGTCAATGGAGAAAAGACTAACACAATCCCACTGAAAAAGGGAACCAGACAAGGATGCCCCTTGTCTCCACTCCTATTTATTATCGTGCAAGGGTTTTAGCTAACAGCATAAGGCAAAGAAGTGACATCAAAGGTATTCGTCTGGGGAAGGAAGAGGTGAAACTATCATTATTTGCAGATGATATGATTTTATATATGGAAAATCCCAAAAGTTCCACAAGGGGAGTACTGGAAGCAATAGAAGAGTTTGGCAGAGTGGCAGGATACAAGATCAACAAACAGAAGTCCATCGGACTGTTATACACATCAGATAAGACCACAGAAGAAGAGATCAAAAAGGTGGTACCCTTCACAATAGCCAAACACAAACTGAAATATCTAGGGATACACTTAACTGAAAAAACAAAAGATCTATATAGGGAAAACTATAGAACACTATTACATGAAACCAAAAGTGACCTCAACAAATGGAAGAATATTCCTTGCTCTTGGATTGGGAGACTTAATATAGTTAAGATGTCAGTTCTGCCAAAGGCACTATATAAGTTTAATGCTATCCCGATACAATTACCATCATCTTTCTTCAAAGAAATGGAAAAACTGATTACCAACTTCATATGGAGAGGGAAAAAGCCCAGAATTAGCAGAGAACTCCTCAAGAAGAAGGACACCATGAGAGGGCTTGCTTTACCTGACTTTGGCACATACTATACAGCCACAGTTCTCAAAACTGCATGGTATTGGTACAATGACAGATACTCAGACCAATGGAAAAGAACTGAAAACCCAGAAATAAAAGCATCAGCATACACACAGCTGATCTTTGATAAGGGCCCCAAAAAGATCAAATGGGAAGCAGATGCCCTCTTTAACAAGTGGTGCTGGAAAAAATGGATATCAACATGCAGAAAAATGAAGCAAGACCCTTATCTCACTCCATGCACAAGAATAAACTCAAGGTGGATCACAGACCTTGAAGTTAAACCCCAAACTATTAGGACCATCAATGAGGGAATTGGGACCAACTTGAGAACTTTGGCGCAGGGAATACACAGGCTATCAGAAATAGGGAAGGACACAAACACAGAGGAGGCACAAATCGACAAATGGGATATACTGAAGATAAAACACTTGTGTACATCTAAAGAATTCACCAAGAGAGTAATAAGAGAGTCCACAGACTGGGAAAACATCTTTAGCAATGACACATAAGACAAAGGTCTTATTACTAAAATCTACAGTACTCTGCTAGCTTCCAAAAAGAAAAAAACCAATAGCCCACTTGAAAGGTGGGCAAAGGACTTAAACAGAAGTTTCACAGGGGCAGAAATCCGAATGGCCAACAAACATAGGAGAAAATGTTCCCGATCTTTAGCCATAAGAGAAATGCAAATTAAAACAACAATGAGGTACCACCTGACACCCTCAACGGTAGCCCAATTCAAAAAATCAGAAAGCAACAAGTGTTGGAGGGGCTGTGTGGAGACAGGAACTCTCATCCACTGCTGGTGGGACTGTAAGTACGTATAGCCACTATGGAAATCAATCTGGCGATACCTAAAACAGATGGAAATAGAGTTACCATATGACCCAGCAATCCCCCTACTGGGCATATACCCAGAAGAGGCAAGAAACAAACCAAGACCAGACATCTGTGCTCCAATGTACATTGCGGCACAGTTCACAATTGCAAGGAGTTGGAAGCAACCCAAATTTCCATCAACTGACGATTGGATTAAAAAACTGTGGTATATACATACAATGGAATACTACGCATCACTAAAAAGCAGTGATGAACGTATGAGGCACATAGCGGCATGGGAAGAACTGGAGGAAATCATGCTAAGCGAAGTAAGTCAGGCACAAAAGGACAAGTACAACATGAGTCCGCTGAGGTAAGAATTAAAAAAATTTTTTTTAAAAAAAACAAAAGTGGCATAGGGAAAAAAGCTACTGTATACAAACATTTTAGGGGTGAAGACGGTGTAGTATGGAAGAGACCCGACCAAAACCAGGGATGTACATGGTAGACAATGGTGGAGGAGGTGGGGAAAGGAAAACAAAAGGATGAATACAAGGAAGAAAAGGGTAGTGGGGTCATGGGGCACTAATCCACCCAAGGGGAGGGTATTCTTTATATCTCCACAGGGAAAGTGGGACCAGACTTCAACCCAGTGTCGCAAGGTGTGAATGCAATATCCCGGCGTGGAGGAGGGAACCGGTGGAGAGGTCTGGGAGGCTGGCCCCAGCACCATAAATTAAGTGGATTCCTGCCCCTCCCCCGAGAAGAATTTGTTCCAAAGGACGACATTGACTCTGCAGCTCTGGTAGATGGACATATTTAATTAGAGCACACGGGAGCAGATGAAGGGGCAGGAGGAGAGAGTGGAGCACAGCCTGGCCCACCAGGCCGTGATGATGATGTTCCTGAGTAGAGCAGCCAGTCCACAGAGAGAACAACATGGCTGGCCCCACTATGAGACATGATGCCCCTCAGTGACTAAGGGCGATACAGAGGACAGCACCGGAGACACAGTGTGGGAATTGCACCTGACCTGATCCCACCACACCGAGGCAAATCACTGGGGGAGTGCAGCGGAACAGCAAGGGAATGGAGTGGCAAGGTCCCCAGGGAATGCTGAAAGTGGAATTTGGGGCCAGGGCGTGGTGCCCCAACAGACTGGACTGGAAAACGCTCCTAAGGGCCAGCAAACAATCCCTGAACTAACTACAAGCTTTTCTCTTGTGAACTGTTTTGTTCTGTTCTTTGTCAGTGGTTTGTTTTTGTTGTTTTTTTGTCTGGTTGTATACTGTTGCTTTGTTTTCCTCTGTCTAGTTTTCGTGCATGTTTGTGACTCCACAGGTCTGTCTGAATAGGACAGGCTGGATGAACTATCTGGAGGAAAAACAACGGGACCGACAGTTCTGGGGGGACTTGGGGTGGGGGGGTAGGGAGGGTAAGGAAGTGGTGTTAACAAACCCAGGGACAAGGGAAAAACATGGGACCCCAAATGGTAGAGAAGGGGGAGTGGCTGGCCTGGTGGGAAATGATCAAGGGTAAGGGTGCTTAGAGAAGAAGTATACTCTAGCCCAGGTGGCGATGAAGCATGGTAGTAGGGCAGGAGGAAAGCCAAGGGAGATGGAGGAAAGAGCTAGGAGTCAAAGGGCATTCATGGAGGTCTAGACAAAGACATGTACATGCAAATATATATAGGAGGATGGGGAAATAGATCTATGTGTCTATATTTATAGGTCAAGTATTAAGGTGGCGAAAGGACCTTGGGCCTCTACTCAAACACTCCCTCAATGCATGAATACCTTCTTTTATTAAATTGGAACTCTATGATGCTCACTCTCCCGACACAACGGCTGGAGTCAAAGTGGGTGAACAAGTAAATGTGGTGAAGAAAGCTGATGGTGCCCGGCTATCAAAAGAGATAGTGATTGGGGTCTTAAAGGCTTGAAGATAAACAAGCGGCCATCTAGCTCAGAAGCAACAAAGTCCACATGGAAGAACACACCAGCCTGTGTGATCGAGTGGTCCCAAAGGGATCAGTTACCAGGCATCAAAGAACAAAAAATCATATCATTGACTGCACAACTCCATGATAGGATCGCTGAAGACAAATGGGTGCATAAGCAATTGTGGTGAAGAAAGCTGATGGTGCCCGGCTATCAAAAGAGATAGCGTCTGGGGTCTTAAAGGCTAGAAGGTGAATAAGCGGCCATCTAGCTCAGAAGCAAATAAGCCCACATGGAAGAAGCACACCAGCCAGTGCGATCACGAGGTGCCCAAGGGACCAGGTAAAAGGCATCATGCAAAAAAAAAGATATAAGTGTGTGTATGTTTGTGTATATATGTGTATATGTATGTGTATATATGTATATATATATCATATTAAATGAAGGGGGAAGTGCAGAGTGGAGACCCAACGCCCAAGTGTCGACCAATGGAGATCCCCTCATAGAGGTTTTTAGGAGAGGAGATGGGTTAATTAGGGTGTGAGGTAGTATCGATTAAGAACACAGCTTTCCCCCAGATCCTGGATGCTTCCTCCCCCCAACTACCATGATCCGAATTCTACCTTGCAGGGCTGGATAGGACAGAGGCTGTTCACTGGTGCATATGAGGGTTGGAGGTACAGGGAATCCAGGGTTGATTATACCTTCAGGACCAAGGGTGTGAGGGACGATGCTGGGAGAGTGGAGGGTGAGTGGGTTGGAAAGGGGGAACTGATTACAAGGATACACATGTGACCTCTTCCTTGGGAGAGGGACAGCAGAGAAGGGGGGAAGGGAGACTCCGGATAGGGCAAGATATGACAAAACAACGATGTATAAATTACCAAGGGCATATGAGGGAGGGGGGAATGGGGAGGGGGGGGGAAGAGGACCTGATGCAAGGGGCTTAAGTGGAGAGCAAATGCTTTGAGAATGATTGGGGCAGGGAATGTATGTATGTGCTTTATACAATTGATGAATGTATATGTATGGATTGTGGTAAGAGTTGTATGAGTCCCTAATAAATTGTAAAAGAAGAAAAGAGAAAAAAATGATTAGGGCAAAGACTGTACAGATGTGCTTTATACAATTGATGTATGTGTATGTATGAACTGTGAAAAGAATTGTATGAGCCCCAATAAATTGTTAAAAAAAATTTGGTAATAATAAAAAAAAAAAGAAAGACCATAAGAAAAATAAAAAAAAAGAGTTGTATGAGCTCCCAATAAAATGATTTTTTAAAGTTTCACTGGTTTGGAACCTGGCAAGTTCCCTGAGATTGGTTACAATGTCTTAGAGTCTCCATTGTTAAAACAGACGGAAGAGATGAAAGGAAATTCTATGTCTAATAAATTTCATTTTGTCATTTGAACTAAAACAATTTTCTCCTTACTAAAAGCTTGTAAAAAAATTAGGGCAGATAGACATATTTTCACCTCTATAGAAATTAGCTGATCATAAAAAGTCCCAGCAAAATGGAAATCCCCTTTGGGATCCCAGTCCACTAATCACGTGTAGGAAGGACGATTCGTTTATATTTTTGCAGAAGAAAGCTGATGGACTCCCCTTAGAAAAGCAGTTCTCAACCTGTGTGTCGCGAACCCCTTGGAGGGGGCACATTGAATGGCCCTTTCACAGGGTCATTCACACTGTTCATAACAGTAGAAAAAAGGACGTAAAAATATTTGGAGAAAGATGAAGGACAAGGAAAATATGAAGAAAGCACCCAAGGATTTTTTTTGGTTTTCAAATAATTTATTGGTTATATATAAAAACATAATGAATTTTTTTCTTTAACTTTTTTTGTAATTTGGATAAAAGTTACCAAAGCAGACTGGTTTTTTCTTTTTTTTTCTCTTTTTTTTATTTTAACAATTTATTGGGGCTCATACAATTCTTTTCACAGTTCATACATATACATACATCAATTGTATAAAGCCCATCTGTACAGACTTTGCCCTAATCATTTTTTTCTCTTGCAGACTGGTTTTATGCTGGAGCATTCATACATACTTTGATTTGTGACATTGATTGCATTCCACACAATGTAACTGCATCTTCCCTGTGTTTGCCTTTCCATTTGCCCTTGTTTCTTTTTAAATATTTAATTAGGGGCTCATACAACTCTTATCACAATCCATACATATACATACATTAATTGAATTAAGCACATCTGTACATTCTTTGCCCTAATCATTTTCAAAGCATTTGCTCTCCACTTAAGCCCTTTCCATCAGGTCCTCTTTTTTTTTTTTGCCCTCCCTCCCCGGTTCCCCCTCCCTCATGAGCCCTTGATAATTTATAGATGATTATTTTGTCATATCTTGTCCTATCTGGCATCTCCCTCCACCCCCTTCTCTGTTGTTCATCCCCCAGAGAGGACGTCACATGTAGATCCTTGTATTCTGTTCCCCCTTACCAACCCACTCACCCTCTACTCTCCCAGTATCGCCCCTCACACCCCTGGTCCTGAAGGTATCATCCACCCTGGATTCCCTGTGCCTCCAGCTCCTATATGCACCAGTGTACAACCTCTGCTCTACCCAGTCTTGCAAGTTAGAATTCGGATCATGGTAGTTGGGGGGGAGGAAGCATCCAGTATCTGGGGGAAAGCTGTATTCTTCATCGGTACTACATCACACACTGACTGACTCATCTCCTCCCCTAGACCCCTCTGTGAGGGGATCTCCAGTGGCTGACAAATGGGCTTTGGGTCTCCACTGTGCACTTCCCCCTTCATTCACTATGGTATTTTTTTGATGATGCCTTATACCTGATCTCTTCGACACCTCGTGATTGCACAGGCCGGTGTGGTTCTTCCATGTGGGCTTTGTTTCTTCTGAGCTAGATGGCCGCTTGTTTACCTTCAAGCCTTTAAGACCCCCAGACACTATCTCTTTTGATAGCTGGGCACCATCAACTTTCTTCGCCACATTTGCTTATGCACCCGTTTGTCTTTGGCGATCGTATCATGGAGGTGTGCACCCAATGATATGATTTTTTGTTCTTTGATGCCTGATAACTGATCCCTTCAGAACCTCGTGATCACACAGGCTGGTGTGTTCTTCCACCAGCATTTGTTGTGGGCTTTGTTGCTTCTGAGCTAGATGGCCCCTTGTTTATCTTCAAGCCTTTAAGACCCCAGATGCTATATCTTTTGATAGCCGGGCACCATCAGCTCTCTTCACCACATTTGCTTGTTCACCCACTTTGTCTTCAGTGGTTGTGTTGGGAGGGTGAGCATCATAGAATGCCAATTTGATAGAAGGAAGTATTCCTGCATTGAAGGAGGAAAACACCCAATCTTAACCACGATTCTGTTTCCACGCTGTTAATTGCCCAAAAGGAGGGGCTATTTGTTTACCTTTTCAGAAGCAAAGGAGATAGATGGATTTCTCTTCAGCCAGCAAGGCCCAGAAGAAAGGCAGTTGATGATGTGACCTGAGAGTTAAGAAAACAGCCCAAAGACCTCTGTCCTGTTACTGGTTACCCAAAGCATCAACGCCTCACAGACTCGTGAGAATAGCAATTGCTGCCTAGTGAGACACTTCTACCATTGCTGATGCTGTCTAAGGAACAATCTGGGATGCTATTATCACTGAACATTTTATACACTAGTGAAGGACTATTAAAACACTCTAAAGGGTCAAGATTTTGGACATATCAATTAATGCTAAAGTGATTGGAATGTAACTGGTTTCTGTGTAACCCTTGATATAGTTAAATTTCATTGTGAAAACCTGGCAAATAAACACATGTGGCATTAATGAAAGGCTGAGAGATAAATGGCTCTGTGAACCTTGCCTTTATAGTTCTCTGGTCTGTTGCTTTGTGATGGTTGGACCAGAGTGTAATTGCCTTAGCCAGTTTCCTGCTTTGTGAGGGAAACCAGCCCCTAACAAATCATCACGGGTCCAGTAGGCACAACTGTACAGTGATAATAACTAAAGAATATAGTAAAGTTATAGAGAGCATGAGAGATAGAACAGAGATTGAAATAATGTCGTCAGACACATTTCATGGTGGCATGCTCACATGCTCACCTCAGCCTCAGTTGGCGATCCATGTGGAGAGAGAGCAATATTTATTGTTACCGAGGCATTTATATTGTCTTGGGACATGTGAGCCCCCTAATTACAGGTGAAGACAAATGTCACAGGGAAGGGTTGTGCTATAGGTAATACAGTAATGGGATGGGGGTGTTTTAGGGGTATCCACGCAATAGGAAGAGGAGGGACTAGGAATATGCATGTGACAATGTGGGCAGATCCTAGATTCAGCATGGCAGACTAACTTTGGATGTCACTGATCTGGTTTGACCTGTTCTCTGGATCATTATAGAAACCATTATGAGTAGGTTGTAAACCCTCCCTGAAGGGACTAAACTGATGGCCACAAGCCTTTAGGGAGAAGTAGCCCACTCTCCTTAACAGCAGGGAGTGGGTTCTACTTGTGTTGGGATCAGACAGTAGTCTGGCAACTGACAGCCTTCAGGGAGGTACCTGGCCAATCATTTACCATTAGCTGCAAGCAGTGTCCTAAGTCTAACATATATTTGTGGGAGGCTTGGGAGACATCTTTCTGTTTCCCACAATTCCCCCTTTTGTTTTATAATAAAATTCAAAAGAGCCACATGGGCAACATGGTTATTTTCTATACATTGAAAGCTGTCGATGTGAAACTTCATGATCCAATAAAGATAGCCAAAAATTCAGGTTTATGGAAAACATTTTTAATTCAGGCATGGGGGATAAAATTCCCGTAGGCCCATCTGGTACTGGAGGAAAGTATGAGAGGGATTGGATGCTGCAGCGGGAAGAAATAGAGCCAATAGGAATGTCTGCTTCTATAGGTGTGTTTATACCTTGCTTAAATACCCTCAAGCTTGTCCCTAAATTTCATTGTTTGGTTGTGTGGTCGAGGATTAGTATGTAGGTGTTGGATCTATATTGAGTTCATTTTTGTATATGATGTGAGGTATGAACCTTGTTCCATTCTTTTGCAGATGGAAATCCAGTTTTTCCAACACCATTTGTTGAAATGGGTATCTCCTCTTCACTTAATGGGTTTTATTCCTTTGTGAAAGATTAGGTGTCAAAAAAAAAAGATTAGGTGTCTATAGGTACTTGGTTGTATTTCTAGGTTCTCA
This sequence comes from Tenrec ecaudatus, assembly GCF_050624435.1. Lineage (NCBI taxonomy): Eukaryota > Metazoa > Chordata > Mammalia > Afrosoricida > Tenrecidae > Tenrec > Tenrec ecaudatus. Next base: position 77,765,047 of record NC_134544.1, read on the forward strand.
ATTCTAATCCTTTGGTATTCATATATACCATCGTACCAGGCTGCTTTAAGTATCATGGCTAATTATACATTTTTAAAGTTTTGTTTCATGTTTAAATAGTATTTTATTTATCCTGTGCCTCTTTCCTTTCTGTACTAACCTTACTAATTTCAGAGGTTGATGTTTATTCCCCAGGGATACTGTAGCAGAAAACCACAAACATCTTGAAGGAAGCCTGAGTAGAATAGTTTCCCGAGAGCGGTGTCAGCAATGCAGGTGGAGGGCACAATAAACAGTTTTGGGGCTTATTGGTCAATCTAAAATCTAGATCTTTCAAAGGATAAGTGTTTGTTCTAAATGCAACACGAACATATCTGAATTTCTTCTATGTCTCATAGTTCCATGCAGCTTCGACTATGGTAAATTATAAATACTTGGGCCTAAAACTGATGTTTGTTTGAAACAGATGAAATAAAAACTAATCCATATCTGTTTTAGTTTTACTTTTTCTCCTTTTATAATCACTCAGAGTAATGGTTAGATCTGATGAATAAGAAATTTGTGGAGTTTCTAAAGTGAGTTTTCTGTTACCTCTTTTGATTAAGCAATTGGGTGGGGGCAGGGGATGGGTTCCTGTAGAGAAAAAAATTTTAAGAGTCTTTCAAGAAAGAGAGAAAATTTGCCACACTACCCTCCATGACAGGCTCTCTGATGCTTATTTTTCTGGCTGCAGACCTGAAAACAGGCTTTTAAATACATGAATTGAAGAGACAATGCCAACAGGGGTATCGAGAGTTTCTGGGAAATGGAGTCCCAAGTCAATGCCAATGTGTGATTTCATGAAAAGGTGACTCCAGGAGTAATTTCAGCTCAATGATTAGATGGGAACTCTGGGCAGTAACTCTCCCCATCATTTGACTTGTTGTTTTGCTGTGGTGGTGTTTTGTTGTACAATTTTCTTCCATTCCCTCACGGACTACTCTGGGTACAAGGACAGACTGGTGAATTCATTGGGACCTAGCTACTTCTTTCGCTCTGGCTATGTGATGAGTCACTTTGTTTTTCACATACCTCTCATAGTCAAACTTTCCGAATGTGTTTTAAGGTATTTTATTTCCTTTCAGATACACACTAAGAACAATGAAATTAATAATCACAAATAGGTATCCTTGATCCCCAAACAGCAACAGACATCATTCATTCAAAGGTGCAGTTTCTACGTGAGCAATTGCTTGCTTGGTGGGTTGAAGGGTGGCCACGTCAGAATTATTGGAGTGTGTTAAAGGCTTGAATTTCATTAGAAGGTACAGTTGTGACCACTGGTAGAAGACCGGGTCAGCGCTTCGGAAGTGCAGATGGATTGAGCCTCACATTCTGAGCATCGTCCAATGTTGGCTCCAATTTTTGTGAGGACTAGGTGAGCAGTTTGAACCCACCTCCTGCATTATCAAAGAAAGACTTGGGAATGGGCCTCCTTAAATATTAGCCCCAAGTCCAACTTTGAAACAGTGGGTCTTGATCACTGAGATTGCCACGTGGAGAGACACGCTGGAAAGCAATGGGTTTAAAGTTTTCTGTGCAGGGAGTTCTTTTCAAGGACAACTCCCAAACCTAGGAAGAATCAAGGGACACAGATATATCCAGTTGGTCTGCGAGTCCTTAGAACACATTTTAGTGGAGTCCATAGTCTGAGCAAGTATTAGGCAACCTATCAACATGGCACTGAGAGGTCAAGGATCACCACAGATTACAATTTCCATGTTGAAGATTGGCTGGGTGTGTTTCTGTTTCCTGAAGGTGAGAGATAGTCCAAGGGACAATCACATTTGACAAAAACTGCAGTTTAGCTAAACTCACAACAAGAAGATCTTTGCTGGTGACAACCTTTCAGGATTTAGGAAGTGAAGTTCCATCGAGTCTGTCTCCAAGGATCTATGTAAGTAGATTTGCAGAACCTCATCTGAGGGCAGGATTATAGAAGTTTAAGGGGGTCCATAGAAATAGCACCGAGGAGGTCCAGAGGTGCCATACTGTGCACAGAGGCATAGCTGGAGAATGTTTTAGAAGTCAAAGACTCATTAGGAGGACTCAGCACAAGCATGTCCGGGAGATTCACTGAGATGTTGTCCAGTGACTTCAGGCAGGGGCCAGGGTGCATCAGAGAATCAGGATTCAGTGGGGGTCCCAAGGGCTGAAGATCGGGGTCACAGCAGCACCCAGAAGCTTTAACAGCATGCAGGATCTCAAAACTCCGAGGGCCAGAGTCATCTGTTGATTGTTGATTCTCATGCAATGCCTGAGTTGGCAGGTGTACAAATGTGCTTGCTGTGTGCTTCTTGGCCCTGGACTTCACAGACTGCTGGTGGGCATCGGAGTCCTGAGGACGCCTAGTGCGAGTCCCCTTTGGTGAAGCCTGGAGATACTGGGCAGATGGAACTGAGGTGGGAAGTAGGGAGACACTGGATCCCGTAGGACTGCTGCCCATGAAGTTAGGGGCCTCAGGCTGCACAGTGGAGCTGTCTGCCCAGGAGTGGGTTGTGGGACTAGGACACACCAGTGCACAGCCCCCAAGCCCACTGTCTGCAGCCAGAGTCAGAGAGCAACGCCTGGCCCTGCGTGGCTTAAAGGACCGCAGACGCCCCTTGACCATCACACGAGTCCGGGCTTCCTTCCAGGCCATCCACTCCGGGCTGGTCAGTGCTGTGGGCTCCACGTGGTCCACGGAGGTGCGGTCCCTGCCCTGTTTCCACAGCTCATAGCGCCCGGGTTGCAGAATGCGCACGAAGGCGTCCATGGGAAATGTGACCCTGGCTTCCCCACAGCTGCACTGAGAAGCAGCTTTACCGTAATTAACCCAGCGCAGGGTGGCAAAGTTGATGGATTCCGCACAGTTGAAACCGTGATTGAAGCCAGCGTGGTATCCGTAGGGGAATGTGACCATGAACTCGCCTGCTCCCTGGGTGATCCGACCAACAGGAATGCCGTTCTCCCTGAGGACTCTGGGTGAGATGAGGGCCACCTTGTGCCGCAGGAAGTTCGCGCAGCCACTGGAACTGCCAGGGAAAAGCTCCCTGGCCAGTCTCTCCAGGCGGGCTCCGTGCTCAGGGGGCACCGCATACCACGTTTTGGGCTCCCCGAAGTGCAGGTAGTTGATGCTGTACAGGTCCATGTCCTCCGTGTGCCAAGTAAGGTGGTCTGCCACAGGCCAAAGTACAGGTAGGGGGTGTTGACGCCTTTGATGACAACTCCACTCTCCTGCTCCAGCAGATCCTGGATCGTCCCCAGGTGTCTGAGGTTCCAATGCTCAGTGTTTTCACCAAATAAGGAGCCACATACTCCAGCCCCATAAATGGGAGAATTGTACAGGCGGATCTTCCAATAGGTCCGCTCCAAATCGTCAACATCCCGGTGTGTGGGAGTGCGGTATCTGTCGGTGCTGGCCAAGTGGCGATACTCCTCCACGGTCATGGATTTCTTCTTTTTATGGTATTGCAAAAAGACACCTGTCTGCCCAGTAGTTACCTGCTGCACAGGACTGGCTATGAGGATGTCATCCACATCGTCATAGTTCTCTCTGGCTGTCCACTGTTTGGGTGGGATTATCTTAGCCAGGCCTGCACGGTGGGCACCTTGGGATTCCATGTAAGCAATGTATTTGTTGAAATCCTTAAATTCTTCCATGGTAGGCCGGAAAGTCATGATTTTAAGGCTTGAGTTCTGGCTTCGATAGCCCTGGGACTTCATGGCTGCAAAATAAAGTCAGAAAACCCGGTTCTTATGGATGTTCTGTGTATTTGGATGCTGTGCTTTTGTTTCTTTTTCTGTCTGAAAATCTCTTGCAGTGTATTGATGGCTCTGTGAGAGCAAATGCACTCTCCCCAGGCATGCTGATTGACCAAGGGAATTCTACTATGATGGACAACTATTGTTTCCCCCAAAGAGACAGGATTTGTGCACACGGAGTGGGTTTTCCCAGATTGCTCCTGGCTCATTATGCTGCTCTGGAAGTTTATTCAGTTGGAAGGGTGTCTCTATCTGTTGATACTTAGCTTCTGTTGCAATCTTGGGAAATTTCTAATTCCACTAAGAAGGAGTTTCTCAAGGGATTTTTAAAAAGTAAATCTAAAGACAGTAATTCAGTAACATTCAACAGAAGTCAGGGGTGTCAAACTCAATTAAAATGTTTGCTATGTGGTGCAACAGGCAAGATTAAAGTGGGCCACATCACATTTACAAATTTTGTTGAATTTTTATTTTGAAGTGAGGATTCAGAAATATGGATAGGATAATTAAAACCCTATATAATTGTTTTTATTTAAACATTGGTTTTATTTATAAAACTATAATTATGCTTTTAACCGGAAATTTGCCAGCGCTTTCCTTCTACTAGCTTTCCCTTGCCTCTTATGGTGTGACCGGAAAATATAACAAAGTAATAAAAAACACAAAATGTTGGACAGCTGACAAATGTGATGCACAATCGTAATGGCTTCCCTCTAAAAGTGTTAACTAGCATTGCTGCTAGGTATGACTCATAACAGCACATCCTAGAGTCCTGTTTTTAACCTTTTCACTGTTAGGATCTGTTTTTATTATGCAATGAGAGTGGCAGACATCGCTTTAAAACGTTACCGGAAATGATCGTGTCTAGAAACGTCCACAGGCCTCCAGAAAAGACTTTGGGCCACCTGTATAGTGGTCTTCTGTAGTTAAAGGGTTAAAGAGGGAATTGTGTGTACAGTATTGCCTCCATCTCCCCTAAGCGCTATTTTTTTATAACAATTTTTTTCTATTTTCATTTTATTTCAGAGAATTTGGGGCCACAAAAAATTACCTGAGCAGTCGCAGGCAGCCGGAAGGCCACCAGTTTGACACCCCTGACATAAGTGAATTTTATGAGAAGTGCTAGTAAAAAAATCAGGTGAATAAATATAGCCTGAAGATGCTAATATCAAAAATCACACTTCATGTAAAATATGAACCAAGTCAACTAACCAAACAAACTCACTGACATCAGTTTCACCCTGTAACACATGGAGGAGATGTGCTTGTGTTTTCCTCAGGCTGTAACTCTTGACAAGCGTTAAAAGCCTTGTCTTTCTCCATGGAGCGACTGGTCCTTGGAACTGCTGGTTTGGCAGCCCAATGGGGCTCCAAGAGGGCTCCAATACAGGACAGAAAAAGTGAACATTTCAGTGAACTTCATAGGAAAAATAAAATTTATGTAAAATGACTTCAACAGTCAACTTAAAACTGGATGAATTATCTTTAAAAATTAAGCAACAGAAATATAATTCATCAAGCACTTTCAGAGAAACATGCAATAGTTATCCTGATTAACACTAAAAGCTGAACCTTGGAAAAACAAGTAGAAGTACAGAAAACTTTAGCTATGAAAGATATTTGTGTAACCCTATGTGTTATACAGAAACCTGAATGTAGTGAAAGTTCTCAAATATTGTGTTACCATTGGGATGATTGCCTCTTAAGTACATAGTATTTAGAAATAATGACCAGCAAATTTGAAACTCAGTATTGACCATAATGGGCAGTCCAATCTAGTTCTGGCTTTCTCATCCTACTCCCGTCCCCACCACCCGACCCATGCCATGGCTATACACTCAAAAGTAACAGAAAAAAAATTGGGCAAAACAAAGCAATTTAGAAGTTGTTAAATATGTGTTATATAATAATTTTAGTCTAATTCCTAAGTTATATTATCTTTAGAGACATTTTAGGATTAAAACTAGATATACAATTATCTTTAAAAAAGTGAAAGCATAGCTTAAGGAGCCCTGAGTGGGATGGAGGTAAATGATCCACAGCTTTGTCTCTAACACAGAGCCTGGCAGTTCAAACTCAACTTATGTCAGATCATTGAAAAATACACCCACCTCATTTTACTAAGACAAGCAAGGTAACCCTATCACAGAATAAACACCCCGTAGAATACAGTAGCACTGCACCAGAGCATTAGCTTTAAGGCTGTAACCTTTATGGAGTCTGACTGTGCCATTACTCTCTAGGCATCCCTTTCTTTCTCTCTTTTTTAAAAAACATTTTATTAGGGGCTCATACAACTCTTATCACAATCCATACATATACATACATCAATTGTATAAAGAGCTCATCTGTACATTCTTTGCCCTAATCATTTTCAAATAGGCACCCCTTTCTTCTGTTTCTCCAAGAAACAGTTGATGAGCTTGAACCAATGACTAGTATTTTACATCTAAGAGCTTAAAATCATTGCCTCTCCTGTTTCCATGTGCACGAGAAGCATCAAATTGAAAGAGAAAACCAAACATGTCTATGTCACAAATACTCTGCATCATTGGATGCATTTATCCTCAGTAGGTGAACATTAGAGAGATTCAAATTAAAATCAAATTATGACTCGCAATCAGAGGCAAAGTGTATTTCATTGAACTCAAACGGAAAGCTTTTCTTAGAGAAAACAAACAAAAAATCTGAATTCTGATACAAATTTATATTGTTTCAATATTTTATGATTTGAAGGAAAAAATATCAAGGAACTGGCATTGACCTCTACTAGATTAACATTTCAGTCCTTGGAAAATTGCAGGCTTGTTGAATAAAAGGTTCAGAGAAAATATAGGAAGATGTTCGTTGAGATGAAATGACATGGTAACTGCAGCAATCAGCTCCAGCATAACAATTGTAAGGATGGCCATCTTTTGGGCAGAATTGATTCCATCTTGACATAGGCTAACTATGAGTAAGACTTGAGGGTATGTATGAATCAGGACCAATTCCATAGCCCAGAACAACAATAACAGCCTAAAACATCAAATCAAAGGCACGTATTTTAGGATCCATAAAGAAAATGTAATTTATGAATTATGCATCTAAAAGAAATATTCTCACCACAGGAATGAAAATCTCCCAGGACAATTTTCATTGGATTAGACCCACCCAGATGCCAATGTGAAAATCCTATCAGTCTTTTATTAGACCTGTGTTATCTCCACCCACCTTGTCATTGATCCACTCTTATACCACACCTAGTAATCATCTGAGAATCAGCAAAAACAAACTAAATGCAATGTCTTTTTCCTAAAGCCTTAGAGAATTTCACTAGAAAATGGAACAAAACAGATTTAATTGCAAACCCAAAAATCTTAAAAGGAAGAATTTAATTAGAAAAGAATTCTTTAAAATCTCCAAAATACGTATGTCATTTTTTGTTGAATAAATGTGAAAATCATAGTTCACTTCTTTAAACTTGAAACCCCTAATAACGCAAACAGTTCGAATGTTTAGAAGCTAACTTAGAAGATGATTTGGTTTGGTTTCTCCTCAAAAGTACTTTCAGAGAGGCCTGGTGACATATTTTGAAAAAAAACAAACAAAACAAAACTTTGAAGACACTATGAGGCACGGTTCTCCTTTGACAAACATGTGACACCGTAAGTTAAAAACAACTGGATATCAAATTATCTAAAAACTCTTGACACTGCGAATATGAAGACAACTATCACAAGCTTTAAAAGATGTCCTCTGAAATTGTCACTGGAACAACCAGGGGCAGTGAGATGAAGGACCAGCCCTCCACCATGACTTTCACTTTCTCCCTCTCTCCAGACAACAGCTGCCGTGAACAGGGGTGGGAAAATTCTACGGACAGCCACTCCAGAGAGGGAATGAGTGAAATGTTGCAACATAACTCTGGATGGCAAGCTCCAAGATGCTGAGTGGGTCCCTGTGCTCATTCTGACCAATCTGCTCCTAAAGGAATCCTGACCTGTGAAGGTTAAACTGCATCTGCTCAGACCTCAGGGAGAGCCAAGTGGGTGAGCCCAGCCCTCTAAAATCTAGGCTCCAGCACCCTTAGTCACTGAAAGACATTGAGTCAATGCTGACTCATAGAGAAACTATAGGACAGGGTAGAACTTCTCTTGTGAGTTTCTGAGTCTGTACCTTTTACCAGAGTATAAAGCCCAGTTTTACTCCCACCCCTCCAACCTGTCAGAAATAGTTAGGAAAAAGTTCTAGTCACACTACTTACCTTTTCAGTGCACAGTGGTAGAGGCTGGCAAGTCTCAGATATCACTCTGGAACCTTCTCTTGATTCAAGTAGGTTGAGGGCCTGATGAATCCCACATGGGCAGGTTAGATGGTAGGCTGATTCCTCACAGGCTGTGCAAACAATGAATCCAAGCTATGTAGGAAATATGGCAAGATGCTGTCTCACGTCTGGAGATCCACACTTCTGGTGAGTTTCTGAACCTGGCCAAAAGCTGCACAGCTTTCAGAGAGAATCCACTTATATTTATACTGGGGGAAACCACACCCACCAGGATACCACCTCCCACTCCTGGCTGCTGACAGCAAATCTCTTCATGGAAGTGATGGCATTATGTCAAACATTGATATGTATGCTGACATCATGGCCGAGCCAAGTCGACACAGAAACTCAGTCCTTACACATGACCCACTGTGCCATTAACCCAAGTGATTTCAATAACATAAAAACTGTGAAAGGGAACGAGGGAGGAGCAATAACCTTCTAGAAATAGCTTTATGAAACTGAATCTCATGTACACCCTATGGCTTTGACATTTTGACTATTTATCAAGCTGGCTCCTGCACTTAGCTCCAATTCACTGTCATTATGTCGATTGCTACTCAGAGCCGCTTTCTAGAAAATAGGAGAAGTGCCCCTTTGGGTTTCTTTCTTTTTAACATTTTAGGAGGGACTCACACAACACTTATCACAACCCACACATACATCAATTGTGCAAAGCACATTCTTTGCCCTCATCATATTCAAAGCATCTGCTCTCCACTTGTCTTTTATATCAGATCTTCTTTTTTCCCCCTCCCTCCCCACTCCTCCCTCCCTCATAAGCCCTGGATAATTTATAAATTATTATTTTGTCATATCTTGCCCTGTCCGGCATCTCCCTTCACCCCCTTTTCTGTTGTCTGTCCCCCAGGGAGGAGGCCACACGTAGATCCTGGTAATCGGTTCCCTCTTTCCAAACCACTCACCCTCTACCCTCCCAGTATCGCCCTTCACACCCCTGGTCCTGAAGGGATCATCCTCCCTGCATTCCCTGTGCCTCCAGGTCCTATCTACACTAGTGTACATCCTCTGCTCTATCCAGATTTGCAAGGCAGAGTTCGGATCATGATAGTTGAGTGGGGAAGGAAGCATTCAGGAACTGGAGGAATGCTGTATTCTTCATCAGTGCTACATGGCACCCTGACTGACTCATCTCCTCCCCTAGACCCCTCTGCAAGGGGATATCCAGTGGCCGACAAATAGGCTTTGGGTCTCTACTCTGTACTTCCCCCTTCATTAACAATGGTAAGATTATTTTTCTTCTTCTGATGCCATATACCTGATCCCTTCGACACCTCATGATCGCACAGGCTGGCATGCTTCTTCCATGTGGGCTTTGTTGCTTCTTAGCTAGCCCCTTTCGGTTTCGCAAACTCTGAGACTCACTGCCATCCAGGAGAGAGGAAAATGGCCCTACAGGAGAGAGGAAAATGGCCCTGTCCGTTTCTGAGTCTGTAATTTTTGCAAGTGTAGAAAGCCCTGTCCTTTGCCCCCAGAACAATTGGCTGTTTGAAAGTCCAGACCTTGCGGATCACAGTCCAACTCTTAACCACTATACCACCTGAGATAACATTGGGTTTATTATACTGTAACTCATTTCAGGAATAGATGGCCTCGTATCTCTCCCCAGTGATGGGTTGGTAAGTTCAAACCACTGATCTTATGGTTAGTAGTCAAGACCTAATCAACTATGTTTCCAGAGCTTCATTTCTCTATAGTACAGGAACAGTCATTCGTCCCACTGAATGTGTTTAGAGGATTGCCATCTAGAGAAAAGTCCAGCACCTTTTTGTAATTCTTAAATGTGTTTAAGGAAGCATCGTTAATTGTGGGTTTTTCCATTCAACACTCATTTTTTTATAGATTAGGTGGATAGAATTCAAATTAAGGGCATCAGCCATAGGATAAAGCCGTCATCTCCGTTAACTCTGAGGCAAGGTCCTTGTCTGCTGACAACATTTGTGGGCCTGACCTGCCTTAGACAGCAATCTGTATGTTGGCATCAGTGTTACTTTGGGTTTAAGAGGTTCACTGGGTAGGGTCTTCTGGTGCACAGAAGAACTCTGATATAGCTCTCCTTTCTTGCTGTAGTCATGTCCTGCCTTCTCAATTCTCTATAATGCTTTCAGAGAGGAAAGGTTGTGGAGTCACGCCTCAGGAAAATCCCTTTATCTCAGAAAGATTACGAAGAAATAAAGAATTTACTGCCACACTCTGAATCTTTGTACCATGGAATGCTTTCTTACATGATTCCATTATACCTGATCCATTCTGCAGTGCCACATTTTATCATATAAACCAAATCCAGTGCCATTGTGTCCATTGCCCCTCATAGCCGACCTATGGACAAATTAGAACTGCTCCCTAGTTTCCAAATGCTACCAATCACAGGCTCCCAAAATAATTGGTCCTATTGCATACCCTCTTCTCAGGAAAAAAGAAAATCACCCACCACCTAGCTGCCAATTGAAAACGTTTGTATTATAGCACATAATTCAGAATAAAATGAAAATAACTCTCACTTCCATTGAATATGAGCAGATTAATAGCGACTATGTAGTAAAGGGCAGAATTTACCCTGTGGTTTCTCAGACTGTAGCTATAGGAGTAGAAAGCCACATCTTTCTCCCATAGAATAAAGTACAGTTATGTGCTTTCTACCACAGGACCATTCCATTTCCCTCAAGGAGCAATATCAGGTACTTTGGTAAACACTGTAATAAGTCTTTATGGGAGCAGAATTCTCATCTTTCTCAATTGGAGACCTGGTGCATATGAAGCCTCCAACTCTTGATTAATAGACCAAGACCGCCTACTACTCGACCAGAGATCCAAATATTACACTACTAAATAACTGCCACACTACTGAGAATTATGATCCCAAGAAGTCAAGTCAATACAGGCAATGAACCACTGCACACAGCGAAAATATTAAGACATGTCCTGAAGGCCCTGAACAGATAATGAGGTGTGAAAGAGATAGTGAAGGGTACACGCAAATCTGTTTGCTCTGTTTATACTAAGTAGAGCAAGTAAACCCATATATTTCAGAATCCAATAGAATACACTCAATTCTCCCCCCCAAAGACACCAGAATATGTTACATAAGCTCATTATATAAGAAAGTAATTCAACTTATGTAAGGCTTTCACAAACAGAAATTTATTCTCTCCCAGTATGTTTCGATAGAACGATAAATGTAGGTGACTGGTTATAAGGGATGGCTTTAACTACAGTTGGCCCTGAGGCAAGGTCCTTGTCTCTATTAAGATTTAAGGTCCTGGCATTCCACCTCCTGGTCCCTAGGAATGTGTCAAGTCCAGGGTGTTTGCAGAGAGTCTGAGACTTCTCAGATGAACCATCTGACCCAAATAGGGAGCAAAGCAGTTCAGATTGAGGAGATTCCAGCTGTAATCCACCACCTATTTTTGGATATAATCTGGCTGCACCATTTTGAGGATATCCACATCAATGGGAAGTCTCAGCACAATAAATTCCAGCTTCCTACAACGCAGGAATTGTGTGCATCACTACAAACTGTGGGTATCCTTGAGAAGAATGGGCATTCCAGAACACTACATTGTGCTTATCTACAACCTTTACATGGATTAAGAAGCAGATATGGGAACAGAACAACTCAATATTGCATGGTTTTAAATCAAGAAAAGTGTGCCAAAAGGACAAACATATCCGTTTTGAAAGAGTGTGACCATCGTTCTTCTTAAAGGTGTGGATGGTGACACTTCCTCTTACATACTTTCAATCTATTTTAAGAAAAGACCTGTCCTTGGAGAAGGACCCTGAAAAGAGCAAGGCCCTTGACATGATATATTGACACAGTGGCTCCAACATGGAACACTCACTCATCTATGCCAGGAAATGTGCAGGACAGTTCATTGGCCAACTGACTGGAAGAGATCCATTCTTGTACCCGCTCCAAAGAAACGTGGCCAGACAGAATGCTCACCTTGTAAAACGATAACATTGATGTCACATTGAAGTAAAATTTTGCTGTAAATCAGGCAATGAATGCAGCAGGACATTGACAGAGAGCTGCTGGAGCTTTATGCTGCATTTAGAAGAGGATGTAGAACAAGGGCTCACCACTACTGAGGTGAGATGGATCTTGGCTGAAAGCAGAGGACCCCAGACTGTAAAGACATTTGCCTGTGTTGATTTTAATTTACTATGGGTAGCTTTGAGAAGAATGGGAATTCCAGAACACTTCATGGTGCTCCTGTAGACCCTGTACATAGATCAAGAAGCTCTTTTGGAAACAGAACAAGGGAATACTGCATGTTTTAAAATCAGGGATGTTATGTGACCTCTCCCTATAGTTATTTATCTATATTCTGAAAAAATAATCAGAGAAGCTAGATGGGGTTTTTTGCCCCCAACAATATTCTTTATTAAAAATGTTATTGGGGGGCTCTTAAATTCCTTATAACAATCCATACATCAATTTTAGCAAGAATATTTGTACATATGTTCCACCATTATTTTCTAAACATTTACCTTCTGCTGAGGCTTGTGAGGCAGACTAGCAAAAGAAACTCCATTTTTGTAAGCTGCTAAGAAATTTGCCTGTTCCTCCCTCCCTTCTCAGAAAATTGACCGAGTTGACCCACCCATTTTCCCTCTCTTTATGGGAAATTGTCTGCTGGTGGTTAACTTTAGAATGCACTCCCATGTTCCCAGGTTCTGGACAAATCAATTAGTTTTGATTAATCTTCATTATATCCTTAGTTCTAATTCAATATTGTTCCCTTGGATATTATAATCTGAATGGTGTAGTTTGTTTTATTATGGTAACTAGGATGTTATAATCAAGTTTAGTATTTTTTTAAATTAATAAATCTTTTTATTGGGGCTCATATAACTCTTATCACAATCCATACATACATCAATTGAGCAAAGCACCCTTATACATTCATTGCCCTCATCATTCTCAAAATTCGCCTTCCACTTGGGTTCCTGGAATCAGCTCCGTTTCCTTTTTTTCCCCCTCCCTCTCCTCCTCCCTCTCCCTCCCCACTCCCCCCTTCCCCCAGCTCCCTTTATATTTTATAAATAATTATTTTATCTTATCTTACACTGCCCGGCATCTCCCCTCACCCACCTTCCCATTGCCCATGTCCCAGAGAGGGAAGTTACACATAGATCTCCAAGATCGGTTCTCCCTTTCTACAACCACTTCCCTCCCAGTGTTGCCACTACCACCGCTGGTGTTGAGGGGTTCATCCGTCCTAGATTACCTCTATTTCCAGATTTCTACTGCACCGCTGTACATCATCTGGTATAACTAGGTCTGCAAGGTAGAATTGGGGTCATGGTAATTGGGAGGGGAGGAAGCATTCAAGAACTAGAGGAAGGTTTTGAGTTTCATTGTTGCTACACTGAACCCTGAGTAACTAATCTCCTCCCCACTACCCCTCTGCAAGGGATGTTCAGCTGTCTACAGATGGGCATTGGGTCCCCATCACGCACTCCCCCTCATTCACGATGATGTGATTCCCCCCATCCCCCACCTTTGTTGTATGAGACCTGGTCTCCTCTGCTCTTCATGATCACCCATGTTGGTGTGCTGCTTCCATGTGGGCTTTGTTGCTTCTGGGCTAGATAGCCGCTTGTTTGCTTTCAAGCCTTTAAGTCCCCAGACGCTATATCTCTCAGTAGCCGGGCACCATCAGCATTCTTCACCACACTTACTTATGCACATCTTCGTATTCAGTGTTTATGTGAGGAAGGTGATCACACAATGATTGTTTTTGTTCCTTGGTGTCTGCTACCTGGTTCAATCAATACCTTGTATTCACTTAGGCCATGTGCTTTTTCACTGTGGGCTTTGTTGCTTCTGAGCTAGATGGCTGCTTGTTTGCCTTCAAGCCTTTAAAACCCCAGACTCTATATCTTTTTGATAGCCGGGCACCATCAGCTTTCTTCACCACGTTTGCTTACACACACGTCTGTTTTCAGTGATCATGTCGGGAAGGTGGGTATCATGCAATGACCATTTAGCTGGGCGAGGTGCTATTGTATTGAGGGAGTTTGCGTGAGGAGACCCAATGTCCATCTGCTACCCTACTACTGAACCTATAAATATATGCACATGTCTATTTCCCCCGTAATCATAAATATATTTACATATGTACATGTCTGTATTTAGGCTTCTCTGGATCCACTTTGCCTCCTATTCCTTTTCTCTATTTCCTTAGCTTTCTGCCCGTCCCACTACCATGTTCCGCCTTCTGCCCGTCCCACTACCATGTTCAGCCTTCATTCTGGTTTCAGTAATTCCTCTCAGTTACCTTGCCCTTGGTCACTCCTTACCAGTCCTCCCATCCCCTCCCTCCTCTGGTTTTGAACCACTCCCTTGTCCCTGTGTTGGCCAACACCTCCTCCCTTCCCCTACCTCCCACGCTTTCATGTCCTTCCAGGACCGTTGTTCCTGTTATATTCTCCTCTCATTGTTTGTCCAGCCTTTCTTCTCTAGGTGCACTGCTGATATAGTAATATGTGCATACAAATGCAGATGACTTTTACAGCGCCCAAGTTGCACATATGAACATGGCTTCGACAGCAGCAACACCAACACGCTGATAAGCAGAAAAGCCACTAACACACAAAATTTACAAGGTAAAAAAAAGGCAAAACAAAAAGATAGCGAAAAAAGAAAAAAAATGCTGGTAGTTCAAGGTCTGTTTGTTGGCCTTTAGGTGTGTTTTCCAGATAAAACTTGTGTGGTGCCACGTTCTGGCCCCAAAGTCCATCCTTTATACTCCCTCGGGATCTCTTTGTTCTGCTTCCCCCGCTGCTCCATTGCACGCCCCCAGTGTTTTCCTCAGTGTGGTGGGTTCAGCTCAGTCGCACATCCCCCACTGTGTCTCAAGTGCTGTCTCCTGTAGGGCCATGTGTTGGTGCAGGATGTCGCATCTTGCAGTGTGGCCAGCTCTATGGTCCTCTCTGTACAATGGGCCCTTCGAGCTGGGCTATCAATCTGTGGGCTTAGTGGGCCCAGGTGTACTCCACTATATCCTTTCTCCTTCCTTTGTTTCAGCTTCATTCTGGATGTGTTGTGGTGCGTCAGTTCCTTTCCCACACCAGATCATCTATTTTCATTTTCTGTGGTACTCCCTTCGAATGTGGGGGTCGGGCCAATTCTGGATTGGGCCAGCGTATGGTCCAGCCTCTTTGTGTAGTCCTCCATATTTTACATTGCCCTCCTTGTTTGGTGTGTCATGGTGGGGTCCGTATGCATGTTCCAGTTCTGTGGGGACACAACCAATACTCTCCCAGGGTGGGTTAGTGCCCTGTTCCTCCCCATACCATCCACTCAGATTCTCCCCATCCTGGTTTCCACCCCACCCCCCCTGCCCCACTTCTCCTTCTTTTTGCTAGACTCTCATGTACCTCCCTAAGTGTGGCCTGCCCTTCCTCCAACTATCTATGCTTCCCCCCATTTATTGTGAGATGGATGTTTATTTTTCTATTTCTGTCATGCTGATTGCACTTATCACAGGGGACTCATGTTGTACCTGTTCCATTGAGTCTGGCCTTACCTCGCTTAACATAATGCCTTCCAGCTCTTCCCATGAAATAACGTGTTTCATGTGCTCATCCATGCTTTTCAGTGCTGCATAGTACTCCATTGTGTGTATGTGCCAAAGTTTACTAATCCACTCGTCTATTGATGGAAACTTAGGCTGTTTCCAATTCTTTGCGATTGTGAATTGTGCCACAATAAGCATTGCAGCGCATATGACTGGTCATATTTTATTTGCTGCTTCCACCGGGTATACGCCCAGTAGAGGGATTGCTGGGTCATAAGGTAGATCAATTTCCATTTTCTTTAAGTATCGCCAGATTGCTTTCCACAGTGGCTGTACAAATCTACATGACCACCAGCAGTGGAGGAGGGTTCCTATTTCACCACAGCCCCTCTAACACTTGTTGCTCTCTGATTTGCTAATCTGGGCTAGCCTCAGGGGTGTTAGGTGGTATTTCACGGTTGTTTTGATTTGCATTTCTCTTATGGCTAGGGACTTCGAGCACTTTCTCATATGCTTATTGGCCATATGAGTCTCCTCTAGTGAAAGTTATTTTCAGTTCTTTTGCCCACTTCCTTAGGGGGTTAACTGTTTTCCTCTTTTTGATGGTGTTGTAGATAAGCCCTTTGTCTGATGTGTCATTACTAAAAACCTTCTCCCAGTCTGTGGGTGTCTTGTCACCCTCCTGGTGAATTCTTTAGAGGTGCACAGGTGCTTTATTCGAATTAGATCCCATTTGTCGATTTCCAGTTCACCTGTGTGTGTACCCTTCCCTGTTGCAGTAAGCCAAGAGCTCCCTGGGCCAGTTCTCTGAGATTAGTCCTGATTCCCTCCTTAATGGTCCTGATGGTTTGGGATTTAACTTCTAGGTCTGTGATCCAACTTGAGTGTATTTTTGTGCATGGGGTGAGGTAAACATCTTGTTTCATCTTTCTACATGTGGATATCCATTGTTTCCACACCACTTATTAAAGAGGGTATCCGCTTCCCACTTGATGTTTTTGGGACCCTTGTCGAAGATCAGTTGTCTATATGCTGCTGATGTTACTCCTGGGCTTTCTATTCTTTTCCACTGGTCTGAGTGTCTATCGTTGTGCCAGTACAACGCTGTTTTGACTACTGTAGCTGTGTAATAGGCATTAAAATCAGGTAGGGCGAGTCCTCCAATTGTGTCCTTCTTCTTGAGGAGTTCTCTGCTAATTCTGGGTTTCTTCCCTCTCCATATGAAGTTGGTGGTCAGTTTTTCTGATTCTTTGAAGAAGGTTGATGGTATTTGAATTGGTATAGCATTGAACTTGTAAAGTGCTTTAGGAAGAACTGTCATCTTTACTATGTTAAGCCTACCTATCCATGAGCAGGGGAGGGCCATCCATTTGTGGAGGTTGCTTTTGGTTTCCTGTAATAGGGTTATATAATTATGCTTATATAGTTCCTTAGTATTTTTTGTTAAATATATTCCTAGGTATTTCAGTTTGTTTTTAGCTACTGTGAAGGGCACTTCCCTCTTAATTGCCTCTTCCTTCCATGGCCCTCTCCGATGTGTATAGAAAACCTACCGATTTCTGTTTATTGATCTTGTATCCTGCTACTCTTCCGTATTCCTCTATTGCTGTAAGTACTCCAGCTATGGATCTTTTGGGGTCTTCAATGTATAGAATCATGTCCTCTGCAAATAGCGATAGTTTCACCTCCTCCTCTCCCAATTGGATCCCTTTGATGTCCTTCCGCTGTCTTATGTTGTTAGCCAGAACCTCCAAAATGACAATGAATAGAAGTGGGGACAGGAGCATCCTTGTCTTATACCCTTTTTCAGTGGGAATGTTCTTGTCTTTTCTCCATTGACTATGATCTTGGCCGTTGGTCTTTCATAAATAGCTTGTATGAGCTTGAGGAACTTACCTTCCAATCCTATCTTTCTGAGTGTCTTGATTAGGAATGGGTGTTGGATGTTGTAAAATGCCGTTTCTGCATCTATGGATATTATCATACGGTTTTTATCCTTTTTCTTCTTGATGTGTTGTATGATATTGATGGATTTTCGGATGTTAAACCATCCCTGCATCCCTGGGATGAATCCACCTGGTCGTGGTGGATGATATGTTTTATATACCGCTGTATTCTATTGGCCAGTATTTTGTTAAGGATTTTTGCATCTATGTTCATTAGAGATATTGGCCTACGTTCTCTATACCTGTGGGGTCTTTGCCCTGTTTGGGTATCAAAGTAATGCTGGCTTAATAAAATGAGTTTGGGAGCTTGCCGTTCTCTTCTATGTTATGGAATGCTTTGTGGAGGATCGGTATGAGCTCTTCCCTGAACGCTTGGTAAAATTCTGCTGTGTAGCCATCTGACCCTGGGGTCGTTTTCCTTGGTAGGTTTTTTATGACTGTCTCTATTTCTTCCTTCGCTATGAGTTTGTTGAGGTTCTTGATCTCTGTCTGAGATAATCAAGGAAGAGATTGTTTTTTCTAAATATTTATCCATGTCTTCGAGGTTTCTGAATTCATTAGAATACAAACCTTCATAGTACTTTGTGATTATACTTTTATCTCATTGGGGTCTGTTGTTATTGCCCCCATTTCATCCCTCATCGTGCCTATTGATGTTTGCTCCTTTCTATCCTTGGTAAGCTTTGCCAGAGGGCTGTCAATTTTGTTGATTCTTTCATAGAACCAGTCTTCTAGTTGCGTTAATCTTTTGCATTGTTCTTTTGTCTTCCCACTGGTTTAACTCTGCCCTGATTTTTATTATTTATTTTCTCTTGCTATTGGAGGGGTTGTTCTGTTGACTCTGCTCTAGTTGTTGGAGGTTTTGTGTTAATATATCTGTCATACGCCTTTCTTCTTTTTTCATATATGCATTTAATGATATCAAGTTACATCTAATAACTGCCTTTGCAGTGTCCCATAAGTTTTGATACGTTGTATGCTCATTCTTGTTAGTTTCTAGAAACTTCCTAATATCCTCTCTGATCTGGGCCTGTACCCACTCATGTCGCAGGAGATCCTTGTTTATTCTCTAATTGGTTGCCCTTGCTTTTCTGGATGCCCTCTTATTAATCACCAGCTTTATGGCATGGTGGTCTGAGAAAGATGTCTGGATAATATCTATGTGTTTGAATTTATTCAGGCTGGACTTGTGTCCCAGCATGTGGTGTATTCTTGAAAAAGATGCATGTGGATTGGAGAAGAATGTGAAACCTTTTGCTTTTGGATGAAAAGCTCTATAGATGTCTATCAGGCCCTGTTGCCTAAGTACATTGTTTAGCGCTCTGGTCTCTTTGCTGAGCTTCTTTCCCAGTGACCTGTCTTTCTGTGATAGTGGAGTGTTAAAGTCCCCCACTAGTATTGTTGATTCCGTGATTTCTTCTGTCATCTTTTTAATTGTTTGACGAAATTTGCCGCACTATTATTAGGTGCGTCAATATTCCATATGCAACGTGCTTCCTGGTTTACTGAGCCTTTGAGTATTATGTAGTGTCCCTCTTTGTCTTTTTTTATGGTTTGGATCTTGACGTCCATTTTGTCAGAGATTAAGATAGCCACTCCTGCCTTCTTGGAGTTACCATTCGATTGGTAAACTTTCTGCCAGCCCTTTATTCTTAGCATATTCTTGTCTGCTCGCTTAAGATGTGTCTCTTGCAGGCAGCAGATTGATGGGTTATGTTTTCTAAGCCAGTCCTCCAGCCTCTTTCTTTTAATGTACGAATTGAGTCCATTGTTATTCAGAGTAATTATTACTATCTCTGGATTTATAGTTTCCATACTCTGTTTTATGTTTTGAGTCTTTACGTATCTCCCTTCATATCATTGTGCTGTGTTTGAGTGGAGCGTTTCTATCATGTCCTCTTTTCCATCTGAGACCCTGTTGTCCTGGTACTTGTTGCTGGCATGTTGTTGGCTTCTAGATGGAGATGGGCTATATGGTGGTCTCCTGATTGTTCTAGGTGGAACTTGATCCTCTGGCCATAGGTCTTCAACCAGTATGTTCCACAGGGTTGGGTGACTTGCAGCATATATTTTGAGTTCTTACTTGTCCTGGAAGACCCTTATCTTACCCTCTAAATTAATGGATAACTTGGCAGTGTACAGGATTCTGGGGGAGGCATTTTTATCTTTCAGCTTTTGGAAGTTGTTGCTCCATTCTCTCCTCCTCTTCATGGTATCTGCTGATAAGTCTGAGCATATTCTTATCTGTTCTCCTTTGTACGTGACTGTCTTCCTTTCTCTTGCTGCTCATAAAATTTTCTCTTTTTCCTCTACGGTGGATATTTTACTATTATATGTCTTGGCGTGTTCTTCTTGGGATTTAGCTTAGCCGGCGTCCTTTCTGCTTCCTGTATGAGTGGCTGTATCTCTCTTGTTAGGTTGGAAAAATTTTCTTCCAGAAATTCCTTTGCTATCTTGGCTGTCAACTTGTGTGTTGTATTGTGTTCCAGTAAACTGATTATTCGAATATTATTCCTCTTCATAGCATCTGTCATTGATCTCAGGCTGTTTTCTGTTTCTTTAATTTTCCTATCTGATTGTTTTTCTCGCTTGCTTCATTCTGTTTGAGTGTCCTCGAGTTCACTGATATGATCCTCTGCCTCCTCAAGCCTAAACGTAGCTTCTGTGACCTTTTGTGTGGCTTCTGATACCTCCTCTGTTAGTTTCTGCAGTTCCCTTTCATGGGTAGAATTCATCCCCTTTATTGTGCACTTCACCCCCTCTAACATTGCATCCTTATTCTGGGTAGCTTCTCTTAGCTCCTTTACTACTGCAAGCAGAGTTCTGAAGATTTCCTTTTGTGGCTGATCTATATCTGTTTCTTCTATTAGCAATGTTAGGTCTGTTACTGTTCTCGTTTCTCTGTTTTTTGGGTTTTTTTGTTCGGAGTGATGTGGTCTGTGATTTTTCCTTGATCCTTTCATAGGCCCCATGCTTCTGGGAGACCGGGGTAACCTTATCTATGTTATTGTTAAGGATTCTTTCAGGCAATTGCCTATGACCTACTCTAAGGGTGAGTCAGGCTGTTGTGTAGGTCGAGTTCTCCGACGGCTTGGTGACCCGCAGTGGTGAGATGTTTCAGCAGCTGGAGTGGGGTCTGGAACCTCAGTGAGTGCTCTCACGCTGCTTTGACCTCGTTTGACAGGGTACCCTTAGCAGCTCCCTCTTTTTTGGGGGGAGGGGGGATAGTAATAAAAAGGATTTAAAAGGTTAACGATTTAAAAATAGTTTTTAACAAAATATTGGACAGAGGAAGAAAAAATTGGAGTGAGAGGAAGAAGAATAATCTATAAAAGAGGAGGGACAAGCTCTGATAATAATAGAGGTGAAAGGAGAAGGAAAAAGAGAGAAAAGGAGAATCTATAGAAAAGGGACAGAAGAGAAGTACTAGCAATAATGAAAAAAGTAGGAAGGAAGGAGAGAGAGAATACAGCACAGAAAGTAAAAGAAAGGAAAGATAAAAAACAATGCTAGATGGAAGATATGTAGATGTGTATATGTAAAAATTTCCTCTTTTTCCCTCTAAGCGCTGGTGATGCCTAATAGAATGCGCAGGTGCTTGATTTCGCATTGTCCCAAGACGTGGTGCTGATCTGGGCTCCGGAGCGGGGCTATGTGGTGGTGGTGGGGAGGTGGTGGGAGTGCTCGTCAGCTCAGCAAGCCCTCCCAGGTCCCTGCAGGCCTATAGAGTTGAGCCTGTGGTCAGAGGCTACACAGGTGGGAACCGCTCCCCACTGGCGGTCCTGCACTAGCTGGAAAGTGCTTGGGCAGCTAAGGGTACTGAGAGGAGGCACAGGGCACAGTGTTTGCCTCCTGTGGTGGCTGGGGAGGGCTCCAGCAGGCTTAGAAGCTGGCACCGGGGACCCCACTGGGCCCCTATGTGGTGTGAGCCAGCTGGAGCACACAGACAGCTCTGCAGTTAATGCAAAGCCGAGTCCCAGGTTCCCCAGCAGGCAGAATGTTTATTGTTTAATCTGCCCGGGCTGTGAGCTGTGCGGGCCGACTTCTCAGCTGAGCCACATGGACAGCGGCGGCTTGGCGCGAAACTGCAGAGAGAAATGGCGCCCTTCCTCCGCCCAGGCTCATAGCTCAGAGCCACGGCCGCTGGATCCCTGCAGCTCACGGGGGGAGGGGGGGAGAGTGTGTGCTATGCCAGTCCACTGGAGTGCAGAGCTCTGTCACTCATGCTCTCTTGGCAGTGGCACCCACTCCAGCACCAGGCGCTGGGAGGGGCCCTCGTTGGGCAGACTCAGTGGCCCGGGCCGCGGTACTCTGTGGAAATGCAGGGTCGTGGGTAGGTGTGGGTTGGTCTATGGCTCGTGCCAGCGGGAAGTGCTCAGCGCAGGATCCCGGCTGGGAGTGTAGCGGGGGCTAGGCTCCCGGGGGTGGGAGGCCGGGCACACGGAGGGCCAGTGGAGAGGTCCGCGGCAGCAGTGTGGGTGGATGATCCCCCGTGGGGGTCGCCAGACAACCCGCAGGTTTGTTACGCGGAGCTTGGATGAATGGAGGGAGGGACGCGGGCCCGAAGGAAGATGGCTGCCATGAAGGAGAGGAAAGCTTCTCTCCTAGTGGGGTCCTGCGAGTGGGCAGCTGGTGTAGGGGATCACGCGACTTGCTGCGCTTGTCCAGGCAGGGCAGGCAAGTGACTCTGGGCTGGGGTCCGGTCTGGGGATGGAGCTTAGGCTAGTGGCCAGTGTGATGGCTGCAGCCTTGTGACCGGAGTTGTCCCAAGAGTCCTGTTTCACCGAGACCCCTGATTCGGAGAAATGCATGGGGTGGGGCTGGGGTGCTGTCCCTGGGGGGATATTTCACTCACCAGATTCCTACCATTAAGCTACCTGGACACCAAACTCGGAGGAGCTCTCGGAATATGTGGGTGCTCCGGTCGGCCATCTTCTTTTTTCCTGTTTAATCATTGTTTTGAGCTCTTACAAATATCATAACATTTCATAATTCAATCACATGGAGCAGTACTGTACAATTGCTACCACAGTTTCAAAACATTTTCTTCTTGACTTCCTTGATATCACCTCCCCTTTATCCCCTCCCTTCCCCGTCCTCAATTTCTTTATTTTGGAAAACAGAACCTGGATGAAAGCAGCCTTTTCTCTATGCTCCTGATCACAGGGCTTGGAAGAGCGTACTAGTGTTAGAAGAAAACCTCCTCAAGCTCCAAGGATAAAGCTAGAGCTGAAATGCACAATCTCCAGATGGAGTTTTCTCCACAGCTGCCCTATATTAACATGTTAGTATACAGCTCCTACAGGCGCCTGACTTCTTGCTACTCAGCTAAGAGATGCCTAGCTTTAAAAGCAATCAGCTTCCCTTTATCACTTCGTCTCCCAAATGCCCTCTGGATCAGTCCTATGGGACGGTTGTATAATTGAAGGGCAGAAATAAAAAGGCTTTATATTCTTTCACCTATTTATGGATAGCAATAACCCCCACCCCCAACACACACACACACACACACACACAAACACACACACACACCTACCAACCTAACAACATAGGCACAACTTTTACCCTGGGGGTTCTTGAAATAATTGGGTGAGCAACTTAAGACCAGTGCCGAGGGCAGGTGAATTGAAGTAACTGTCTCCTGAGTGGAGAGAACAATGACATGTCTGCTCTTGTAGTTAAAACTGCTGGCAGATAGGAATAAGCCATGTGCTTGTATGAGGTATCATTAAGGTAACACTAGAATGAGAGGATATCATGAGGATAATTTTTAATTAGGAGAATGTGACTGGGACTCTTCTTCAACTTAAAAATGTGAATTCCTCTCTCCATCCAAATACTTGGCCTTGCAATCTTCTTTAATTTTGAGAAAAAATAATTAGTCTGTATCCTCTCTTCATGGTCCTCATTTTCCCACAGCCTAAAACTTATCATGGAGTGTTTAAAAAGAATTCAGGATATTTCAACATTCACATTTGTCCATTCTGTTTGTGACTGTGCCTTCTGGAGTCTTGCATGACTCGCTTCTATATAAATTCACTGTTAAATGACCTTGCTATCTTATTCCGGAATTGGAGATGAGGCCACTCTACTCGGTTTTGCTGTCTGCTTTATCTTCCTTAATTATACCCACTATTCCTAAGGGCCCAATTGATTGTGGGGCTGGATCCCATGGTTTACATTTGCTTAAACAGTTGGTGTACAAATCTAAATATCACTTGTAACTGGTCTTACTTACAGGCATATGCATATTAACCTTCCACTGACAGAATTATTCTTCAGGGAATATCTTGCCATGTACTGTGTGATGATGAATACGATGCCAAGCTTCTTTCATTTGTCAATCTCAGCCTTATAAACTACTTGATTATCTAAGTATAAATAGACAATACCACACTAAGTTTAATAATTCATAAACAATTGATTTTTAAACATTCCATTTTATTTTGACAACTTGCAGATTTTTCTTGATAGCACTTCATATATACCATCTTCACATTTTTAGAATATGTGTGCAGCTATTTTTTCTCATTTTCAGTGTTTTCCTCCATCCACGTCATTAATGTTGACTTTACTTTGAGGATTTAGTACTTCGTCAGTATTATTTCCTTGTCATTAAACCTAAAGGGTTCATGTTCCAGAAGTAGATCACCAGGTCTTCCTCCCCACCCTTATTTCTGGAGATTCCACTAAGACCTCTCTACCATGGGTGATCCTGCTTCTATTTGAAATACTGGGTGGCACTGCTTATGGCATCACAGTAACATGCAAGCCACCGCAGGACAACACTGAGGGAGAAGTGGTGTAAGCTAGAATACAGGTTCCCTAAACATGCTGGCTCATCCATACCCGAAGATATTAGACCACCACGTTTGCCCATCAGAGCTCAGGTTTAGAAACTTGCTCACTGTTATCCATTATCTGAGCAGTGTCAGTGTTGGATTATGAATTTCCTGAGGAAGCAATAAGGCTCAATTCTGTGCATAATGCTGAGTCAGTCTCGCTGTTATTTCCCCGGTGTAAAACACCATTTGGTTTAAAATGACATTTTTGGTGCCATGAACTAAAATTTCAAGTGAGAAAAATTTTCCCAATGACATTACCTTGTCAGGCAGGCACTGGAGACTGCTGTAGGGACAAATCTGAGGTGTTTGCTTGGATACAACGTGATCATCAAGGGTTACACACTACCACTCTATGTGTGTTTATATTTCTTTAAAATTTTCCGTTTTCAATTTCTTTCCCATTTCTGCCTCCCTGTGGCTATGCTCCACTGAGAGAACAACAGTGGAAAGGGGAGCAGTTAACCTTCCTGGCTGTACAATATCAGTAATTTTGTACCCAAATACTTCATTATTTGTGAAGTCAAAAAAATTCATAATTAACTAATATCGGTATTCTAACATGACGGCTTCCCAAAACCGAATGGCAAGTTATTTATTCCTGGTCTAATACCATTTCTGCAGGCGTTGCACCCTCCACTCCCTGAAGTAATGATCAGGCCAAGAAATTTCTAAAGGTTATTTTGTTCACTGGATCCCTCTCACTGCTTCTAGAAATCGTATAAAACTGAGGAGCGGATTGTTGCTCTTTGACCGCGGTTCCTCCCCGTAATCTTTTTTTTCGATGACCTCATCGGTCAAAAATAATTGTAAGTATGCCAAAGCTTTCTTCTGTTCAACGTCTACATACATAACAGGTGCTCCAGAAAATGGGAATCTTAGTGGAGCTGGCTCATCCATACCTGAAGACAATAGAGTATCTCATTTGCCCATCACAGAGCAGGTGTAGAATCTTCCTAACTGTCATCCTTTCTCTGAGTAGTGTCATTTTCGGATTGTGAATTTCCTGAGCAACCACTATCCCGCAATTATGTGCATAATGCTGAGTCAAGGTCACTGTACTTCTCTGGTCTAAAACCCCTTTTGGGTTAAAATGACACTCTTTTGAAACCATGGACTATAATTTCCAGTCAGAAGATTTTCTCAATGACTTAAAAGGGCAAGCAAGCACTGGAGAGTGGTCCATGGATAAATCTGTGGTATTTTGCTTGGATACAATATAATCCTGAAAGATTACACTGTACCAATCTTTGTTTGTATGACTATTTAAAACGTGCCCCATTGAATTTCCCACCCAGTCTCGCCTGCCGGTGGCTATCCTCCCCTGGGAGAACAACACTGAAAAGGGGAGCAGTTAACCCCCTGGCTGTCTAATTATGTCTGTACTTTTATACCCAAATTCTTCTTTATTTTTGAATTGAAAAAATTCCATACTCAACGAATATCAGTATTCTAACATGAAGGTTCCCAAAAATTGAGTTGCAAGTAATTTATTCATGGTCCAATGCCATTTCTTTCTTTTTTAAAGAAAACATTTTATTAGGGGCACATACAACTCTTATCACAATCCATACATATACGTACATCATTTGTATAAACACATCCGCACATTCCCTGCCCCAATCATTCTCAAAGCATTTGCTCTCCACTTAAGCCCTTTGCATCAGGTCCTCTTTTTTTTACTCTCCCTCCCCGCTCCCCCCTCCCTCATGTGCCCTTGGTAATTTATACATTGTAATTTTGTCATATCTTGCCCTATCCGGAGTCTCCCTTCCCCCCTTCTCTGCCATCCATCTCCCAGGGAGAATGTCACATGTGGATCCTTGTAATCAGTTCCCCCTTTCCAACCCACTCACCCTCCACTCTCCCAGCATTGCCTCTCACACCCTTGGTTCTGAAGGTATCATCCACCCTGGATTCCCTGTGCCTCCAGCCCCCATATGCACCAGTGTACAACCTCTGCCCCATGCAGCCCTGTAACGTAGAATTCGGATCATGGTAGTTGGGGGGAGGAAGCATCCAGGACCTGGGGGAAAGCTGTGTTCTTCATCGGTACTACCTCACACCCTGACTGACCCATCTCTGTTTTGTTCTTTGTCAGTGGTTTGTTTTTGTTGTTTTGTTGTCTGGTTGTATACTGTTGCTTTGTTTTCCTCTGTCTTGTTTTCGTGCATATTAGTGTCTCCACAGGTCTGTCTGAGTAGGACAGGCTGGATGAACTATCTGGAGGAAAAACAACGGGACTGACAGTTCCGGGGGATTTGGTGCGGGGGGCTAGGGGGGTAAGGAAGTGGTGATAACAAACACAGGGACAAGGGAACAACATGGGACCCAAAATGATAGAGAGGGGGGAGTGGCAGGCCTGATGAGGAATGATCAAGGGTAAGGTTGCATAGCTGTAGCCCAGGTGGTGATGGAGCATGGTAGTAGGGCAGGAGGAAAGTCAAGGGAGATGGAGGACAGAGCTAGGAGTCAAAGGGCATTCATGGAGGTCTAGACAAAGACACGTACATGCAAATATATATAGGAGGATGGGGAAATAGATCTATGTGCCTATCTTTATAGGTTAAGTATTAAGGTGGTGGAAGGACCTTGGGCCTCTACTCAAACACTCCCTCAATGCATGAATACTTTCTTTTATTAAATTGGAACTCTGTGATGCTCACTCTCCCGACACAACTGCTGAAGCCAAAGTGGGTGAAAAAGTAAATGTGGTGAAGAAAGCTGATGGTGCCCGTCTATCAAAAGAGATAGTGACTGGGGTCTTAAAGGCTTGAAGATAAACAGGCGGCCATCTAGCTCAGAAGCAACAAAGCCCACATGGAAGTACACACCAGCCAGTGTGATCGAGTGGTCCCGAAGGGATCAGTTATCAGGCATCAAAGAACTAAAAATCATATAATTGGCTGCACAGCTCCATGATAGGATCACTGAAGACAAAAGGGTGCATAAGCAAATGTGGTGAAGAAAGCTGATGGTGCCCGGCTATCAAAAGAGATAGTGTCTGGGGTCTTAAAGGCTTGAAGGTGAACAAGCGGCCATCTAGCTCAAAAGCAACAAAGCTCACATGGAAGAAGCGCACCAGCCAGTGCGATCACGAGGTGCCAAAGGGACCAGGTGTAAGGTAGCATGCAAAAAAAAAAGGATATATATATTTATATGTATATATGTGTGTGTGTGTGTGTGTGTGTGTGTATATCATATTGAATGAAGGGGGAAGTGCAGAGTGGAGACCCAAGGCCCAAGTGTCGGCCACAGGTCCAATGCCATTTCTGCAGGTGTTGAACCACCAATTCCTAGAATAGGAACAGACCCAGAAATTTCCAATTGTCATATTTAATTCATGGATTGTTCTTTCTGCTTCTTGTAAACTTGTTAAGCATTGTAGCGGATTGTTGTTCTTCAACCAGTGTGTCTCCGTAATAATTTTTCTTTTTTAAAAAAATGATTAGGGACTCATACAATTCTTCTCACATCCATACAGACATCAATTGTATAAAACACATCTGTACATTCTTTGCCCTCCTCATTTTCAAAGCATTTACTCTCCACTTCAGTCCTTTGCATCAAGCCCTCTTTTTTCCTCTCCCTCCCCGCTACCCTCTCCCTCATGAGGCCTTGATAATTTATAAATATTATTTTGTCATACCTTTCCCTGTCTGGCGTCTCCCTTCACACCCTTTTCTGTTTTCTGTCCCCCAGGGAGGAGGTCACTTGTAGATCCTTGTAATCAGTTCCCTCTTTCTAACCCACTCACCCTCTACCCTTCCAGTAACACCCCTCACACCCCTGGTCCTGAATGTATCATCCGCCTTGGATTCCCTGTGCCTCCAGGTCCTACCTGCACCAGTGTACATCCTCTGCTCTAACCAGAGTTGCAAGGCAGAATTCGGGTCATTGTTGTTTGTGGGGAGGAAGCATTTAGGAACTGGAGGAAAGCTGTATTCTTCATTGGTGTTACATCAGACCCTGACTGACTCATCTCTTCCCCTAGACCCCTCTGAGAGGGGATCTCCAGTGGCCAACAAATGGGCTTTGGGTCTCCACTCTGCACTTCCCCCTTCATTCGCTATGGTAAGATTTTTTTGTGTGTGGATGATTCCTTATACCTGATCCCTTCGACACCTCATGATCACACAGGCTGGTGTGCTTCTTCCATATGGGCTTTGTTGCTTCTGAGCTAGACGGCCGCTTGTTCACCTTCAAGCCTTTAAGACCCCAGACACTATCTCTTTTGTTAGCCGGGCACCATCAGCTTTCTTCACCACATTTGCTTATGATCCGGTCTGTCCTTGGCGATCGTATCATGAAGGTGTGCAACCAATGATATGATTTTTTGTTTTTTGATGCCTGTTAACTGATCCATTTGGAACCAAGTGATCACAAAGGCTGGTGTGTTCTTCCATGTGGGCTTTGTTGCTTCTGAGCTAGATGGCCGCTTGTTAATCTTCAAGGCTTTAAGACCCCAGACGCTATCTCTTTTGATAGCCGGGCACCATCAGCTTTCTTCTCCACAGTTGCTTTTTTACCTGCTTTGGCTTCAGCGGTTGTGTCGGGAGGGTGAGCCTCATAGAATGCCAATTTAATAGAAGAAAGCATTCATGCATTGAGGGAGTGCTTGAGTAGAGGCCCAAGGTCCTTCCGCCACCTTAATACTAAACCTATAAATAGAGGCACATAGATCTATTTTCCCATCCATATATATATTTGCATATGTACATCTTTGTCTAGACCTCTATAAATGCCCTTTGCCTCCTAGCTCTTTCCTCTCTTTCCCATGACTTTCCTTCTGTCTCACTATCATACTCCGTCCCCACCTGGGTTTCAGCTATACCTTTTCGTTACCTTACTCTTGATCATTCCCTATCAGGCCTGCCACATCCACCTGACTACGAATTTGGATCCCTTGTTGTTCCCTTGTCCCTGGGTTTGTTAACACCACTTCCTTACCCCCCACCTCCCCCTATCCCATGTCACTCTGGAACTGTCGCTCCCGTTGTTCTTTCTCCAGATAGTTAATCCACTCCATCTTATTTAGGCAGACCTGTGGAGATAATAACATGCACAAAAACAAGACATATCAAAACCAAGAAACAGTATACAACAAAACAACAACAACAAACTACTGACAAAGAACAAAAGAAACACAGCAAGAAAGAAACGCTTGCAGTTATTTCAAAGATCATTTGTTGGCCTTTAGGAGTCTTTTCCAGTCCAGTCTGTTGTAGCACCACGCCCTGCCGCAAAGTCCACTTAAAGCATTCCCTGGGGACCTTGCTGCTCCATTCCCTTGCTGTTCCACTGCACTCCCCCAGTGCTTTGCCTCGATGTGTCGGATCAGTTTGGCCACAATTCCCACACTGTGTCTCCGATGCTGTCCCCTGCAGGGCCATGGGTCAGTGAGGGATGTCATATCTCATAGTGGGACTGGCAATGTGGTTGTTCAGTTCTTTTACATCATTGTTTCTCTACCGCTTTAGTTTTTTTTTGTTCTAAAGCAAGTGTCAGAGCTTCTTCTGACATCTGCTTTGGTCTTTTCTTTCTTTTTAATGACCTTTCAAGTTCTGTATGTATGATGTCCTTGATGCCATCTCACAAGTTGTGTGGTCTTCTGTCATTAGTATCCAATGTCTTGAATTCATTCTTGAAATAGTCTTTAATTTAGATAGAATGGATTCAAGACTGTAATTTGGCTTCCTTGGACTTGTTTTGATTTTGTTTAAGTTCAGTGTAAACTTCCATGAATTGATCATATGGAAGTTCAAACCTAAATTTAGACTATTTCAAGAATAAGTTTGATGTAGTTGGCCCCTGATTTTATTCAGACAGATGATATTGAGCCCTTCCACCGTCTCTTTCCACAGATGTAGTCTACTTGATTCTTGTTTATTCCATCTGGCAGGACCTGCATGCATAGCTGTCATTTATGTTGTTGAAAAAAAAAGTAATTGCAGTGAATAAGTGATTGATCTTATAAAGTTTTATTATGTGCTCTCTGGCATAATTTATATCATCAAGGACTTATTTTTAAACCAGACTTGGTGGTGTAGTGGTTATGTGTTGCGGTGCAGTCCACAAGGTTAGGAGTTCAAAACCACTAGTTGTGCCAAACAGCAGCTTTAGGCCTTTCTCTTCTTGTAGAAAGAGTTACAGTCTCAGAAACCCACAAGGAGAGTTCTACCCTATCCTAAGGGTCACTGTGAGTTGGCATTGACTAGATAGAAGTGAGTTTTGAGTTATCCTTCATCTCTGTTTGCCACTTTTACATCCCAATAATCAATAATTATCAACACATCTTGATTGCAACTTGGATTAATGTCAGATTTATTAAACCCTTCAGGTAAACTTCCTGATTTCCTGGAGCCCAAACCCCAGTGCTTCCTGAATGCCTGCACAGTAAGTTAAAAGTTACGTAGCACTTTTACAAATGGAAGCGCACATAAATTCACCAATCCCTAGTCTTACCTCACCATCTTTTGTGAGTATGTATAAATTACCTCTCTATTTCCCTGTACTTCTGAAAATCTCTAGATATTTGAAAACCCAGGAATCTTCTTGGATCCTTGCTCAGGGCTTCTCAACAAATTAATTTTCTTTCTTTCTTAAAAAAAAAAGCTATGTCTAGAGATTGGATTTCTGTGCACATTACACGTAGGGACACTTTTTGGTTAATTTACAGCTCAGTGAAACCAACTGACAGACAAGTAGTCTAGTGAGGGTGATAGTGTTGTTATTTTTGGTAGGTGCCATTGAATTGGCTCCTACCCATAGTGACCCTATTTAAAACAGACTCAAATGCTGCATGGTCCTGTGCTGTCCTCACAATTGATCCTTAATGCCTGAGTGCATTGAGACAACTACTGTGACAATCCCTCTCCTTGAGGACCTTGCTCTTTTTTGCCATCCCTCCACTTCACTCAACATGATGTCCTTCTCTAGAGTCTGGTCTCTCCTGACAATATGTCCCAAATATGTAAGATGAAGTCATGCTATCCTTGCTTCTAATGAGCACTCTTGCCTTATTTCTAAGACAGGCCCGGTTCTCCCTTTTTTGTCCATAGTACTTTCAATATTCTTTTGCAGCACCACAGTTAAAGTTCATCTATTCTTCTTAGTCCTTCCTTTTTCAATGTCCAACTTTCACATGTATGTGATGCAATGGAGGGTACCATGGCTTGGGTCAGGCACCTTAGTCCTTAAAGAAACATCTTTGCTCTTCAATACTCTAATGAGGTTTTGTGCAGCTGATTTAACTACTGTAATACATCAATTTTATCTCTTGCTGCTGCTTCCATGAGCATTTATTGTTGTTTCAAGTAAGACAAAATCCTTGACAATTTCAACCTTTACTCCATTTATCAAGATGTTACCTATTGGTACAGTGGTGAGGATTTTGGCCTTCTTTACACTGAGTTGTAATCCATACTGAAGGCTACTATCCTTGATCTTCATCAGCAAGTACTTCAGTTCCTACTCACTTTCAGCAAGTAAACTTGTGTCATCTGCTTATACAGGTTCTTAATAAGCCTTCTCCCAATTCTGATGCTGCACTCTTCTTCATATAGTTCAGCTCTCCTGATATTTGCTCGGAATGTAGATTGAACAAGTATGGTGAGAAGAGGCAACTCTGCTGAACAACTTTCCTGATTTTACACCATGCAATATCCGCTTGATCCACGTACAAGTTCCACATGAGCACAATGAAGTGTTTTAGAATGCCCATTCTTTTCAAGGTTTTCAGCAGCTTATTACAATCCACAGAGTCAAATGCCTTTTTATAGTCAATGAAACACATGTAAGTATCTTTCTGGTATTCTCTGCTTTGAGCCAAGATGACCTGACATCAGCAATGTGATCAGTATAGAATAAGAGTGTACTGAAAATTAAGAAGGATGTCCATGCATTACATTGAATAATGTTATGTAAATGAACATGCTTAGTAAGTATAAAATAATATTTAGGGGCAATGCAAAGGATGAACAAATGAAGTTATTCTACGTTTGACACTGTTCTTTTAAAAACAAATGTCACAGGTTGGTGGTCAGCTAGATAAAAATCTAGTGTCAACTGACATGCTTTATTTGATCCAAATATTTGGACCAGGCACATTTATTTGATCTCAACAATAAAATAAAAGATAATCCAGACCAGTCTTGATGTTCAATGTAAAGTCGTTGGAGAGTAGACATGAGCTGTGACAATGCTAGACTGGAGCTGAGCAGTTATGAACGAATCCACATGCCACAGCCCTTGCACTTGTCATGGCCGCCTCTGAGCGCGTGTCGCTATTTATGTTACTGGTCTGTCCCCTGTGGGCTTTGTTGTTTACAACCTCTGTCTCAAAGCACTGTGTCCAGTTTGTACCTGGGATGTAAAGGAGTTGGAATAGGCCGTCAAGAAGCAAAGACTAAAGGGATAGATACATTTAAATTTAATGGCCTGTTTTAAGGAACACTTTTTATTGTTATCAGAGAGAAGTAAATGTGGTTACTGGGCTTTGGCTGTGTGCCTTGCTTTTGGCTGGAGCAACCCTGGAAATAGATCAGGCTACGAGTGTGCTCAAAAAGCCCTGGCTCCTGTTCCCACTGTCAGCTCTGCAGGCCAAGGAGTCCCTGCGCATGGCAGGGAGAGAAGGAGGGCTGGCTGTTTCTGTGCACCACGTGGGCCTGATCATGGAAGACGCCCTGGCTTTTCCAGGGGCTGCCCAAGGAATTGGGTAGCATGAGCTGCACCTGTGGGGCAGTTAGCAAGCCAATAGGAGAGACAAAGGCACCAGCAAGTGACATCGTTCCTGGTGGCCATTCTGGATATGTTCCAAGTCAAAGCTTAAGCTGTGGACTGCAACCCCATCTGGGGTCACCTAACTGAATGTGGGGTTGTGAACAATTTGGCCACAGGAAAAGGTTTCTGAATATGCCACGACCAAAAATTAATTCAAAATCAAACTTGTAATGAGTGTGAGGGGTTTCTGGTAGTGCGTGGCAGCCAGCGTTGCAAATTTCTTGGGTGATAAGCGGTTAAGAGTGAGGAAAGTGTGCAAAGCCCTGTTGAAGTGACCGAGAAATCAGGCACGTTTTCTGGTGAAGCTGGGAACAACTCCCACCATTTGGGATATGTTTATGGGGCCATGGCGGTGCAGCTACGCTGTAGGAGAATGATGTGCTGTTTGCTTTTGTAAATATGGTTGTCTGGAAAGCCCTGTGGGGATGTGCTAGTCTATTCTCTAGGGTCTCTATGATTCGATCAATTGTTTAACAGTTTTATTGGCAAATAATTCAAATATCACACAATTCAATAATTTAATCATATCAAGAAGTTATACATTTATCACTATAGTCAGTTCTAGAACATTTCTTCATTTAAAAATTCATTTTATTTGGGCTCGTACAACTCATCATAATCCATACATCCATTGTGTAAAGCACATTTGTACATTCGTTGCCCTCATCATTCTCAAAACATTTACTCTCCATGTAAGGCCCTGGCATCAGCTCCTCATTTTTCCTCCTCCCTCCTCGCTCCCCACTCCCTCATGAACCCTTGATAATTTAATATTTTGTCATATCTTACATTGTCCAACGTCGCCCTTTACCCACTTTTCTGTTGTCCGTCCCCCAGGGAGGAGGTTATATGTAGATCCTTGTAATCAGTTCTCCCCTTTCCACCCCACCTTCGCTCCACCCTCCTGGTATCACCACTCTCACCACTGATCCTGAGGGGTCCAGAGTGCCCTGGATTCCCTGTGTTTCCAGTTGCTATCTGTACCAGTGTACATGCTTTGGTCTGGCCGGATTTGTAAGATAGAACTGGGATCATGATAGTTTTGGGAGAGGTGCATTTTCTTCATTCTGGCACTCGACGTTATTAGCTTCCCATTTCCACCCAACCTTCCCTGCCATAGCCTCCAACTGATGGCAATGGGTCTGGATTTCTAGACGCACTTTCACTTTCCCGAGAATGCTCCTCCAGTCAAGTGCGAAGAAACAAGCTTTTATCGCACTCCTTTTTCCTAGGGACACTGACCAAGCACATATCTTCACTGACAACAAGTGGTAAAATCCCAAAAAACAGAGAACACAATAAAATAAGATCACACACACTCCTACCGCACAGGGCTCACCACTGAGATTACACGGGAGTGTTTGCTGATGCGGCTGCTGCTCCCTCGCTTTCCTGTCGCCTCTCCTCCATTCTCACCGCAGCCTTCTTTGCAGGGTGAGGATTGGGCAAACTGCAACTGAGAAGTCACTTGGGAAGATATCACTGAAAGATGGCTGAAAGGAAGGAGCTTTTGTAATGAAGATGTGGAGTAAGAGGAAAACAAATTAAACTGCACTAGCACAGGAGAAGTTAGGTACACGAAGAGTTTCAAGATTGCCTGGAGGGGTCTGCCCTGAAGGGCGTCCCACTGGCCTGCAGAAAGCTTGGGCGGAGGGCAGGAAGAACAAGGACCACCGTGGAAGGCCCATTTCTGGTGAAAGAGACATTAGCTAGGAAATGCAAAGCACATGGACATCCTCTCACAGAGAGGTCCCAGGGAAGACATGAGCCAGTATAGCGCTGGTGAAATACAAACTTTCCTCTGGCTGTTTAATGCTTCCTTCCCCCCACTATCATAACATCAATTCTATGTTACAAATCAGATTAGACCAGAGCATGCTCACTGCTACAGATAAGAGCCAGCAACACAGGGAATCCAGGACAGATAAACCCCGCAGGGCAAACAAGGAGAGCAGAGATACCAGGAGGATTAGGGGAGGGTGGGGGGAGAAAGGGGGAATTGATCACAACGATCAAACTAGAACCCCCTCCCAGGGGGATGAATAACACAAAAGTAGATGAGGGGCTATGGAGGACGATTTAAGATATGAAAATAATAATCTATAACTTATCAAGGGTTCGTGAGGGAGTGTGGGTCGGGTAGGGAGATGGAAGAAATGGGGGGGGGGGCTGATATCAAGGGCTCAAGTGGGAAAAGAATGCTTTGAAAATGATGATGGTGGCATATATGCAAATATGTTTGACAAGCTGGATGAATGTATGGATTGCCATAAGAGGTCTAAAAGCACCTAAAAAAAGTATTAATAAAAGAAGAGGGAGAAATGAAAGGGGAGAGAATGCAAATTGAATTTATTGTGTTTACAAAAATTCCTATATGATTAATTTTACTTTCTGTTTTCATAAGAAGTGGTTTGACAGTGGAAGGAAAAGAATTGTAAATAAATATGAATAATATGTAAATGCATTTGCAATAATACACCTGTGAGTGTCAAATGATGCCACTCGTCTGAGGGCATAAGTGTTCTATAAGGGGTTAGTAATAATAGCAAGACAATTCACTGCTAGGCTAAACACTAACTTGTTGGTATGGTTTGTTAATTATTTCTGGAGGTGACTTCGGATGAATGGCAATAAAAGTTTGGGGGAATGAGTTTTTGATTGACCCCAAAATGATTTTGCTGCAAAATTCAAATGTGGTGAGCATAATGTGGAGTTTATCCTCCTCTAGAGAACTCTATAGGTTTTCATATGCCATTCTCATCAATAGCAAGGTAATTTATCTTGATTACAGGGAGTACTAAAGGAAGTAATTGTCATGTGCTGCTTATTATAGTGCTTCTAAATAAATTAAAAACTCCAAAGATACAGAGGTTTGAAAGCCAGCCATAGGGCATGCACAGTTGCATGTGTTTTGATGACCAATAGTAAATGATCCATGGACTAGAAATGCTTTCTTAGAGTGACTGTAATCGTTTTAATTCCTTTCTTTTCCAGCTCATTTACAATCAGCTTTTAAAAACAATTCTGAACCTGGGCGCCTTTTCCCCAAAAAGAGGCTCTGGATCCTGACACTGGGCCCAAGGTACAAGGAATCCCTTTGGGAATGAACCCAGTCTCACCAGTGACACCAAGGTGGCCTCTACATCCAGCTCTCAGGTGCAAACACATAAACCTTGCATAGGGTTTGTTTGTTTTATAATTGGACTTCAGTGTCAGCATTCAAAAACCAGAAGCTATCACACGAATGAACAGACCTCTCAGGTCTCTTTAAAAATCAGAAAACTGGTCACATTGGGTCTTCCCTGCCACGTATAGGTAGGAGAGAATAAGAAGCAGAAAGGAGGACAGGCGCCCTCTCTTTCAATTTGGAGGGCGGGGTCTCTCCCTTAGGCGAGGCCTGCATACACTCCCTCTCCCCCTATTCGGTTCCACAGCTTGCTCTCTTTCTGCAGGCGCTCTCCTTGGATCCCAGCACTTCTCACTGTGTTTCTGGGCCTCCTCTTAACCAGCCATTTTCCCACGTGGTTTTTTGAACTCCTCCAAAGTGGCCATTTTCAGTTGTGAACCCTCCCCGCACACCATGAGGCCTTACACACTTTCTAGAGATAGCATGTGCTATCTGCATGTAGCACATTCGGATTGTAGTGTATTATCTGAAACTTTCCTTTCCCTCCTAAAAGTTACTAGATTTACAAAAAAAAAAAAATGCTTCTGCCCCATGAATTCTTTCAGCATTGAGAAGCAGGAACAAGGGGAACTCATCTGAGAAACCTACACCATGACCATCTCTCCTAAATGGGGTGGGTTCCACAGGCATATTGGTCCCCTCCCTTCTGTCTCATCTCTTCTATCTTCCAGGACACGTAGCCGTTCAACTTGGGACCATTACTCTGTCCTCCATCATCTTTAGTTCCTTGCACTTCCACCTGTCACTATGCTCAGAATAAATGAAGGCTCCTCTTCATGACCCAGTCATCTAGGAAAGGGCAAGGTTGTCACAAAAAGTCATCAGAATCCTCATGCTCATCTAGTCATTGTCTCCCAACCTGTGGTCCTTCCTAAATATGCTGATGTACTTTTTGACAAACTAGCCACTGAACAACTTGGTATCTTCATCAGCTCTGGTCAACAGGTAGAAAACTTGGAGTGCTTGGGTTCGGATGTCTGCTTTCTGAAGCACTGCCTCTTCTGTTGTGTCCCTCTGGTTGAGAAGAAAGGCTAGAATATGATGCGGGTAGTTAGTGTGCAGTTACTAAAAGCAGGAACATCCACAGGGACTCTTGTCCTCTGACTCAACCCTCCCAGGAGATCAAACGCAGCCCTCTGGAGGGTCATGAGGCCTGCTGCACATGAGACGATGCATTTTCTAAGTTTATAGGCATGGTAACTACCTTCTTGAGACTCTGTTTCCTGATCTGTTTGGGTGGGCAAAGCTTTCCGTGGCGTTTTCATTGATGTCCGCATCAGAAGGAAGACTGAAAGAATGTGCAGTAGAGACCAAGGTGTCTATAATACTTCCACCATATGAACAAGCAATTGGATCACTCTCTAGTTCTCTGTTCCAACTTTCTCTGCATGGTCTAGTAAAAGGGGTAGCCTGGAGTCCCGTTCCAGGAATCTTGATATGGCTTGAGGGTTCAGGCAGGGCTATAAGCCTAGATGCAAAACTGTTCCAAGCAGCAACCTGTGTACGCATTTTCTTCAGTTACTTTGGGGGAAGGTTACCGCACTCTGTACAGGAGCAGTAGTAAGAGGTGGTACCAAGAAAGCACCTGCTGTGTAGACTTACAGTTGAAGCATCTGCTGTGTTGGATACCTCTGGATCCCCTGTGGATCCAAGCATCACTCCCACTTTTCTAGAGACTTGACCTGTGTCATATGATAATACCTTTTCTTGAACAGCTCCTCTTCAATGAACCTTAAGAGAGACATTGTCTGGGGCTTGTAAAGGCTCTGCAGTCCCCTGGTGACCCTGCTCAATTGCCCCTTATTCCTCCACCAATCCAGGATTCTCATTCAGACTCTTTTGTTTTGGCTCCCTTCCAAATCTCATTTTCTTTAGCAGAGCACATTGCCTCACCTCGTATGTCTGGCCATGAATAGTATCTGACAGGGGTCCGCATTCATGCTTTCACTTTTGGTGTCCGACATCTGGGAGACAATTCAATTTCTTCATGTCTTTCTTTAGCGCCACACTACAGAAAGGATATGGGTGCGATTATGGTCATTTTTCTAATTTCAAAGAAGAAGTGGGTGTATGTCGCGCGCCAGGTCTCGCCAGCAAGAAAAGACGCGTAACAACAGGATTCTTCCACAGGCGTTTTATTACGGGTTCGATCGCTGTAGCGGAAAAAGACCCCGAAGCCCCAAACTACTGCTGCTTATATACGCTCTACGGGGACGTGCCATGCATTGATTGGTGCGTTCGCCAGAACCCTCGTTTGCATACTCCAGGGTGGAGTTGTGACTACGTCATCTAAGCAGTGCGCATGCCTTAAGTGGTTGTTTACCACTTAATGTGCCACCGCCCTGACTGCCTGGCTCCATCTTGTAATGGCGGCGAGAGCTGCGGCTTCCCACATCTCCTACTTTCTTATATATTTTAGGCATAATCCATCGATCCATCCCGGAGCCTCCAGCAGCCCCAGGAGATCAAGATGGATATAAAAACCCAAATCTGGTCACCCTAATGCGTGCAATGAGCAAAGCTCCACATGGTGCAAGGGCTGACCAAGATCCAATTTCTGTCACTCTTCCCAGTGCAATGGGACAGTTCCCTTGGGGTGCAAGAGCTGACAACTTATGGGGGTTAATTTTCTTTTAACAAAGAAAGCCAAAGATCATGGGAACCACCGCGCTCAATCGCTAGCAATGCCTGCGTAATGATGACTTTGTCACGTTTTTGCTGGGCCTTAAGCTTGCAGAGCAACCATAGCAACAACACTCCTCCACAACATATAATTGCAGCAAATGTAAATACTCCCACCCACTCTTTAAAGTAGGAAAAAGCAGTAGAAAGCCAAGAAATCGTGTGCCATTAAGGGTTGTGATTTGCATCCGAAGTTGTTCTTGAAGTTCTGCCAGTTCAGCCGTCCATTGTCCAGTAAGGTACTGGGATATGTTCTTGCTGCTAAAAGAAGACTCATTCAAGAATTTTAAAGGTGTTATGCACAAATTAGGTGTAGAAGAAATACAACTTAATTGCACCATGCTAGTAAGAGTGTCCACTTGTTGTTGTAGTAAATCAACTCTCTGATTCACTAGCAGTATTCCAGACATTAATCGAGCATCCATTTTCTGAGCTGTGGATAACGCTTCTGATGTAGATTGTGTAATATTATTAATGACATTTGTTGTCATTACTTGATTAGACATAGCCAATCCTGCTGTAACCGCTGCCGCAGCTGAAATTGTAATGGCTGTGATAATTGCTGCGGTAATGCCAAAATCTCTTTTTCTTCTATAGAGTGTGGCAATAGGAAAGGCATTAGGATCTGCTTCAACGGGTATGGGTATCATAGTGGGAATTTTTACTATCAAAGCAAATGGCACAGAGCCATTCCAACATTCAGCAAGCCAACACTGACTGCTAGAGCTATTATATGAAGCTTCCCAAAAACTATCATTAGTGTGACTAATGTTGAATGTTATCAAAAAGAAAAATGGGGGCTGAACACAAACAGGTGATGGCTTAAATTCTACCCTTGATATATTAATTATAGTTTTTACACTCAACTTCTTTGTACTGGTATTGTATATGCCTGTGACATTATACAAAGTATCATTAATTCCAAACATTTTTGCAAAAGGAGTTACTAGTGTAGATGCTCCACGCTGATTATACAATATCCATTCATACCACGGCCAAGTATTATCAGGACCAGTGGTATTAGTGCTACTATTCCATTTTGCTTTACCTAAAGCTGGAATCATATCAAAACCTGATATAATAGGTTTGTTCCGATAATTTGGAGACTGACATTGAGTAAAAGAAGGCGGAAAACCTTTTTCAGGTGAGCAACTAGGTAATATGGCACGTCTGGTCACATTAGGTGGCGCTACTGATGCATAGAAGGGCCCAGAAAGCCTGGCTCCCTCACGAATCATCATGAGTGTTGTAATATTTACATCTTTTCTTTTCTCAGAGGTACCATTTCCACCTGTAGCACCTTGTACAACCTTTGT
Source organism: Tenrec ecaudatus (assembly GCF_050624435.1). Classification (NCBI taxonomy): domain Eukaryota; kingdom Metazoa; phylum Chordata; class Mammalia; order Afrosoricida; family Tenrecidae; genus Tenrec; species Tenrec ecaudatus. The sequence goes on from NC_134544.1 coordinate 77,805,419, forward strand.
AAGGGTAGATATAATATTATTAAGTGCAGAGTCTCTAGAAGGATCCACCCAATTGACTAAAGACCCGTTTCTTACATGTATACAGGGTGCACTAGTATTAAAGGTAAATAAATTCTGCACACTTGGCGCACTGCAACACAATAGTGCGAGCCTCTGCGCGAGTAATTGGAAACTTAATGCGTAGGGTGGCAGCAGGCACATGATACAGCGCATGAAAGTAGCCGCCAATACTGCAGCAGCCAGTCCTGCATTTGCCAAAGGACCGCCAACTTCCCTGCAAGCCTTCATCCATGCCTGCAATCCTTTGGAATTCCATGGCGTTATAACTGTTCTACATTCTTTAGTACACTGCTCAAAAACTAGCTGCTCAATGAGAGGCATGGCTGTATCTTGATCTCCAAAAATTTTTCCTGCTGCTTCCAACATTCGTGCCACAAAATCTGAAAAAGGTTCGGTAGGTCCCTGTGCAATTTTTGTTAAGTTGCCCCTAACCTCTCCTTTATTAGGTAAAGTTCTCCATGCCTTGCTTGCAGCAGAATTTATTTGCTGATATACTTGCAATGGATATGCTGTCTGATTATTAGCCCACCTCCCTTGGCCTGTAAGCATTTCAAAATCCCATGCTGGCTGCCCTGCCGCAGAATTTTCTCTAGCCTGAGCTGTTAATAAATCCTGCCATAAAGATTTCCATTCCAGGTATTGCCCTGTAGTCAATACTGCTTTTGTTACAAATGTCCAATTGGCAGGAGTCATAGCATGGCCTGTAAGCCTTTCAATTAGAGATTGAGTATAATTTGCACTTACCCCGTAAGCTCTCACAGCTTCAGCTAAGTCCTTCACTTGTTTGTGTTCTACGGGTGTATGATAACGAGCATTATTCTGGTCCTCAAATACTGGATACATTTGTTGAATTGCTCTACGAGTATGGGGTGGGCAAAAGGAGTAGCCACACCCTTTCTGCTTGTCTTCCTTATAATAAGGTGGTGCTGATGGGCTCACAGCTGTCTCCCGTAGATCACTATACTGCCCTCCTTCAGTTGCTTGTAGTACGTCATATCGACCCTCTTCATAACGAGCAGCTGCCTCCTCTAACTGCTCCTCCTCCTCCTCTGATAGTTCCAAGAGTTCTAATTCTCGCCATGGATATAAAGGCTCCGAATGGCGGGTATGGTTTTTCTTTTGCTGATCAGCTTCCTTTCCTAATTCTACCTGCGCAGTTTCTTCTTTTTTGGCAGCTCTGTGCTGCCTTTTCCAAGTCTCTTTAGACTCGTCCTGTTCTGTTTCTGACATGCTTTCCTGAACGTCCTCCAAAGCCTGCTGTCCCTGATGTAATGGCTGTCTACACTCTTTAAGCGCATACACCAGTTCGCGGCTCTAGCAATCGTTCAGGCTCATGTCTCTCAGAACTTACCTTTGCGGCCCACGCCGTGTGGTTCTGAATCCTCCCTGGTAACAGGGGGTCTCTGCTCGTGCCTAAGGTGGTCGTGAGTTCCCGGGTTTTCGGCACCAATATTGTCGCGCGCCAGGTCTCGCCAGCAAGAAAAGATGCGTAACAACAGGATTCTTCCACAGGCGTTTTATTACGGGTTCGATTGCTGTAGCGGAAAAAGACCCCGAAGCCCCAAACTACTGCTGCTTATATACGCTCTACGGGGACGTGCCATGCATTGATTGGTGCATTCGCCAGAACCCTCGTTTGCATACTCCAGGGTGGAGTTGTGACTACGTCATCTAAGCAGTGCGCATGCCTTAAGTGGTTGTTTACCACTTAATGTGCCACCGCCCTGACTGCCTGGCGCCATCTTGTAATGGCGGCGAGAGCTGCGGCTTCCCACAGGTGTAAATGATACAGCACTACATTTGCAACAACTGTAATGCGACTTGAAAACACCTGTAGTTCCTATTGATGGCAAAGTCACAGAGACAACTACATTTCAGTTAGAGGCTCGAGAACATCGTGACCATTTTCTTCAGCATAGTGAAGTATTTAACATGGCATTTCTAGCCATGGTCTTTGTTATTCCCACCAAACATCTTCCTTATGGATCTCAATCAGGGTAGAGACCAAGGGACCATGTGTGGTGAGATGCTGATAGGATTCAGTTTAGAGTGACTGCTGATTGTGACTGTCATCTTGTTGGGTATAAAATGAACCATCTCAGAAGAAGAGGGTGGAGGAGGATCTTATTAACCTCTGTCAATTGAAAAGAGCCAGAAATTAGTCCTTTGAACCTTGAGATCCCTGTGTATTGAAACTCCTTGATTCAGGAGGGGCAGTCAATGAGGGACAGAGGAGTGATACAGCAGAATCAAGAGTCAAAGAATGAGACATGGCAGTTGACTTCCCAGCCCATGGAGGAAATCAAGCTGATTGCCGTTGGTTGCCTAGTGGAATGAGATTTCTCCAAGCATATAATTAGAGGAGCTAGGTTTGCTGATTCACAGAGCTAGAGCTGAGTGTCTTGAAACTGAGGCTTACAGTGGAGTGGCATGCACTTTTGCATTTATTGTCATCCCTAAAGAATTTTGTCACATTGCATGAGCAGGGTAGAGGCCAAGGGACCATGTAGCTGAGAGACCAAAGACCAGAGAGAGGCTTGCCTGCACGCAGTCACTGCTAAATAATTGTATCCTGAGCATTTGTAGCTTGTTAACAACTCCCATAATCTTGAATGTTGTCTGTGAGCTCTGTGTGGCCATGACAGGAAGTGGCCAGCACAGGGGCTAGAGAGTGCTGTGGGAGGGATGACTGATATTCGAAATGACAAGGACAGCTGGAGGGTGGAGGCATGTCAGATCCCAGCCTCCTAGAAGCCGGCTCATAGCAGGTGATGCGGATGGCAGTGATTTTCCTTCCCCTCTATGAAGCTACCAGAGAAGGATGAAACTTTCTACTTCCATAAAGATGTACAGTCTCAGAAATGAGCAGGGGGAAGTTCTACTTTGTCCCCCAGCTTTGCCTTCAGTTGGAATTGACAGGATGGCAGTGAGTTGTGAAGCCAGAGGAGCCCTGGTGGTGTAGTGGGTTATATTTTGGGCTGCTAAACACAAGATCAGCAGTTCAAAACCACCAGCTAGTCCAAGGGAAAATCATGAGGCTTTTTACTGCTATGAAGATTTATAGCCTTGAAGTACAGAGAGCAGAATAAAGGTCGAACATGATAGTGGGAGAGGAGGAAAGTAAAAGGAAATAGGTCTCTACTCACTCCTCCCTGAATGCAAGAACACTTTGTCCTAATCACCTGGAATTCTGTGATGCTCACCTTTCCAACATGATTGATGAAGACAAAATGGGGGTATAAGTTAATGTGGTGAAGAAAGTTATGGTGCTATTACAAGACATAGCATTGGGGTCTTAAAGGCTTAAAGTTAAACAAGCAGCCATCTATCAGGGAATCAACAAAGCCACATGGAAGAAGCACATCAGCCTGTTTGATCACAAGGTGTTGATGAGATTAGGTATCAGGCATCAGAAGACCCCAAATAAACAACCATTTCTATGTGAATGAGGGGAGGTGGAATGGAGATTCAAAGCCCATCTCTAGACAATTGGACATCCCCTTACAGAAGGGTCACAAGGAAGGCACAAGCCAGCCAGGGTGCACTATAGCACCAACAAAATATACAACATTCCTTTAAATCTTTAATGCTTCCTCCCCCCACTGTCATGACCCCAGTTCTACCTTACAAATCTGGCTAGACCAGAGACTGTACACCGGTACAGATAAGAGCTCTGAACACACAGAATCCAGGACAGATAAATCGCTCAGGTGCAAAAATAAAAGTAGCGATACCATGAGGGCAGGGGGAAGTTGGGAGAAAAGGGGAGAAAGGAGGAATTGTTCACAATGATGGACATACAACTGTCCCCTGCCCCACCCAGCAGGATGAACAACAGAAACATGGGTGAAGAGAGACAGTGATGGTATAAAATATGAAGATGAAAATAATTTGTAAGTTATCAAGGATTCAAGAGGGTGGGAGGGATGTGATGGGGAGGAAGCAGTCTAAAAAGAAGCTGATACCAAGGGCTCAAGTAGAAAGAAAATGTTTGGAAATGATGATGGCAGCATATGTACAAATGTGCTTGATACAATTGATGTATGGATTGTTATAAGAGCTGTAAGAGCCCTCAAGAAAATGATTTATTAAAATTTAAGAAAATAATAAAAATAAAATATTTACATCCTCAGAAATAGAGAGAAGTTCTACAGGGTTGCTATGGTTGGAATCAACTTGATGGCAATGAGTTGACACTTGAGTTGTGAAGCCAGAGAACTGACACATCACTTCTTAAAAATTCCCATGAAAGCCATTCTTGGTGGGGGTCTTTGAATTCCAGCTTACCCTCCTTAGTCAGGCTCTACCACCTTCCCATTCCATCTCTTGCCACCCTTCCTCATGGCCTCTGCCCCAGCAGAGGCCTTCTGGCACTGCCTCCTTGAACATGTCAAACTCTTGCTATGCCAAAGTCTTTATACCTTTTTCCCTACTGCGTAGATGTTTGCCCCACTCTTCACATCTCAGTTCAAATGTCACTTCTTCATAGTGACTTTTTCTGATGTTTCAGGCCACATCATATCTTTCCTGTTATCCTTGCTGTGAAATATAGTTCCTTGATTTGATGATAATACTTAGCACAATTTTTAATTAGTCACAAAACAAATAAAAACACCATCACACATCTACCCACACAAACTTTCAGCATAAAGGGGATAGGTCCACATCTGGTTTGTTCTTCACTGTAAACCCAGAGCATGGCAGTGTTCGTCACCCTGGAGGATACCAGTAAATTAATGATTGTAAATGAATGACTCACAGGCTGACAGATCGTCTAATTCATCTTTGTTTGCCAGTGCTTAGGGCCATGCTTGGTAGATAGTCTGCACATCTAATGAGAACCGAATGAATTCAAGGCTACCTGATGGGGTAGAAGTTTTTCAGAAGACAGTGATGGAGCTATCAGGACCTAGCCTAGCCCTGGACCATCTCCCAGAGTTCAACTGCTTAATTCCCTTAATGTTTCTTTTTCTTTTTCTTTTTAAAATTAGGTCTACTTTTCTATCTGTTGAAAGTGCCTGATTTTGGGGGAAGTTTTGAGCATCTGTCAGATGTAAAAAAACATTCTTGGAGTCATCTTGGTGACAGAAACATCTCTCAGTGGGTTTGGCCTCTTGAGGAACTGCAGCTGGGCTGCCATGCAGTGCCCATTGGACAATGCACAAGCATCACCCAACAACTTCCTTATAGTTTTTATTCTCCAATCATCGTGCCATTGGCACATCTTTGCTGTGTCATTTAGTAAGAATCACTTACTGCTCTCTGAGTGGGGCAAAGAGCCCTGAACTGCTCACTACGCTGTCAGTAATTTGCACCAACGAGATGCTCTGTGGGAAAAAAATTAGGCTATCTGTTCATGGAAAGATATAAAGTCTTGGAAATCCCAAAGGGGCAGTTCTACTCAGACCTACAGAGTCGCTATGAGTTAGAATGTACTCCATGGCGATGAGTTTGTTAGTGTATCTTACAGTTGTGGCAAAAAGCACTCGGCTGTTAATGGAAAGTGTGATTTGAGTCCATCCAGAGACTCCTGGGGAGAAAGGGCTGGTGATCTACTTTTAAAAGAAGCTGCCAAAGCAAACCCTATGGAGCACAGGCCTACTTCAACACTCAATGGAGCCACAGGGACTTGAGGTTGACTTGGTAGCTTTTTGGCTTGGACAATGAGGCAAGGTGTTAGTGAATTTCATTGAGAACTTAGGAGACTGTCAGGGTAAAGAGGTAGTTGAAAGATCTAATTCAACTCTTGCATGATAACATCTTTCTGCCTGGGACAGGAGTTTGTCCTGCTGCTTGCTAGTAGCATGAACATGATTGAGTCCTGACTTTTCTCTTCCAAGAAAAAAGTAATGATAGTGAAATTGAGACAGAAATCTAATATTCATGAAGTACTGATTACCCACAAATAGGATAGTGTCTTAAAGTATATGGTGTCAGATTTGCAAGGGGTTGAGATAAATATGTATGTTTATGTGCCCAAACAGCATAAAGTCTACTTACTGAATAATTCCACATGAAGATCAGAAATAGAGCCTGCCACAGCCCATGAGTCATCAGGCATGGAGCTTGGGTGAGTTGTGATTATTCAAGATAATTACACATGGCATGCAACACTCATGAAACCCAGCAGACATCCTTGCCAACTAGGAACAGAGAAGGGCTTTGCTTTGAAGCATTGCAAATCCCCCAATTATTCTTTCACTTTTTGTAGTTCACGTTTGAGCCACTTTTCATAGGTGCTAATTAAGGTGTTCAGAGTACCTTCTGAGGGATGATTGGGAGTACTGCTGGAATAAAAAGTTTTCCACCCAAATGGCAAATGAACTAAATATTGTTCAATAAAACATTACAACCTGGGAGTCAGTTAACACTCAAAATTAGCTAGCTTTGAGCTTCTCATCTTGCTTAGGTCTTTTGCACCAAGCAAATACTCACATCTTGAACAAATCTTCTAGACTCAAATATTTTCCCCTAGTGAAACCAAAGGTATTCTACCCGTCTTTTCCATTAATTAAAATTAAATCTTCTATGACTGATGGGGAATTCAATCCACAAACATTGGATGAATTTCCTCTTCAGACACCTGTGTGTGCTGTTTTTTAAAGCAGCCATTTCATCTGTTCTCAAACACTTTCCTTTGTGTGCTTTTGGTCAAGCTCAAGGAGATTTGTAGTTCCATTCTGAGCCCCACAAACCAATCTGGAAACTGGTGATGTTTAGATTCTTTCACTATTGCTGAAAGGGAGCACGTTAAATTTGCAGAAATTGAAGGCGAAAACACCTCTCTATCCCCCAAGCCCTGCTACCTACAGTCCAGCAGGGAACTGAAGTGCCCGGGGCATTCCAATTTAATCCCTTCTCACAGACTCCAAAATATCTCTCCCTTCTATCCTCCACAGAGCTGCCAGATGGAATTCTTTCTTTCTTTTTAAAAAAGTTTTTTTTTTAAAGAAAGCTTTTGCTGTGTCATTTTCCCTGCTTAAAATAAAATCCTTCCAAGAGACTGAAGTCTAAAAGTTAGCAACCCTTTCTTTATGTTCCTCTGGAAAATCCCAGTGCTTTCCTCTACAGAAATAGGCCCAGGACCTTGAACTTTCATGGTTCTGCTAAGATCCCCTCACTGACAGGAGTGGAAGGCCACTGCATCTGTCCAGTCCTAGAAGGTCCACCCCATGGATGGAGCCCTGCTATGGAATTCATCCCTTCTTTATTGTAGTACCTTGATTCAAAGACCACCAGAGACAACCACCACGGATACTGGGTTGTTGTCGGCTGCCTTCAGGTTTCCCGGCTCTGGTGACCTTGGGTACAACAAAGAAATGCTGCTCAGTCTGTTATCATGTCCAGGTCATTGCTGTAGTTCTTTTGCTAATCCCCTCACAGGGAGTCTGCCCCTCTCCACACTGCCTCTGCTTTATCAGATGTGATACCTGATCCATGCAGCAATGGATCCATCTTAAAGGGTACTGGCTGTGCTCTGTGGGGGGGTTCTCCTACAGCTCTCCCTCCAGGTTCCAGCATATGCTTCCTCTTCTCGTCTCTGTACTCTCTTACTGCCGTCCTACCATCTGTTCTTGCTTATGTTGGCTTATATAGGGTTCTCGCAGGAGCGGATGACCTTTACTTTCTCCTGAGGAGTGGCTGGTGGGTTTGATCCAGCTACTAATGCTTATGTCTCTTAAATTCTCCTTGAAAACCTCATCTGCTTCCTGTCTGATTCCAGGTTGTACCAGCATGGATGGAAGTGATCAGGGTTTCAGGGAGGAGAAGCCCTTGAAATGAGGTCTTGCTGTCAGGAAGCAGGAATGCTGGGGCTGGTGTCTGTCTCTCGATTCTTAATTCTGTGACCTTTTCTTTGAACCTCTGATTTAGAGTTGGGTCAGTTTACATAGCAATCAGGATTGTTTCTCGATCAGTATTTTCAAACTATGGTGTCACAAAATTGATTTAGAAGGTCTTGAGCCGTCTTAAAAAGAAAACAGGACAGAAACTATTTGCAGTCGTCCCACACAATAATGATAAGTATTGTTTCATTATACCTTGGCTTTAGTGGTGTGATTTGCGTAGGACTGAATATGAAATGCCATAGTCAAATAAATTTGAAAGCAATTTTAAAAATCATTTTATTGGGGGCTCATACAACTCTTATCACAGTCCATACATATCTCAATTGTGTCAAGCACATTTGTACATTCGTTGCCCTCATCATTCTCAAAATATTTGCTCTCCACTTAAACCCTTGGTATCAGCTCTTCATTTTCCCCCTTCCCTCACCGCGCCCCCCTCATAAACTCTTGATAAGTTATAAATTATTATTATTTTGTCATGTCTTACACTCTCCAACGTCTCCCTTCACCCACTTTTCTGTTGTCTGTCACCCAGGGAGGACGTAATATGTAGATCTGTGTTATCGGTTCCCCCTTTCCACACTAGCATCCCAGTATCCCCACTGTCAGCACTGGTCCTGAAGGGATCATCTGTCCTGGGAAGTAATTGTTTTAAAGAGAGCAGTGAACCTTTGCGTTGGAAATGAGCTTGAGACTTCACAGGGGCCGGCCCAAGGGTAGTTGAAAACATCTCAACCTGTGGATCATGAAAAATTTGGCAACAATATAAAGTTTCTGAATGCACCATGACCAAAACTTAATCCAAAATCAAATATGTAATGGATCTGAGCTGTTTTAGGCAGTGTTTATCCATATTGCATTGCTGCAGCCTTGATTCTGAACACACAGCACGTTCACTTTGCATGTTTTGTGCCCTCACGCCAGGCAATGCCACCGAGTGCTGCTATAACCACCTCGACTCAGAGTCGAGACAGTTTTGTGTTGTGGATTGCACGGTTTCTTGCAGAGACATACTAGTTTAATAACAGAAAGTAAAGACTTTCAATATTTTTCTACTGTTATTCCACAGTATATAAATATCAAATTAGTAGAGCATATCCCTGGATTGTATCGTGCTGAAATGCAGCATCCTCTTTATATGCATTTCTCAAAAATCACTTTGACAGAGGAGGCCTCACTTCAGCTGGGGTCAGATTTTCAAGATTGGGCGAGTGGGAGATGACCTTTAATTGCTGACAAACAAAATTATGCTAAGGTCGCTCAAAATGAACAGACACTCCTACCAGAAAGATAAGCGATGCTGAAGGGAAAGTCAAGTCAAGATAGGGGAAAAGGGTATGCACATTTTGGAGTAAGCAAGTGCATGTCTGTTGGTAAGAAAGTATTATTAATATTTATCTATATTTTAAGATAAAATATTTTTTATTATGGATAAGTGCCTAAATTTAGACAGATGATGTAAAAATAGTGATGATACGGCAGCTAAGTCTTCACTAGTAGGTTGAATGCACCTACATTAACAAGAGAAAGGAAACAGGTGGCAGCCTTTTTGCAACATGAATTTACTTCTAATGATGGTGATGGTGTGGAGAAGCCTCTTTGTTTAATTTGTAGTGAAATTTTAGCTGTGGAGAGCATGAAACCAGCAAAATGAAAATGACCTTTTAATAGCAATTATGCAGCATACTACAATAAACCAAAGGAATATTTTAAATGCCTTAAAATTAAAGAAAAATAATGTATTGAAAATTTTGTTAATGTTAATGGAAACTATTTACTTTCATCTAATGGAACTTCTTATTTAATTGCTATTTAAAAAAAACCTATGTGATAGAAGAAAATATTGTGTTACCTGCTGTAATTAAAATGTCAGAAATAGTTCATGGGATAAAGTATGGGAAGAAACTCATGAAATTCCTTTATTGAATGATACTATTTCCAAAAGGATTTCTGAAATTAGTGATGAGCAATTGCATCAGCTTCTTATCAGGCTTAAGGGAAGCCAAAAGTTTGCAATTCAGTTAGATGAAACAACTAATATAGCACAGCTATTACTTTATTTAAGATATGTCTCTGAAGGAAGCATACACGAAGAATTACTGTCTGGTTGCCCTTTGAAAGGGCACACAAGGAAAGAATATATATAAGTATATCTTAGAGTCAAGGAATTCTTCACAAATAAAGGGTTTACATTGGAAAAATTACATGGGTGTCTGTACAGTGCTGAAGCACGATGCATGAGAATGTTGGACGTGTAGCAACAGTTAAAGGTCGTGGCATGGAACATACCACTTTTACTCACCACATTATCCAACAGGAGGCATTTGAAATAAAAATTAATCACCAGACTTAGAGGTTGTACTTCAAGCTATTATCAAAATTATTAACTTCATTAAGTATCCTTAACAGTTGTTTGTTTTTAAACTTATGCAAAGCCGTGGACTCCAATTACAAGTCTTCTTACTGCATGCAGAAGTTAGGTGGCTCTAAGAGGGCAAAGGTTAAACAGATTAGAGAAGCTAATTATATTTTTGACAGAGCATAAATAAGAATTTGTTAACTTTTTCATAATAAATTATGACTTTCAAAACTATGTTATCTGTCAATTATTTTTGAAGAACTCAATGACATGTTTCTTTTTTTGCTTGCTGAAACTTTTATCAACTCAGTGAGATCACGTTATCACTCGCTGGTCAGAAGTTCTGATTGACTGTTGATGACATTATAGGAAACATTGGGTCAGTGACTTTATTTACACTCAGATATGGATGTCAGTTGTTAATTTGGAAACGGGAATATGAACGGCTACTTTTGTCAGTACAGTCTGGCAGACAAAACGACGGTGGCAACAGGACGTGTCTGCAGCACAGGGGCCATGGAGACGGAAAGCTCTGGAATCACCAAAGGGAGAAAGGCTGTGAGCGCCTCGGTCTCTGGGGAGGGAATCCTGGTGCCTTGGAGGCTGAGCCCATGGGTTTCAAGGCTGAACGAGGCTCCCTCGCCTCTATGTCTCTCTCACCCTCTGGGGTCTGCAATGCTAGCTTGAGAGGGTTTTCTTCTCTTGTCGAATGGACCCCAGTCCCGGGGTCCCAGAGGCAGAAGGGAGGCCTGCGGGAAGGCTCAGCACAGGTGACTGGCTAGTCAGCAGAGGGCTGGACAGGGCCCCGTGGACTCCTTTCGTTAGCAGCTGCCTGGAGCGGGCTCGAGGGGACACGACTACACGTTCTGCTCGAGTGCCCTTTTTGCCGCCTCAGCCTAGCCCTCCCCAGTGCCGCCGCCGCCGCCGCCATTTTGTGTCCAGCCCAGGACTCCGCGCTGTGCATGCGCTAGTCCCGCCTCTGAGGGGCCTCACCTCGGTCGCGGTGCCATCTTGAGTGTCGATATGTTTCTTTGAGGAAAAAAGAATAATATGTTTATGTTAAAGGATAAAAATTGAAAATTTGACAAGGATAGTTTGCATTTAGAAGAATAAGGTGGAAATAGTTCTTCAGAAATGTTTACAGTTACGGATTATTTTAAAATTGAAAATAACCTTCCCAAATATTTAATTGTAAGAGTTACAATTGATCATCAGAATTCCCTGGAAGTTTCAGAAATAATTCACTTCAAATTTTGATTCTAAAAAAATAAATTTGGTTCATTACCCATACTCAGTTGAAATAATAATAAAAATGCCAATCATCGGTCATTAAAAGTTCATGAAGAATTTTCCAAATTATTAAGTGACACAGGTTTAAAACTTGAGTTCCCTAAGAGAATTGTTAAATAAATTCTGACTTGTGACTAGAACAGAATTTCTAACAGTTTTTGAAATAGCCCTAAACATACTTCTGCAATTTTGTACTACATATGTTGTTCTCAGCATTGTTGATTATAAAATCAAAATGTTGCTAACCTCTGAAAAGCGTTAGAGTTGCTCTGTGTCCTGCAATATCAAATAATCCACCAAGGTTAAATTCTTTATGTAAAAGTAAACAATCACATACATCCCATTACTATGCAAATTTTAGTCTTTGATAAATGGTAAAATATGCATACTGAAGAATGTTTTAAAATAAATTTCTTTCTGACTTATTATTAATTAAGTGTATTGCTGTGATGCTGAAAGCTATGTGACTGATTGATTTCAAAGACCTGCAGAGTCACCCAAAGTGAAGATTTCAGCAGACCTTCCAGACCAAGAACAAACAACAAAGAAGGACTCGTTTCCCCACGTCAGAGGAAGGAGCCACTGAAAATCTAGTACACAGCTTAGAAACATTGTCAAAGAGTGAAGACCTAATGAATGGAAGCAGACCATTATGGGAGATTGTTGGGGGATGTGTCCCGCAGGTCAGAGGCACTAGAAAGGTCACTGAGGAAGAGCTGCTTTCTCAGAGTCATTTTCCAGGGCGACCTTGGTTGAGTAAAGGCTGTGCGAGTGGGGTCTTCAGGATCTTCATTTCGTGATAAGCCACTACTCAGGTTAAGGAGAAACAGGTGTAAACATTTTCTAATGATCAGAACTTGAAATGTGTGAAGTTTAGGGAAATTGGAGGTGGTAAAAAATTGAATGGAAGGATAATGTTCGATATGCTAGGCAGTAGTTAGCTGAAGTGGATGGGTGGGTATTCGCCATTTAAAATCAGAAAAGTGTGTGATTTACTATGTCAGGAATAATACAATCAAGAGGAATGTTGTGACATTCATTGTCAAAAAGGACATGCAAAATCCATCATGAAGCACAATGGTATCTGTGATAGAATTTTATCTATCCACCTTCAAGAAAATCCAATCAATACAACTATCATTCAACTTTATGCACCAACCACAAAAGTAAGTGATGAAGAAACTGAAGAATTCTACCAATAGCTTCAGTCAGAAAATGATCAAACATACAATCTAGATGCATTTATAATTATTGGTGATTGGAATGCAAAATATAGAAACGAAATGGAAGGAACATTACATTAGTTGGAAAAGATGGACTTGGAAATCACATGATAGAATTTTGCAAAACCAACAACTTGCTCATAGCAAATACCTGTATTCAACAATACAAAAGGCGACTATATACATGTACTTCTCCAGATGGAGTACATAGAAGTCAAATTAACTACATCTGTGAGAAGAGATGATGGAGATTTCAATATCAGCAGCTAAAATCAGGATAGGGGCTGACTTTGGAACATACCATCAATTGCTCATATGTAAGTTCAGGATAAAGCTGAAGAAAATTAAAACAAAACCATGGATTCAACATACAACCTTTAGTCTATCCCGCCTGAATTTTGAGAACATCTCAAGAACAGCTTTACTGCATTGAACAATAATGACAGAAGACCTGGTGAACTGTGGGAGGACATCAAGATGGTCATTCATGAAGAAAGCAAAGGGTCATTAAAAAGACAAGAATAAAAGCAAAGATCAGAGTGGATATCAGAAGATTCTGAAATTTGTTTTTATTTTTTATTTTTGAAACTTGTTTTTAATCATAGAATAGCTGAAGCAAATGGAAGAAAGAATGAAGTCAAGGAACTGAACAGAAAATTTCAAAGGGTAGCTTGGGAAGACAGAGATAAATAGTATAATAAAATGTACAAGGCCTAGGATTAGAAAACCAAAAGGGAAGAATATTCTTAGCATATCTTAAACTGAAAGGATTCAAGAAAAAAATTTAAGCCTCAAATTGCAATGTTGAAAGATTCTATGGATAAAATATTGAACAATGTGGAATGGATGTGGGTATTAAAAGAGGATGGAAAAGTGCACCAGAGACACTGTACCCCAAAGAACTAGTCAACCTTCTATCATTTTCAGGAGGTAGCAGATGAGTAAGAACCAATGGTGCTAAAGGAAGAAGTTCAAGCTGCACTGAAAGTATTAGCCAAAAACAGGTGCCAGGAATTGATGGAATACCAATCCAAATATTTCATTATGTTGATTAAAAACTTGAATCCCTCATTCATCTATGCCAGAAAATTTGGAAGATAGATACTTGGCCAACTGAATGGAAGAGATCCATATCTGTGCCCATTTCAAAGAAAGGAGACCCAGTAGAATGCTCAAATTATAAAACAATATCAGTGATATCACATGATGGTAAAATGTTGCTGAAGATCAACCAACAATGTTTACAGTAGTCATTAACAGGGAGCTACCAGAGATTCAGTCTGGATTCATTAGAGGACATGGAACAAGGAATATTACTGCTGATATCATTTGGACCTTGGCTCAAAGCAGATAATACCCACAAGATGTCTACTTGGGTTTCGTTGATTATGCCAAGGCATTTCACTGGGTGTTGACGAGTTCTTTTTGTTACAGTGAATCTGTGTATTCTTTCCCGCTTATTTGGATGCTTCCTCATCATTCAATATTTGGTTCATAGAACTGTGAAAGAAAAGGGAGGATTACTTGAAGTACTTGCTGATGAAGACCAAGGATTACTGTCTTTGGTATGGATTAGAACTCAATGTAAAAACAACCAAAATCCTTACAACTGAATCAATAGGTAACAGCATGCTAAATGGAGAAAAGGTTGAAGCTGTCAAGGATTTTGGCTTTCTTGGATCTACAATCAATGTTCATGGAAGCAGCAGTCAAAAAAATATCAACAGAAGACTTACATTAGGTAAATCTACCGCACAAGATTTATTTAGAGTACTGAAAAGCAAGAATGTCACTTTGAAGAACAAGGTGCAGGTGACTCAAGCCATGGTATTTTCAATCGCCTCATATACATATGAAAGTTGGAAAAGAAAACAGGAGAACCAATGCATTTGAATTTTGATGCTGAAGAAGACTATGGAAAGTACTATCGACTGCTAAATTGACAAGCAGACCTGTGTTGGAAGAAGTAAGGTCAGAGTGCTCCTCAGAGGCAAAATTGAGAGACTTCCTTGTACATACTTTGGCCATGCTGTCAGGAGAAACCAGATCCTGGAGGAGGCCATCATGTTTGATCAAGCAGCAGGCCAATGAAGAAGAAGTCCCTCAAGGAGATGGATTGACAGCATAGTTGCAACACTGGGCTCAAGCACAGGAACACTTGTGAGGATGATGCAGGACTGGGCAATGGTTCACTCCGTTGTGCTTGGGGTCACTATGAGTTGGAACCAATTTCATGGCACACAATAACAACTACTACTACAAGCGTTTGATTTGTCTACCTGTTTTATGTACCTATATACCTGAGATTGAAGAAAATTTGCTCAGGCAAGAAGGGGTAGAGAGTAGAAAATGTTTAAGAAGTTCTGCTAGGGACCAGCATTTACTGATACCGTCCAGTGGCAAGAGTAACCTGTAGGCAAGCTCACCACCTGGACCCATCATCTTAGTCTAACCAACAGACTATGGCTCTGTGTTCTGGGGACTTGCTTTGCGAAATGCTGCTTCTAGGTGAATGAATTGGAAAAAGAATGGGACAATCACCTTTGGGTAACCCTGTTTAGACACAAGGAACCTTGGCTGTACAGTGGATTAAATATATGGCTGTCCATCACAAGATCAATGCTCCAGGAGAGGATGATGAGGTTATTTGCTCCTATGTAGATTTATGGTCTCAGAAACCTTATAGAGCAGTTCTAGTATGCCATACAGGATTGCTATGAATCATAATTGATGATGGCAGTGGGTTTGTTTTTTATTGGGGAGGGAGCACATTTTTGTATGCTTTTGTCAGTAGGCTGGTCAAAAGGAACATTAGCACTTGATACTCACCCTCATGATGGAAACCCTCATGATGAGTGCCTTAGCAAAGTGTGGTGAAGAAATTAGGTGATGCCAGCTATCAGATAAATTAATGCATGGGATCTTAAAGGCTTGTTTTAAAACAAGCAGCCATTTATGTGAGCTGTCCACTAAGGGCACATGGAAGAAGCACAGCAACATCCATGATTCAAGGACTGCAAATCCAAATCTGAAAGAGGGAATAGATATAAGATGTATCAGAGCTTAAATTGTGAGATTCTGATGTGCAGAGTTTATGGATGACAGTGGAATCCCAAAATATATTTTCAGGATCTACATGGAGAATAAACCTCCTCCAGTAATTTCTCTAACCATAACTGAGAATGGGAGTAACTTGGTTATCAGACAGAGAGACTAGGAGACAAAAGGACTATAGTAGATTAGAATGATAAATCTGACTTTAATGGTTAGAACCTTTCCTCTTGATTTTCTCTCTGATACACTTTAGACTTGATCTGAAAGTTAATATTTTCTCTCTCTTTTTTCATATTGGGGTTTATCTCTGTTGCCTTTTGACATTGTGGTTAATCTTGACTCGTTTTTTGTTTTTCTATGTTTTTTGGTATATGAAACCGAGGATTGATAAACCTTCAGAGACAACTAGAATAAGGGTCTCTGGGAGGTGCAGTAGGGGAGGTGGTGGCTAGGGGTAAAGGGGAACGGATATCAAGGAGTTCAAGAAGGAAGAAAATGTTTTAAAACAGATTGTGGTAGCAATTGTACAGTACTGCTTGATATTATTGAACTATAGAATGGTATGATATCTAGATCAGTTTTTTAAAAAAATGTTTTCATTAAATCTCATTTTACTGAGGGCTCATACAGCTCTAATCACAATCTATACATACATAGGAGGAGTGTTGGTCTGGCAAGTCCTCCTTGTGGTGAGCTCAGCAGGTGCTGGAACTGCCTTCCAGGATACTGGTGTCACAGGCACTTTCCCCTTTGTCCCCAGGTCCACCCCAGTCTGTGGAAACTCCCAGATGTTTGCATATATGAACAAATGAATCTTGTACGTTGTCCCTGGTCCCTGCTAAGGAGGCAGTATGTTCCAATAGAAAAAGGATGAGCTTTGGCATCAGGCCAACTCACCAGTTATAGCATTTTAATGTTGTCTCCCTTCTTCCAGCTATAGTTGCTTCGTGGGCACAGTGCAATGACAATATCTTCCTCAGCACTATGGTGGGTATTAAATGAAGAAACAGATCCAAAGTTCAAACGGAGTGCCTGACACGTAATTGACACAGGAGCAAAGTTCTTCGTCTTCTTTCATTTCCTTTTATATTTTTTTCACCCATTTATGATCTATTAGCTGTTTGCATGTCCCCCGGGCCAAGGCGATCACCATCTTCCATGCTGATTTGTTCTGTGCCTGAGCGCTCTGATCCAAAGCTTTTAGGCTACAGTCTGTCTCCTTGTGATCAGTGTTCACTCTTCTCGATTTTGTTCATCTGGGTCTCTTTCATTTCACTAGACTTTGGGAAAAGGTGAGCAGAGGGTACCACCAGAAACTTCTCCCCGCCCAGAATCAGTCTGGCTACTGGATCTGCGTGAGTCTGAGCCAATTGTTTTCCAGCTTTCTCCTCTTTTATTGGAACACATGAAAGAGACCTGGTACCATTTTAGGTGAGAGAATTTGCATCATAATTTTGCATGTTTCTGAGAAATGTAGAACTTATTTTAGAATAATGTGAACAGTGACAATTTTTATGTTCAATCTTTTCCCCCCCAAGAGAATGGAAAAACATCCTTAAACATTTACTGAGCACAGGCCTCGGGACTGTAGAGGAATTTGGGGTCTACAAGAACCAGGTAGTGAATATTTCAGTGGGAATGAATGACTAAAGACCTGGAGCAGGGAAGAAGCATTAAACTAGACCAGGGATTGGCAAGCCTTTGAGATGGAAGAGCTAATCCTGTCCCTGACAAGTATCTAAAAAGAATTCTAAGCCATAAATATATATTTTCTAGACAAATGAAATCCCCGTTATGTGAGTAATATCCTTTAGAAATTTTCATTTTACTTCAGAGCCACCTGTACATACTCAAAGCACATCATATGTCTTTGAGCTGCATTTGCTGATCCCTGGTAGTCCAACAAATGCATGTTATTAAGTTTTGACGGCTAGTGAACCTATGCACAACAGAGCCAAACACTGTGCAGTACTGTGCTGTCCTCAGAATTGGGTTGGGTTTAGTCCATTGAAGCAGCCACTTTGTTCATTCATCTTCGTAAGAGTCTTCCTCTTTTTCAAGCCCCTCCACTTTAACAAGCTCTATGTCCTTTTCCAAGGAGTACACTTGCCTGATAACATGCCCAAAGTATGTGCGATGAAGTTTTTCCATTCTTGGCTTCTAGGAAGCATGCTAAACGTATGTCTTCAAAGATAGATTTATTTGTTTTGTTGGCAGTCTACAGTACTTTTCAATATTCTTTATCAACAGCAGGGTTCAAATACATAAATTCTTACTCAATCTCCCTGATTCATTACCCAACTTTCACATGTACACGAGGTGATTGAAAATGCCATGGCTTGGGTCAGGTCCACTTTAGACTTCAAGGTGCTGTTCTTGGCCCTCAACACTTTGATGAGGTCTTGCGCAACAGAGTTACCCAATGCAATATTTTGAATAACATGTGCATGATCGTCATTGTGGATGTGAGAAAAATGGACTCATTGACAACTTTAATCTTTCTCCATCTGTCATGATGTTCCCTATTTTATGTGGATTGTGCTATTCTTGATATGGAGCTGTGAGCACATTGGTGTTCTTTACAGTGAGTTACAACCAATACTGAAGACTCAATCTTTGGTTGTCATCAGAAATTATTTCAAGTCATCCTTGCTTTTAGCAAGCAAGGTTGTGTCATCTGACTAGCACAAGTTATTAAATAAGTCTTCCTCTAATCCTGATGCCATGTTCATTTTCATATAGACCAGCTTCTTGTATTAATTGCTCAGCATACAGATGGAATAAGAACAGTGAAAGGATACAGCCCTGATGCACACCTTTTCTGATTTTAAACCATGCAGTATCACCTTGTCCTGTTCACAGTCTCACCTTGTCCTATCTCTTGATCTATGTATAAGTTCCATATGAGTACAGTGAAGTGTTCTGTAATTCCCATTCTTTTCAATGATATCCCCAAGATCCATCTCCTTCCACTTGTGGTTTCCAGGATGTGGGGTTGGGACAAAGCCTGGATAGTCTCATGGCAAGACCAGATCAGGAATGGAGCTGAGCCGGGAGCAGCTTTATTTGCTTGCTCCAGGGAAAGTCTGCCAATGTGACTAAATCTCAGGGGCTTCCTACAAAAGACAAAGGTGAATCCCTCTCTCGTTACACGCTGATCACCTCTGAGGCTCTTGCTCTCGTATCCCTTGTACACACCTTTACCATTAGATGGACAATTTGGCAACATTTGAACACTTTTCTGATGTTGAGCCCGGGGAGCAATTAATAGCTGAGTAAATATTGATTGAAAGATGGTGAGTGGAAGAAAATAGCTTTGCCAGTTCCAGGTTGTGATTGAGATGGGAGTGTTACCAAATCCCGCTGTACCCATGGTGGTTTTGCTGTGTTGTGCCCCATCCTGAAAGTCTGAGCCAGGGGTTTTAGCATGGCCCCCCTTCAGAACATATAGGTGGAATTCTTGGACCATGAGCTTTCCATAAAGTATGGCTTTACCAAGGAGATGTCAGCCCTGGAACGAAACAACCCAAGAACCTAGATCTTTGTGAAGGTGTTGGTAAGGGATGCAGCAGAAATCATAAACTTGACTCAAAGCAAAGGAAGCTTTTCCTTCATGTGTCTGCAGCTGGATGAAGTGGTGCTGGTGCACACCCTCCTTTGTGATTCTTCTTGTTCTTTTTACGAGCTGTTCTGGCCTGTGCTCTCACGTATTTCTGGAAGCTCTTTGCTGGTGGGGCAATTGTTATATCCTTCCCCCAGATCCAGATGTCTTGTCCGTGGTCCGTGTGCAATCCTTGTTTGCCAGATGAGTGGGGCATCTAAAGGCAGGCAGAGTTCACATACTTTTCCTAGACTTTCTAAAAGGACAAGAGCTAAACATCTTGCAGCCCTTTTCATTCCTCTTTCTTTTCTCTATTTATTTTCCAGGAAAGAGGAGAAGAAACACGATAGCGTCTACTGACAGTAAATCAAATGCCATCGTGTGTATTCAGAGGGCAGTCTGTTTCTCATTTGCCAAAATCATTAGTCCCATCGTGCCATGTCCATGTTAGATTGTTTAGGGAAACAGATGACATATGTTATGATGCTAAATAAGCTGAAACAGTGCCAGGACAGAGACAGAAGTTGTTTGTTTATTTTTAAATAAAGCACGGCATTCTAGTGACTTATTGTGGTTGGGAAGGAGGGCACCGAGGGCAACAAGGCATGGTTGTGGCAGTGGTCTAGGAATTAAGACAAATTGTTGCTTCTGCAGCAGAGATCAGCTGCCTCTGATCTGTCAGTTACTTGAAGGGAGACTCTGCATTTGGTCAGACAAGTCTTAGTTTCCAGATGGTACCAGCTTTCCTCCTGAGCCTCTGTGGTTCCCATTGGACTACATCGGCCCAAATCGCTTTTAGCTGAGCAACAGCAAATGGTAACGCAGACTTGGCATATTGCTCTTTTGCATACACTCTTTAAAAATTGTACTCAATATACATGCATCAAAACATTTGACACTTCCAAATCTACAAGATTATAATTAAGTGGTGTTGGGGGTCTGGTCCAGCGAGACCCTCACGCGGTGACCCAGAGGGGCAACGAACCTGGATGGAAGAAAGACACAGAGACATGGGGCAAGACAAGTGCTGATCAAGCCTGTTTATTTTGACAAAACTTGGGGTATACATTTACAACAGAGAAGGAAGTGGGAGGCACATATTCCAATGAAGCACACCGTGTAACAACCGCACACTGTACAACAACCAATCAGCCACATGTTCCTAATAAGGTACAAAGGGTGCGCAACAGTACTCAAAGACGTCCGTGGTGACGTCCGCATGCAAATTAAGGCTTACCGGGTGAACTTATCACTATGTTCCTAATATGGTATATCTGTGGTTCAATGGGTGCTCAGTACTTTGACTAATGGCAACAAGGTCAGTTATTGCAACTGCCCATGCTGCTGAGCATATAGCTTGAAATGTGGGGGCGAAGTTGGGCAGGAAACAAAGCCTTGCTGTTAGAAAGCGGCCAAGTTTCTGCTACGTGTCTGAGGCCAGGGTCTTAATGGCTATAGGCTCCCAACAGGTCCTCCTTTTTTGTTTTATGTATTTAGAAAATGAGAGATACTCTTAGGTAGTTGTGCCTGTCATAGGTTGCCAGGTGCGGCTCTGACCCTTACCTTTCTTCGGCTTCTGTGAACGCATCTTATCCACCTTAGGTGGAGGCGAACCACCGCCTGTCTTAGGTTGGTGTCAGGGGCACCCAGTCTTACCCCTCATTGGCTATCCAACTCATCTCATAAGGGCGGAGGGTCTTACCGGTGACGCATACTCATCGTCAGATAGCGAGCCACCCCGACTAATCATCTCAAGGTGATGGTAATGGATCTATATGGGGTTAGCCTGGATGGCCTCTATTTGTTGTTTGATAAAAGACATACGTTTGTTAAAAATGACGGGCCCCAATGAAACTACAACAAGCAAAACAATTACTGGCCCTATAAAGGGGGCAATAAATGAAAATAACGGCGAAGACCACCAATTCATTGAGTTGAGCGAACTTGGGGTGGGCGTCCGAAATTAAGTATTTCCTTACTGATCTTATTGAGATTGTTTACCCGCTCCTCAACTAATCCAGATTCATTAATAAAGTAACAACATTCTTCTTGTAAAAACAGATAAGTACCCCCCTTTTCGGCTGTAATAAGGTCCAGTGCGCGCCGATTTTGCAAAACAACTTGAGCTAAAGAGTTGATTTGTTGTTGGAGAGACTCCAGAGACTGTGCAGAGTCATCCAAAGCTTCTTGAAGGCGGGCGCCCAGATCGTTGATGGCGGTGATAGAATGTCCAAGTGCTCCTCCTCCAAAACCAACAGGGGCGACAGAGGAGGCCAATGAAAGGCCCATTAAGACAGGGAGAAAAATAGCTCTTTTTGACTTGGAAAGGGGGCGAGGGGAAATTTTAGATTGAAATTCAGCGGTGGTATAAACAGTTAATTGGGGCACCAGAGTAACAGGCATACACCATAAGGAAGACGGAAGGGAAACATTTACATGTTTTGTGAGGGTATGATTACACCAAAAGAAAAAGCCATTGGGTGCAACTGCTTCTGTCGTGTGAGTGAATTATTACAAAGAGATGAGGACAGCGCGGAGTAACAAAACGGAACTTAGGTTGTGCCAGGAGGTAAATAAAGGGGAACATCATTGACAATTATAGGAGTTTGGGGAGGTGGGGTGGTGTCCGTATCAGAAATAGGGTTGGAGGTTGGGACTGCAGCAAGCGGGGGGCAATTGCTGCGATTCTGATTCCAAGACAAGAGGTGAAGGTCCACATGTGTAAATTTGTTGAACCTGTAAAAACACAAAAAAGAGAACTATCTCTCAGGGAGTTGACTCCTCCCTGGAGGGCATTACTTCAGATTTATGGTCCATTTGTCTGACCAGTCTTTCTGGTAGCCATCTTGTTGCATTATGCTCTTGAGAATAAACACAAACGGAGCCTCTTCCCCAGATAAGTACTGGGTCCAGTCCGTGCCATGAATTGTTTATAGGGTCTTTCCATTTTGCCATGGCAAATTGTGAGTTAGATTTAGGGTGTCAAAACCGATCTGCAGCTGATTTTCCCGAATCATCAAGGCGTAAGAAATTGAGTATAAATAAGGCATGATTAAGAAGGTTCTGGGGGGTGCCTTTTGTAGGGTACCATTGTCCTGTATTTATTTTCTCAATAGTAAGTTTTAATGTTATGTTTGACCTTTCCACTACCCCCTGGCCTTGGGGATTTTACGGGATGCCAGTAACATGCTTTATAAAGAGATTGTAACAAAATTCTTGAAAGGCTGCAGAGGTGTAACCAGGGCCATTTTCTGTTTTATTTGCTTAGGGGCCCCAAGTATAGAGAAACAGTGTAAAAGGTGAGCTATAACATGTTTGGTGGCCTCTCCTGTTTGGAGGGAGGCTACTATGAATCCACTAAAGGTGTCCACGCACACATGAACATATTTTAAATTGCCAAACTCAGAAAGGTGGGTTACATCCATTTGCCAGATATCATTTGGCACCAATCCTTTAGAATTGACTCCCAAGTGCGGTACCGGGAGATGGATTACACAGTTAGAGCATTGTTTGACTATTTGTCTAGCTTGTTCCCTGGTTATTTTATACATTAAGAGTAAAGTTTGAGCATTAATATGATGTAAGGAATTGGCGGCGCGAGCCTTTTCAACATTATCTACAGAGGCTAAGGCGACAAAGCGGGTGGCCACATCAACAACCCCGTTGCCTTGGGATAAGGGACCAGGGAGGTCTGAGTGGGTCCTAATATGACCAATGAAACAGGGAGCTGTCCTGGAATGAATTGCTTTTTGACACTCCAGGAACAGGGCCGAAGTTTCAGCAGTCTTTTTTATTTGAGGAGTGGTTTCCAGCAAAGGAATGGAATATGCCAAGTAAGCGCTATCAGTGTATATATTAAGGGGGTTGTCTGCAAATTGTGCTAAAATGCACATAATGGCCCTGAGTTCGACCAACTGAGCTGAAACGCAGTCGGTTTGGATTTTAGTAATTATACCATTTACCCAAAAGGCTGCAATTCCTGTACAGGACCTATCAGTGAAAACTAAAAATGCATCATTAAGAGGGTGTAAACTAGTAAGATTTTGGAAAATAAAGGCATGGAGACAACAAAATTGAACTAATTTATTTGGGGGGTAATGATTATCAATACTTGCTGTAAAGGATGTGCATGCAGCGGGCCAGCAGTTAGTTTGCTGCATGAGCCAATCGACCTGTGGGTGGGTGTATGGCTGGATAACTTTAAACGGTTCTAGGCCAAAATATTTAAGGCTAGTCTGGCATCCTTGAATAATTAACTCGGCTACAGAATCATAATAAGGGAGCAAAACCTTGCACGGTGAGGAGGGTAAATGGATCCACATAAGGGGATTATTTTGCCACAATAGGCCAGTTGGGGTTGAGGGTGTGTTAAAAATTAATAAACTAAAAGGCTTAGAATAATCTAAGTTGGTTACAAATTATTTGCTGATAGTCTCTTCGACTTTTTGTAGGACTTGTAAAGCAGCAAGGGTGAAAGATTGAGGGGAATTTGGATGAGAATCTCCTTTGAGAAGGGCAAAGAGGGGCTTAAGTTCTCCTGTAGTGAGTTTTAAATAAGGCCTGAGCCAGTTAATATTGCCCAAGAGTTTTTGGAAATCATTAAGTGTAGATGGATGGTCTCGGCGAAGAACTGCCTTTTGTGTGGTGATATTAGGGCCAAAAATGTGAAAACCAAGATAAGTATACGGGTCTTGTAATTGGACTTTGTCTGGGGGCAATGACAAGGCCAGAATTGGTCAATTGCCTTTTAAGGTGGCTAAAGCACTGAAGAACCTCGCTATCCAGGGACGCCGCGAGAAGGATGTCATCCATATAATGGATAATATAAACATGTGGCCAGGTTTTGCGCACCTCATGAAGAGCTGCGGCGACATATTTTTGACATAACATAGTGGAATTTGCTATTCCCTGTGGCAAGGTAGCCCACTGGTACCTTTTCATAGGTTCTTTGAAATTAATTGAGGGGAGGGAAAAGGTCTTGTGGCGCAAGACGAATGGAGAAAAAGCAGTCTTTGAGGTCAATAATTACCTTGTAATAACCATGAGGAATAGTGACCGGAGAGGATAGCCCAGGTTGGAGCGCCCCCATAAGGTGCATGGTGGCATTGACAGCCCTAAGATCTTGTAAAAGTCGCCACTTTCCAGATTTTTTACGTATAACCAAAATAGGAGTATTCCAGGGGGAGGAGCTTTCTATTAAATGGCCTGCCCTCAGTTGTTCCTACACTAGCACTTGAGCGGCATGAAGCTTTTCAGAACTCAGAGGCCATTGATCAACCCAGAAAGGATTGTCAGACTTCCATATTAAAGGGTCTGCGTGAGCCTGGGGTGCAGGTTTGTCAATGGCCGTTAGGAAAAATTCTGCGACCCAAGACCTAAGCGTCCTTCATGGGGAAAAATTGTTAGGGGCTGAGTGATACCCTGCTCATTTTTTTCCCAGTCCACGGCCAGGCCAGAATCCCTGTTTTAACATTTGATGAGCAACAACGTCGTTGGGGCTGCACATTATAAGCTTCATTTGGGAAAGAATGTCTCGACCCCATAAATTAACAGGAATGCCTTTTATTATAAAAGGCTTGACAATGCCGGTGTTTCCTTCAGGGTCTTTCCAGTGTAAATATTTTGAACTTTGCATGGGGTTGGCAGATTGCCTGATACCCTGTAAATGAATTAAGGAGGGAGTAAGAGGCCAGGAAGCGGGCCAACAGTCAACGAAAATTATGGAAGCATCAGCCCCAGTATCAAGAAGACCTTCAAATTGTTTGCCATCCAGGGTGAGTGTTAATAAAGGCCATTCAGGGGAAATTTGCTGGACCCAGTAGGCATCAGAGGAGCCAAATTTGGAATCGCCTCTAGCAGGTCCCTGAACCGCGTTAGAAAAATTGACTAAGGGTGAAAGAACTAATTGTGCTATGCGGGACCCAGCAAGGAGGTCAATAACCTGCTCTGTTTTGACAAGGATTTGAATCTGTCCTGTATAGTCATTATCAATAATGCCAGGAAAGAGTTAATACTGTATGGGAGGAGCAACAGAGGTCCAGTCCTGAACTGCCTGTTGTTGCCCTTGAAAGGGTGGCAAGGCTTGTGGGCGCGATGCCAGGTGCTGGGACTGAGGGAGTTGGTGGCCTTGAGGAACAAACCTGATAGCCCCAGGGGTTTGTCTCGCAAAGGGGGCCCGGGGCTGGCCCCGCTGGGAGTATCCCTGTACCGCAGAGTGAGGGTACAGAGGACTTCCTTGAAAATCGGCCTTGGATCTGCATTCAGAAGCCCAGTGAAAACCACGTTTGCAGCGAGGGCAGACGGTGGACAGTCTCGGTCTTTCAGGGCGAGGAGCCCTAGGCGCTGGGCAGTCTCGGGAGGAATGCCCAGGCTGTTTACAGTTAAAGCAGGTTTTTTTTGAGCAAGCGCAGCAGGGTTTTGGATTAGACCTTGAAGAGCAGCTCCTATGGCTAGTCCAAGGTTATGTGATGGACCAACTCCTGCGCAGTATTTTATAAAGTAAGAAATATCTCCAGTGCGGCGGTGTGGGCGGAGAACATCCCGACAAATAGGGTTTGCATTTTCATAAGCAAGGTGTTTGATAAATTCACTTTCATTTTCATCTTTGCCAACAAGTCGCTCGGCCGCGGCCATTAAACAGCTAATCAAATCACTGTAGGGCTCCTCAGGCCCCTGCCAAATTTGTGCCAAAGAAGTGGTGGGAGCCCTTGGGGGGCAAGCGACGCCAGGTCTTGAGGCCGGCGGTTTGAATTTGGGCAAGCAATCCGGGGGAGAATCGAGCCTGTTTGCTATTAGTGTCATAAGGAGCAAGACCCTTTAATTTTTGAATGGTCCAACGCTTTGCCATCCCCTTAGCCTCAGCATTGTGGCGTGCAACCTCCTTGCAGGTTTCTGTATATTCTGATTTCCAAAGAACAAAATCTCCTCCTGAGAGAACAGCACGGGCTAACATATACCAATCATTTGGAGTAAGCCACTTTTCAGTGAGGGACTCAAGGAGGGACATGGTATAAGGGGCTGTCGGGCCATAAAGACACAGCAGATTTTAATTCTTTTACGTACTTGAGGCTAATGCGGCGATATTGCTGATCTTTAGTGCTAGCCTCTTGCAGATTGTTAGTACTAACCTCCTCCTCCTCATCTCCACTATCTGTGCCTGATTGCTCATCATAGTGATTTCCTTGTATAACTGCTGCAGGTGAGTCATCACCATCTGGGTCGCTACTAGCGCCTGTAGTTTCACTTTCGGCAGGCGCCCGCGATTTAGAGCCGGTGACTGGGAACGCAAGTGTAGTTTTAGAGGGCTTAATTTTGCCAAGCCTTGGAGCCCGAAGACGAGCGTTCTTTCTAACAAGGGGGGCGGCGGCTCCCTGAGTAACGGGACTGACAGGTCAAATTTCCAGCTGTTGCAAAACATTTTGTAAAGACTGGAAACCTTCGCAACATGTTTTCGTGGCTTCTTTTAAAAGTGCCCAATTATGAGGGGCGTGCATGATAGGAGCTGAGGCGGCAGCGGCAGGAACAGGGGCTTGCTTTCCCAGGGTATTGTACGGCAGTGGCCGGCCAGAGAATCCCGATAAGGGAGGCCAATCGGGGTTATGATAATGCACCACCGCTTCTTCTAAATCATCCCAATTAATTTCTGGGTCGGCGTTTTGTAGCGGATTTTGCGGGGCTGGAGTTTGTAAGGGCGCCTGCAAGGGCGCTTGAGGGTTATTAGAAGGAGGGTGATTTTTATGTTCAGCAAGGGACGGGTAAAATAATTTTGGAGGAGTTATCTCTGTCTAGGAAACAATAGAAAGGGAATCCTGTTCTCTGGGTTTTTCTGGGGGAGGAACAGAAGGTGGAGGTGACAAACAAACAGATGGCGCTCGGGAGGAAGGTTTATTGCTCTTATATACAGTTTTAAAATAATTATGCGACTGGGACACAACCTTAGAAATATCAGGGTGATAATGGTGGATTTGCAAAATTTCCCATATCAAAGACCAAAGATTATAGGCATCAACAGGTACTTTAGAAGGCCCAAAAGAATGATAATAATCTTGTAAACAATCCCCTATCCATAACCAACATTTTTCGTCGATGGTTCCTTCCTGGGGGAACCAAGGACACACATCTTCCAGCAAAAGAAAAACTATACTAAATCTATCTTTTTAACCCGAGTCCCACGTGTCTTAAGAGATGCTTTTGGTTCCTCAATAAATTGCTCCTGTGCAGACAATGTTTGTCCCATGATGTGATGCGCTGCTTCGCTTACCTTACAAGTGTCGATATCGCAGTCGGGCTGCCTGCGTTGACCTCAATGCGGCTCTGGCAGGGAGTAGGAGGGAACCGCAGCGGACTCAAACTGATCTCCGGGGCTTCTCAGGAGACGGAGATTTCACTGCTCAGAACGGCCGTTCTTAGGGAAAGTAGGGTCCAGGATCGAACACCCCCGTCGGGCCCCACGTTTGGGCGCCAGTTGTTAGGGGTCTCGTCCAGCGAAACCCTCACGCAGTGACCGGGAGGGGCAACGAACCTGGATGGAAGAAAGACACAGAGACATGGGGCAAGACAAGTGCTGATCAAGCCCGTTTATTTTGCCAAAACTTGGGGTATATATTTACAACAGAGTAGGATGTGGGAGGCACATATTCCAATGAAGCACACCGTGTAACAACCGCACACTGTACAACAACCAATCAGCCACATGTTCCTAATAAGGTACAAAGGGTGCGCAACAGTACTCAAAGACGTCCGTGGTGACGTCCGCATGCAAATTAAGGCTTACCGGGTGAACTTATCACTATGTTCCTAATATGGTATATCTGTGGTTCAATGGGTGCTCAGTACTTTGACTAATGGCAACAAGGTCAGTTATCGCAACTGCCCATACTGCTGAGCATGTAGCTTGGAATGTGGGGGCAAAGTTGGGCAGGAAACAAAGCCTTGCTTTTAGAAAGCGGCCAAGTTTCTGCTACATGTCTGAGGCCAGGGTCTTAATGGCTATCGGCTCCCAACAAAGTGGCATTGTGCATGTTGTTTAAATATCATCCTTACCCATTCCAAAATTATGCCATCGCCCATATGGAGGCTCAGTATCGTCTCAGGGCTGGCACTTCCCCTCCAGGCTCTACTGTGTTAGGCTGGGTTGTCTAGAGAAATAAATCCAAGGACACTCATATAGGTATAAGAAAGACTTCACCCCACTTATTTATCCAATTGACATGAAATTATGTAACAACCATACTTACCTTCCCACCTATCCCTGGAAACAATTGATAGATGTTTGTCTCAATAATTCAATTTAAAATCACACACCAGGAGTAGTTCATATTTAATACACTTTATTTAGGTATTACAGTTACAAGGGAAGTACTTGCTAACTGCCAGGTTGCTGGCTTGAACCAACCAGCTACTCCACAGGAGGTATTCTGTTTCTGTGAAGATTTACAGCTTTGGAAGCCCACTGGGAGACCTCTACTCTGTCTTGAGTCTGAAGGTGCTTGCCAGCAGTAGTTTTTTGTTTTTATAGAGGTATAAAGCTTTCTAGAACAAAAAAATATTCCTTTTGGAAGTAAGCCAGAACTAAAACCACAAGTTACATGCTTTAGTTTTTTTCTGTCCTGCTGTTGGCAGCCACCCTTTCAACGATTCCGCACACCAGCATGGTGGTGAAGTAGTGAACTCTGGGCTCTCACTCCCCTGGCTTCACCCTCGGTCTCCTCACTCATCGTGTGGTTTCACCCAACGCACGGAGCCTCCTGCAGGCTCCTCTCTCCCTGCTTGTGTAAAAGCGTGAAGGAGACAGACTTCCTCAGAGCTGTGCTTTAGAGAAAATCCTCCTCACATACTCAGCACTGCCTTGAATAGGGCAGAACTACAAACATGAAAGCTACTTGATGATTGTTGATGGTGGTGGTGGTGTTTTTGTATGGACAAAAATAGAGCCCTGAATGGTTTATGTAACAAGTAAGGGAATAAATAGATCTTCCTTCATCCACCTTCATCTTTCATTATTCTATCACTCTCTAATTGCAATATTAGAGGCAAAAATGGGCAGAATTCCCACCTCTTAACAAAGTTTGTGCACATGTGTTTGCATGCATGTGTGTACATGTGAGTGTGCCTGTACAATGTGAGTGCACGTGTGTGTGCACATGTGCACTGGATCCTGGCAGCACAGGGGAGGCGCCTGTCTCTTTTCAGCAGTATCTGAAGGCTGCTGCAGGTGTAATGAAAAGTTATGGATGATCTGTTCAGGAAACTCCTGGGATGGAGTCAGGGAAGGAGCAGCAAAGATATAGTCATCTCCCCCGTATTTAGATGAGGTGACAGAGGTGGGCGGTAGAAGAGCAGCTCCTCAGTAATGAGATCACAGAGGAAAGGCCTTGGATGAGGTGCCAGACAGCCCAGCTTTCCCAGAGAGGGTGGGGACTGGGAACGAGGCTGCATCCTGCCTCATGAGTTACAGCCGCTCTGTCACTCTGGGGAGGGAGGCAGATGAGGCAGGGAGCTTCTGAAATCTCTTATCTCCGGTCTTCTAGGTGGATGTGGGAGCGTGTGAGGAGGGTCAGGGTTGATCGCCTTGCAGTGTGGAGGCCGGCCTCGACCTGCGCTGTGCAGGGTGACCAAGGAGCTTTGGGGACAGGGGTCCGGGTGGGGGCTTTGTCTACTAAGACCCACAGCCACACCCTGTATCACAATGCTGGCATAAAATGTGCAGAGACTTGAGACTATGTGAAACGGACCATCCATTTCACTTGGAAAGACAGGAGGGCTGAAAATCAGATTGGGAGATCTCGTTTGCTGCACAGTTGTGAGAAGGAAATATTCGTGGCTTCTGTTACACATTGAACTATATTACTCCTCGGGCATAAAGGAGGTGATAGGAATGCATTTATAGCCTAGCATCTGTCAGCCGGGAGGCACAACATACTCAGAGCCCTTATTAATCACTTGGAAATTAGCTAAGGGGTGGGAGAAGGCAGGCATGACGTTTTCTAGGGCTGCTCAGCCTGCACAGGAGACCTTTACTGAGTTGGACAGAGGTGCTACCATCTGAAACCTCAGATAGAGTAGTTAGAAAATTGACTGACCTAGTACAAGATCTATTTACATATATTAAAAGATCCTGGGTAATAAAATCTCATATTTGTGCAGCATGCCACATTTGTCAAAGGGCTTTCTCATTGACTGTCTTACTTGGTCCTCAAATGAAGAGGCCTTTGGGCAGGTATTGCTGTTTAATTTTGGATGTGCTAACAGAGTTTTGGGTGGAGTACTGGGCTTGGAATCAGACTGGGCTTGGAATCAGACTGTGCAACCCATAGCACGTCACTTAGCTGCTCTGGATTGGCTTTCTTCCTCTACGAAGGTCAGGGTTTGGACTAGAATATTTTCCCAGTGGCATCACTGCTGACATTTTGGGCAACATAATTGTTATGGGGCTGTCTTGTTCCCTGCACCAGGATGCTAAGAGAGCATCCCTGGTCTCAGCCCAGTAGATGACAGTGGGACTCCCTTCTGCAGAATGTCTCCAGGCATGGCCAAATGTCCCCTGCAGAGCACGCTGCTGGGCTGGAGCATGGCAGGATGATGCACTAGATGAGTTGGATTTTAAGTTTTCAGGTACTTTACATGTCTTCACAGGGAGACTACATCAACAATTACCCAGCATTCAATGGGTCATCACTGACCCTCTCTATAATTCAAACTGAGATCATCAAGCACCGACTGAGTTTTTGAGTTTAACACCCTCCTTGGCACAAGTTGTTTAGCACTCAACTACAAACCAAAAGATTGGCAGTTCAAACCTATCCTGAGGCCCCTTAAAAAATCCTGGTGGTCTGCTTCAGAAAAGTTGCAGCCATGAACACTCCATGGAGTGTAGAGATGTAAACATGAATATATGGATGTAACTCTAAGTGTAGCTACAACAAGTAACCATGGAATCAACTACATCATGGAATCAACTTCAACTCCTGGCCCCCTTGTGTGTCTGAGCAGAAATGTGCTCCCCAGGATCATGAAAGTGCTTAGTCTGAATTAGATTGGCAGGCCTTTCTTTCTAGGTGCTGCTGGGTGGATTCAACCTTCCAAGCATGCTATTAAAAGCCAATTCGTCACCTGTGTGAATCACTGAAGACACACAGACACAGTGAGCAATGCCCTGGCTGGAGCACTGGAACAGCGCTGGCATACAGTGATGCTGCCCAGTTAGCGAACAGGTCTTCCCTTGGTACTTTCTCAGGTCTGTGTGAAGCTTTCTAAGCATCCAAAGTTCTAGGGCTGACTCTGCTGCCAACTTGCAGTGTGACTTTCAGCTAGTCTCTTGCCCTCTCTGGGCTTGATAACAAAAGCAGGGCAGGCCAGGCACAAATATTGTGTGGCTAGCAGTTGGTGACACGATTGCAGATAGAGTTCATCCTTTGGACTCATCGCCCCCCTTTTCAACTGCACGGAATCGGTTCTAACTTTCTGTCACCAGAAAAGCAGACCTTGAGTTTTTTCCTTTATGAAATGTAGGCTATCTCTGCTTATGTGTCACATTCAGTCTCTGTTCTTCTCCCTCCTCCTGTGCCTCCTCCAGTCATCAACAGTAAGTGGCTGCAGGGCGCTTTCCCAGCAGGGCTGTGCTCAAAGATTCATAATGCTGAGTTTTCCTTCAGTTCTCCACAGTATTGGGCTTGGAACAATCCAGGCATTACCATATCAAATGCTCATTTTAGGTGGGAAGGGCGGGGACACTGGAAACACCATATGGGGCTCAATCCTTCTTTGAATACATGTGAGGGGTTTCCAGGAGTTCGAATTTCAACTTTTAAGTGGTTTATTTTTTGTTTTTTAATGGTGTGCCTGGCACCTGCTGGACATTTCTTCTACAGTGTTTTGTTGTTGTTAACCCCGTTTCTAAAATCGGAGATAGAAGGGCCAGGCACAATAGGTTGTTTAATTGACTGAATCTGGGGTGTGAACCTGCTTCTGTCTGGTTCCCCATTGCCCTCAGTCATTTTAATGGAGGCATTGTGAAGGGTGTGGGTTCAGCAGCTGCACACTGCCTCATCTCGCCTCCTGGTTGATGGGTTCTGTAGCCTTACGTGAGTTGTTTATTCTCCTACCAAGCTTGCGAGATCACTACTTTTACTAGCTTCATTTAACCTAGGCTATGAGAGGTCAGGGGAGCGAAGGCTTACAGATTGCCTGGCATATAATATGCAAATGATAGTTAAGATACATAACTAAGTGTGTCTCTGTTCTTGGTTCTGTTAGTACCTGGTGTGGCCACAAAGGAGAAACCTGGTTTCCTGCTATTTTGAGCATCTAGTGTGAACGACAGGAGATAAGTCACATGCTAATGAACCCTGGTTGTGTAGTGGTTAAGCACCATGGTGCCAGGCTATCAAAAGATATAGCGTCTGGGGTCTTAAAGGCTGGAAGATAAACAAGGGGCCATCTAGCTAAGAAACAACAAAGCCCACACGGAAGAAGCACAGCAGCCTACTCCGACATGATCGCTGAAGATCAAGCGGGTGCATAAGCAAATGCAGGCATGTTTTCTTGATGTGTCACCCTTTACATAAAACTGTCTCTTATCCATACAAGTTTCTGTGGATTTGTTTCTCTAATGTACCCAGACTAACATAAGCAGTGTGGAAAGCATTTAAGAAGCCTAGACAAGGGCACGGCAGGATATTTGGAGGGACTGGATCCAGAATTAGAGAAGAAGGAGCCCTGGTGGCAAAACGGACTGCTAGCTTTCTGTCTGAAGGGAGACAATGAGACTGCTGGCTCCCATGAAGATTTATAGTCTTGAAAACTCCATATAGGGCCACTGTGGTTGTAATCCACTTGATGGAATTGGCCTTTTGGGTTTGAAGGTGGAAGCCACCAATGACTTCCTGCCATTGAGCCAAGGAGCCTCTGAGGAGTGTATGAACTTCTGGAATGCAGGAAACAACCTCTGCACATCTGCTTTCCGTGCTACCCAAGTCATGCCCTTGGCCTTTGCTTAAACACATTCATCTAGAAGTGAACCACCACAGCTGCTCCCTCAGGAAGCTGGGGGCTGAGTTCTCTGGTTCCACTCCATGAGCATTTCTGGTCCGGGCACCTGCCCTCTGCCCTGGCACAGGCAATGTGCTTTTGGAAGCAGCGCTCCCTGGGTAGTTGAATGTGATTTGACTCCTCTGGGATAACATGATGAATGCTGAGAGGGGGTGGATACTAGGGGGTTAAGTTCCCTGATCTTTCCCTAGCCCAGGGGAAAACTTACTATTTGAAGTAAACTTTAGAAAGTATCTTTAGAAAGATAAATTGTTTACTTAATGTACACAATTACTCCCCAACACATCTGTTTTGTCTGACTCAACTTAACCTCATAGGTTGTGGATGACCTTGAGCAGGTGCTCAAAGTCACAATGGGTTTCTATCACGATTGAGAGTTCAGCTCTCCCAACTCTCCAACTGGTTATTAGCACCATAGTCTCATATGTATTTACTTTGTTTTAGGGGGAAAAGACCCCCAATTCAACTATATTTTATTAGGAACTCCTTTGCTACGTTTTACATAAGGAAAAGGCAAAAACTGATGTTCTGGATGAAGGAGAGCATCCGCATGAGGCCACAATGGTGTTAGAAGGACCCACAGCCACAGTTACTTAAATAAAATGACACCCATTCTCTCCTGCTGACTCTGACTCATAATGACTCTGTGTAGGGATCCTGAAGTTGCTACTTTTACAGGAAGTGATAACCTCATCTTTCTCCTGTGGAATGACTAGTGGCTTCGAACCAGCGACCTTGCTGCTAATAGTCCAACACTATCCAGCATTACCACCTGGGCTCCTGAATGCTTAAATAAGACATGGAAAACAAACAGCTTTGTCACGAAACTGTGACTGAAGACAGATCAATTCATAGAGTTGGAGTTGCAGGAGGGCCTGTGAGAGCATGAGCGGGACCTTCATTGGGATGTGCACACTACTGTATGTCGCTGAGTCTGGCCCGGGGAGTGGATGCAAGCACCCTGCCTGAGGGCCAAGCTATCCACTGCCAGTCAGCAGTAGGAAAGAACTCAATGCTGGATGAATCTGTGGCCCCTCAAAATGGATATAGGGTCTCCACATAGACTCTCACTGTGAGCCACAGCCTACTGGTCAAAATTTAAGCTCAAATACGACTTAAACGCCTAACATTCTGTTTCCTTAAACTAAGGTACTGCCAGGATTCGCTAGAGGCCTGGATGACCTATCAGGTCTGAACACCGATCTCAAATCACTTCACATGATCCATTCCACCAGTCATGTCAAGGACAACTAGAGGTCTTCCTGAGCAAGCCCTAATCGCCTCCTCACTTACCCATTCCAGAGGCTGTGCCTGTAAAACCTATCGAATAACACATTCCCATATGCCGTGATTATGAAACCAACCATCCTGCTGGAATAAGGACCAATCACGATGCAAGCGTCAGGGTCAATGGGAAAGCAAGATAGGAGCTGAGGGGAGCCAAGAGAGTTCCTTCACTCAATCCCTAAACTTGATCTAATGTCACTAGACTGGGGTAATCCTCATATCTCAAGGGGACCCGATTCATGATTGACGTGAATTGTGCTTATTCAATCTTTGTTTTGCTTACTGTCCTGCTGTGCTGCCTCCTCTTCTTGCTTTATGTGCATGGCTCCCTCTGTTGTGGTGACAAATCGCTTGAGAGGGACTTGACATAGGGAGAAAGCCCACCCACATCAACTGTCACCAGAAGCAGACACTAAGTTCATTTCTCTCTTTTTCT